>NC_064878.1:5457500-5492500 GCF_943734665.1 Anopheles aquasalis | reverse complement strand
CGGGGCCTACTGGGAATCTACTTTACGCGGGCGCACGAGAGAACGTGAAAAGAAACGAGTCCTGAGTCCTGTCCTGTGGAAGCACCCGAAATCGGATTTAACGATCGAATGGTTCATCAAAAACATGCTGAGGGGCGGGGCGATGAAATGAGAAAGTCCTCGTCAAACAAGTTGTAGCAAATGGTGCAACCACTCTGGTGGGTTCAACTGGTGAATGACAACTCGTAATCCGTAATTAAATGGACATTTGTGACCTCAGTGGTACACTCCACGGAACAGAACGGAATGTAGTTGCAGGCTAAGAACTAGTGGCAGCATTTTGTTTATAAGGATAACGTTCGCATAAAAAGTTGAAAGCTTTTTCATTTCACTAAAATAGAGTCGGTCACTCGAGATTAATGGAGTCTCTATTGAAATCAATGTCAGCTGTACAGCAATTGCTTTGATGTTTCCAATATGCAACTTAGGATTAAGGGGGGACTTCCGTATTTTCTGGCCAAAAAAAGGCCAGGTTTTGACGATTTTTTGTAACGAAACCATTCCACTTTATTTTTTCAAGCAAATGGCATATTAATCTACAAATTTTGAAGAATATTTGGTATTGTTTTGAACAACATTCATTGAAAAATTGATTCATGGCATCAAATTTTGGTAGACATGTCGTCGAAAAGGTACTTTTTACGGTGCCCATCGTAGCGACATGACGGGTCATATGAAATATACAAATCGATGTTCGCTAGAATGATTATAAGTTTATCTAGATAGTCCAGGAGAGTTTTTGTTGATATTCCTATTTTTCGATTTTTGGCAGATTTTTTAAGTTGATAAAGTGATGCCTTTTGCGATTCTGCCAAAAACAACGATCTTTACATAATTATTAAAAAAAAATGTATCAACAATGTTTATGAAATCTCGACGGGGCTACCTGGAAAAAAGTGTACAAATTGTGTGTAAAAAATTAAACCTCTAAAAACTGACAAAACAACATTTCATTGCATTACATTCTTGTATGAGCGCAGAAAGCATTGAATACTGTAATTGCATAACAATCGGGAGCTTAAAATTCGCATTTCATTTGATTTTTTGTCAAAAGCGAATTTCACTATCGATCTATTTATTGATGGTAAGGAAGGTTATCAAGGACTATTTTCTTGGTTTCAATAGTTGCCAAGCATTCTGCCACTCAAGCGACAGTTAGTGCTAAGCCAACGACAGTTTATGCGCTAATGAAAGTTGTTATCCTGGCACTGGCACGTTTAAAGCAGACCCCTTAACTGACAGGACCTGTCCCGGGAACCGATAAACCATGTGTGTATACATACTGTACACGCCAACGAATTCCCTCCACATCGATCACCGAAATGAACCGAAATGTTAATATACGCTGTGTGAACTTCGTGACCCCGTAGTGCTGGTACGCTTCGCCCGAAATTGGAATGCCGCTTTCGAATGTGACGGTTTTACGAGGAGGCATCAAGGGCACACATTAGCATAAAGAAACACTTTCAGCGAACGGAACCTCCGGGCGGGCCTCCAATGATTGACTACGTTTGTTTTCACGCCGGAGCCGGAGCACTTTGCCATGGCGGAGGGGGCACTTTCGTCCTCGAAAAGTCAAACGTGCGAGTCATGGTGCCACGGTGTGAGTGCCAAGGATGGAAAGGATCGGGGTCGCAATATTGGTCGACGATGGAGTGAAGTTTCAACACTTATTCGCTACCCCCCCCGGAACCCCCTTCACCATGGCACGGCTTTTTAGCGAGCGAGAAAATAACTTTCCAAACCTTTCCTTCGTTTCTTCCAGGGTGACGTCTCCAGAGCGAGCGCCATTGAATAATTTAAAGGGAACAACAACAATCATCACCAGCAACGCCAGCGCTACCCTTAGCCCTCGGAGCCTCAGCAGCAGCAGCAGCAGCAGCAGCGGTCGTAGTGCCGCCGGGACACTAGCTCGAACCTTGGGCCACGGGCTCGCAACGGCCGGATTGTGGGGCGGCCACGTATTGCTGCCACTGCCGCGATGGGATTCCCGTTCGAGCGGACGACGGTTGACAGCTTTCTGTCCCGCTACACGACCGAGACATCGCTATCGGGTGCGATGGCGACACCGGTGGCCACTAGCACGACCAGCACGTCCAGCACGATGGCGTCGGCCATCGAGGAGCTGCTGTTGCTTAACGTCACGCTCGCATCGACATCACCGGCCCTCGTCACCACCGCCAACGGGACGATCATCGATGTGTCCGCGGAAGAGATGGAACCGACCTACTCGCTAGCGCAGATCATCATCCTCGGTATCATTGCGACGGTGCTGAGCATCCTGACGGTCGCCGGTAACGTCATGGTGATGATTTCGTTCAAGATCGACAAGCAACTGCAGACGATCAGCAATTATTTCCTATTTTCGCTCGCCATCGCTGACTTTGCGATCGGGCTCATATCAATGCCGCTGTTCTCCGTCACGACACTGCTCGGTTACTGGCCGCTAGGGCCGCACATCTGCGACACCTGGCTCGCCCTGGATTATCTCGCCTCGAACGCATCCGTGTTGAACCTGCTGATCATCAGTTTCGATCGATATTTTAGTGTAACGCGACCGTTAACGTACCGAGCGAAGCGTACGACGACGAGGGCTGCCATTATGATTGGGGCCGCCTGGGGGATCAGTTTGTTGCTGTGGCCACCGTGGATCTACAGTTGGCCGTACATCGAGGGGAAGCGGACGGTGCCGGAGAAGGAGTGCTACATCCAGTTCATTGAGACCAACCATTACATTACGTTCGGTACGGCGATTGCCGCGTTCTACGTGCCGGTCACGGTCATGTGCTTCCTGTACTACCGGATATGGCGCGAAACGAAGAAGCGCCAGAAGGAGCTAAAGAACCTGACCGGTGACCGGAAGAAGGATTCATCCAAGCGGTCCAATTCGAGGTGAGTCATTGATAGCTTGGGTTATTTTGATTCGGTTCTAGGGATGATAGAGCTCACAGTATCGTCAGTAACAGTACGTGCATTACGAATTACAATATGTTGTAGGATAGGACGTTAACGTCCATTCATTTTTGGGGAAATTAAATGCAGGAATGACTGCCAATCAAAATTTTAATGCCAGAATAGAAGGGTTCATTATGGGAATCCAGTTATGCTCTGTTAAAACGAACATTTTTTGAGGTTATGGCCAGAGTAGACAGATCGTTTTGGAAGACTCTACACTGTGCGCCATCAGGATGTATCCTATTTTAAAGTTGAATAACTCTGTCATTTTTCAGTCGATTTGGACAAATAGGTCAGTTTCTGAAACTTCAGTCTACGTCATTTTACTAATGGATCACTTCACGTTAAAATAGCGGACTAAAATTGTCACACGTTACATTGAAAAAAATCGGTCAATAGTGGAAACTGCGATCGTGCAATGGATGATGAATAAATGGTGGTTTCCTCCTTCGCCGCATATCACAGCGCCGGGCTTTTTTCTGTGGGTCTGATTGAAAAATAAGGTTTTTGCAAACAAATTGAAGGCTATGAAACAACTTAAAGCAAATATAAGAATTGAAATTGCCAACAACAATGGCAAAATAATTGGCATAGAATAACCTAAATAAAAATGGTTTATTTTTTTTAAATCGGCTGAAAAATGGTTGAGTTATTCAACTTTAAAATAGGATACATCCTGATGGCGCACCCTGTATTCCCAGCACCAGGAGTGCTCTGTTGGATTACTTTGAAAGATTTCCGCTCAAATCTGTTAAATTTTCATCTAACAGACTACTGCAGGACTCAATTCCTCTTAAAGGACGATAACGAATTTGGTTTCAAATCTAAAAACAATCATTAAAACATATCAAAATGGAGCACCAGAATCGGATGTCCAAACTGTCACAACTTGAACACGCTCCCTTTGCCCGAGCAATGCCGCATAGGCTTGTCCAAGGCTCTTGGCCATCATTTCCCTGCCACCGCGGTCGAGGCCATCGTGTTCCACCATTTTGTTATGCAGTGAATAAAGTGAATTTTCCCGTTTCGTTGCGACCGTCCCGCACCAGTCGGCTGGGCGCGTGTGCAGGTCATACCTTACCGCCAGGGCCAGTAATCATTTATGCAATGAATAATGGAACCACTTTGCACCGGATCCGCGTTGCTGGATGGTGGTTTCGTCCCCGCGCCTCGTGTACCTCGTCTCCACATTACCATATTGTGCCACCATTGAGGCTGGAGCGCCAGCGTGTTCCGTTCCGTGTGTTCCAGTTCGTTGGATAAAATTGGAAGGAACAAAAAAAATGTTGGACGCTACCGGTCCGCGTTCCCGGAAACGCCGCATCCGGTAGCGTAGGGTTTTACTTTGTTTGCATTTTGTAATATTGATCCGGGTTATCATCCCCCCCGGGGGGGAAAGGGGGGTTGGAACACACACGGTTATGTCTGTGGTGATGCTGGAGGTCAGGAGCAGCACATCAACTGCAGCACAGTCCTACAGCACGTTCGTTCCCCGCCTTCAGTCGTCGCTCGGGCGGTCTATCGTTGTTTTCCGATTTCCATTTCCATTGAAAAACAATAAAAGCTTCGCGAACGCGCAGCGGAGAAACAAGTGGGCAGCATCCTTGAAGCAGATCACCGTCGTCGTCGTCGTCGTCGGCCACGACAAGTGCTTTATGGGCTGTTCGTGGCACCGAAGAACACTCGCTCGCTCCACAGGGATCCGCCACGGGCACCGCCCAAGTGATTTAACAGTTTGTAACCACCAAGGCCCGGCCCCAGGCATCAGGATGGTTGTAGTACATGCCAGGACAAGAAAGTTCCGTTCCATTCCATTCCGTTCCGTCCGAGTCTGGGTGTCGATTGGAAAATGAAGAGTTTTATTATGCTGATCATGAAGAGACTGGTGGTGACACTTTTTCCTGCTCGTTGCTGCTGCTTTCCGCGTGCGCTTTCCATTCACGTTTGTGCTCGCTTTAAGTGCATCCTTCTTTATTGTTGGAACAGAAGAATGATACTCTCGTTGCATTCTAGAACTCCTACCGAGAGAGTGTGACCTTCGATAGGAAGCGGATTAAACGTGATGCCAAACGATGCCAAGGGAAAGAAGGGAAGGGAAGAGCGAAACGAGAGGACCTGCGTGGCCTACTCTACCAACTGCATCCAACAGTGGCTTGATTTATGCTGCGCACAGCAACCTTCTGCGGTTCCCGTTAATTGATAACACAATGCAACTCAACACTTTATCACGAATTCAATGGCTGTGGTGCTGGTTGCAGTGGTTTTGACCCCCCTCCCCGGGATGGTTTTGTGGCTGGGGCCTCGGGTGACAAGTACGGTTGGTGAATTCATAACTCTTCCACCAAACGGTGCGCTCTCGTTCAGGAGGGATGATCGATTTAATTGAATTTCCCCTAATTAAGCACCAGGCAGCCGAGGCCGTGGGCCTCTCTGGTCCTATCTGTTTCGATCGGTCGAGGCCATCGGCCAATCAAGGGTCGCGCGGTCTCGATGAACTTGAGGCCATAAATTCGAAATCTAAATTAACATCAGTTCGAGTCGAGTTGGTCCCTGCCCTCCCAGTACTTTTGGCGAGGAAAATTCCCGCGTTTGTTGTTGCACTGCGATTGTGTTCGATAGCTGCTGTTGCTGTCCACACACCGAGTGCCGAGATTGCGTACGGTTTCAATTATGTAGCATGTGCCCATCGCCCAAACTCTGGCCACAAAACCGTGGAAACCGATGACCATCCAGATCACTCCATTGAATACTTGAAACAAGCTCGCCACCGGGCTGTGGTTAGCTGTGTTCCGAATTTTCATTTCATGAAGTTATGTTGGCCAGTACGCCATTTTAGCATCGCCAGCAAAAGGTACGCTGACCGGTCAATTGATAACCGAACCGAGGAATTGTGCTTTTGGAAACAATTCGTTTTGGCAGAGCACAATTCGTGGTGCATCCAATTGTCGAGTTAAATGCTACCCTTGCGGTTCATTGTAAGCCAATTTAGTTTCCAAAAACCGCCCAGCCCAGTGTCCCTGGGAACGTGATGGTCACACAATCACGTGGCTCGAGCAAGAAGTTGTGCAAATTTATAAGCAAAAGCCAACGGATTAGGTATGCTCAGGTAGCACTCAGGCATCATGACAGGTCACACCACTCGGGCCACCGCCCCCTAAGGTGTCATTCAGCTTTTCTGCCATTTCCGTAATTGGAACATTACGCAAGCTGGTAGAATTTCCATTTATACCGCTCCCTTGCCAGGCACCCTGCTCTGCATTTGTACCTCTTCTGTTGGGTGGCTGGAGTGTCAACAGTTGCAGCCCAGTCCACTCTCGGGAGGGTTTGCTGGTCAAGACGATGTTTTGACCGTGTGCTGCTGCTGCTGCTGCTCGGTAAAGACACAACAACCGAGTGCCCGGTGCCACCCGGTGCCGAGGTGCAACGGACCATGGAACGCGGTGCGAGCACAATGGCGAATAGTAAAACGCTCCGGTCGAAAGTGGGTCAACGGTGTTGGGTTTCCTATTAAAAACTCTGCTCCGCTCCGGAAAATCCGTGCCAATTTGTACCAAAAAGGGGGTGAGCAGGAGGCTCCTGTGGCATCCTGTGCGGCTGGTTTGCTTCGCTACTCCTCAGGCGCACTAGTGGAAAGGGAATGCATAAAAGATGTCAAAAGCGATGCCGATGTACCGAGTGCACTCAAAGCATCTGTCATCCGGGGGCCAGGTGTACGGTTCCGGTACGAGCAGGTTGGCGATCCGCAAACGGATGGATGGACGATCGAAGACGACTAGGCCTAGCCTTGGATTGAACAATACCTCGATCACGAGGCTGATAATGCAAAGAGCAAAAAAGAAACGGCATGACGCACATAATTTTAGAGAAAATTCTTTAAATAAAATGTGGGAAAAATAGAAAGAGAGAGAGAGAGAGAGAGAGAGAGAGAGAGAGAGAGAGAGAGAGAGAGCGCGCAAAGAGTGAAGAAGAATGCATGTAAACAGGTGCCGCTGAGTCATGGCCTGGGGGCAAAATTAAAGAAAAGCTGTTTAGTTTGAAGCAAGCATCCATTTTGTGGACTCTGCGCTGGCTCCCTCCCGGAGAGTGCCTTGTCATAGTCACGGTCCCTGGGCAGCTTTCATGCCAGGTCACCTGCAGTGTGGCCCCAAAGTACCCTCCCATAAAATGGCATTACCAGCTTGAATGAAATGTATGGGAAAACTCTGCCACGAAAACCGATGCTCCTGCTTTGGGGCGGATGCGAAGTAATGCGGCCGGCCAGTGCGTACATTGTATGCCTCTCTCACATGTGGCCAATACTGCCCACCAGGGTCTGTCTGCAGCTGTTGGTTAATGTGGACCGCAGGACCGTAACATAATGTAGCGAGCGAACGACGGTCGCACGGTCTGTCTAGTGTGCATTCGTAGTAGTTTATGGGTGTACGAAATGCAGCTCTGGTTTCGAATGGTTCCACTCCCCGGGCGCAACATTTTATTAGAGCAACGTGACGTGGGACGCCTCCAGTTGAATGCTGCAAGTTTTGTAACGAAAGATAAATTTTCCGACCGAGGTTGTCAGCCTTTGCACGGTGTTACATCAAGCTTAAGTCTCAGCTTTGAGTCCCTTTACTTTGTATTTTAACTAAATTTGACGTTTGATGCATTTCACTCTGTGGTGTCTACCCGCAAAGTTATGGCAGACACCCGTTGAGCATCTTGGGGGCACGCGAAAGTTACTCCATAAAATCGATAACCGCGCGGCCACCGCGAAGCCATTCCAAGAAGCGAAGCCCGAAAAACTGTACACCCGTGGTCCATGCTTTGGTTTACTTTTCGTACAGGCTCAGCCGAACAATATAATTGAATGCCTGTTGAATGTCAATAGAATATGAAGCTCGGGATTTTTGTAGCGGAGAGGGGAGAGGACTGTGCTGGTTCCATCAGATCACCGCGCGCTTGTCCGTACATTTCCGCGTTTGCGTTATTTTTATGAGATAATAGATTAAATTTACTCACGTCCAGAACTAGTGAATGATTGATGATGGTCGGGCATTCGGGGATGCCCAAAGGTAAGGGGACCGTTGTGGTGGTTCTGTTCGTGATCGTGAGGAATTGCAATATCTAAAACCGAGGGGCTAGCTAGCAATCTGATCGATATCTAGCGTGTTACGCGTAGCGAACGTTGGCTTTCGGTATAAAACCAATTCAGCTAGCGAGTTTACGGCATTGCCTTAAGATGATTTATTTCATTTCATGGTTGGTATTAGTTTTGTGGCGCTTGTTTCAATAAAGAACATTGTCTGATATCAGTTGCGGCGTAAAATGGAGTACAGCACCAGGAGCGCTTGTTACGGGTCACACGGCTCTTAAAAAAAATTAGGATGTCTGTTTTAAATTAATGGTTTCTCGAGTTTTCTTTGAATCTCCCTTTTTTGGTAGCATTTTGTAGTAAAAAGAAGCGATACTTTTTTTTTAAAGTATCGACTAATTTTATACAGTTTAAGTGTTAAAAAGTTTAAAAATATTAGAGATTCTGTAGATTTTATGCTACAATAAACTCCGTCTTTGAAAATGTTGATATTCTGCAGACTATTTCAAAGAATTGAGACGCACTGAACCATGAACCACTGCGTTTGCCTCTGATTGACCCTCATTTTTTGCACAATATTTTTTCCCAGAAAATAAGAAAAAAAATCGAAAGAAAACACCAAAGGCCCCTCCGGGACAACGCATAATTAACAATCGCCATCAGCAACATTGTTAATGAGCCAGTCCCTTACAATAACGTACAGTTTCCGATACAAAAAATAGGTTCTGCCCACGGGCCATCGTAGGGTAAATATTAAAAATAACCACCACACAGGAGGTGCCCTCTAGGTCACTGGGGTACGACATCGGCTTAATACACTCTGAATACTCGAATGCACTCCCATCAATGAGCGTTGCGTTCGGATCATGGTCTCACGCTTCGCTACTTTCAAATTAATATCCGTCGATGGTGAATTCATATGCGAGTTCGTCCACAATGGCCGCTGCCGCCCAATGGAACGTAAAATTGACCTAATTGTAACGATGTTTGATTGATGCGAAAATGAAAAGTTTTTCACAGAGCTCACCAGAGCATTAGTCGTCTCTAGCCATCTAGGCCAGTGTAACCACAAAATGGCTGCCAGCGAGTGGGGACCGTTGTAAGCAATGCACTCAGCTCGTATGCGTTTGTGCGGCAATGTACATGCACTCCATGCTGAAGGTCCAAGCTCCGGTACGGCCAAAACATCAATCAATGGCATTTCGTCCTTCCCGTCCGTCCACTCCGCTCCGGTCCGATGCTTCGAAACTAATCCAAGGATCGAACGAGCGACTGAGGGACAGTTGGCCGATCAATCATGCTTCTGTTGCTCGCTCTTTAGAGGGAGGCCATACTTTCTGGAATCAGTTTAAATCAATCCTGCTCCTCCCCGTGGTGCTGGTGGTGATGCGATGGCATCGAGTTGCAATGGTCGCAAAACGATTCGGTAACTGAAACCACCTCAACGAGCCCATTCACCCCTCCACCCATTGGCTTCCATTAGAAGTTCTTCATTTTTCTGTGTCCTAACGAGCCACCCAGCCAGCCAGCCAGCCAGCCAGCCAATCGACGATACCGACGTACCGAGAGCTCATCATTCATTCTGTCCACCATCAGTCGATATTGTGGCCATGTGTGTTGGTGTGCGAGATGTGGATTCTGGGCTTGGTTTGGTTTCTAATTGAAAAACTAATCACCTTCATCAGCTCACTCGCAGTCGTCATCATCGTCGTAGAGGATCCTTTTCCCACTCCTTCATCTGTTGTTCCCATTGTTTCCGCTTCAAACGAATGAAAAACAATGAAGACCTGTCGGGAGCATCGTTAGGTCAAGGGGTTTGAACTGCCAATCGAGAGATGGAATCAATCTCGAAACAAAAGCGGGCGTTGTTAGAGACATTTTATGGGAAAAATTAAACACAATCGACACGTATTGTGGTTTCAATAAGTGGAACAACGAGGACCACGAGAACTGTAGGATGCAATTAAGAGGAACATCAAGGATACCGTCCTTCTGGACACATTGCGAATCGATCTAAGTGAGTAATCGAATCGAAGAGGGAATAAAGACACGAACACCGATTCATTAATTCTCAATGTGGTGAAAGCAAAGCTTCCTTCGATGTGGCATTAAGATTTCGGTTAAATAAGCACCACACAGATTAAAGATTTATTGTTCTTTTCTTGATGACCAGTTGAGGAATAGGTGGATTCGTTGATGCAGATCGTTTCGGGCGATGTAAAACCTTCACTGTTCGTTAATCACCGTTGCAGTACCGTTGATGCCGTGCCACTCCAAAGACAGTTGACATCTCGTAAAGCACGGCTGTGTAATGGCTGCACGCGAGTGACTTTGGCCGTCGTCTGTCGGATCGTTCTGCTCAAATGAAAATGATCTTCCAGCAATTCGTGGTGCGAGCTCTTCACAGACACTTTTGCCTCTTAATGGGGCTCATTCATTTCCCACCCAAATGCTCGTGGCTCGTCCGCAGTCACGTCCGAGCCGCATTCCCCACGATATTTCTGAATGCCGTACCGTAAAGGAGCCAAGTTTCTTGCGACTTGAGAAATTTGAAACGCGCCTCTCGTGGATAATCTTTTTTTTCTTCACTCTGTTTGCTACTTTAAAATGCTGCTGCCGCCATCGAAAGTACGCTAACTGTCACAGGAATTCAACCGTGTCTTGCTTTGGTTGATTTCGTTGGAATGCCTCGAGGGCAGCTTCACAACCATTCGCTTCTTTTCCACCCTCTCTTTTTCAGCAGCAGGTTGTTGCTGGTTGAGCGCTGGTCACACTCGACACACCGTACACGTGCGTGCCTGGAAGTCATCTTTCTTACAGAGCGAAAGCTGAGCTTCCGGAAAACTGTCCCTACTCCCCGTTCCTCGAGGACACCTCGAGGGTGGCTCGTGTGTATGCGTGAGCCGGATATGAGGCGAAGAGGAGGTCCGGAAGTTCATAAAGCTAAACAAATTTGAACATTATGGCTCTCGTGTGCCGGCACCGCTCTCGTGTTCCTGGAGGTGCGATTACTGGCCCCACCAGCCCTTCCTCCCTCGTGAGAGCGATAATGATGGCTCACTCTCGCTTCCCAACACGCCGACCTCGACCGCGGACCGTCGTTCGCATAAACATCTTTTGCACGGAATATATTGATTCCGCTGGGGCACCGATTGCGTGCAAAGGGCACGTTGAGGGCGCTCCACTCGAGCGGAATCAGCCGGTTGCCGGGGCTCTACGTAAATCAGGGTAGCGGTGGCGATGGCGTGGCGTGGTTGGATGCCGGAAGCTAGGCGCACGCACGTCATCGGACCCGGGACGGCCTTCGGTTTGGCGGTAAACATCGGAGGCTGATTTGATGGCGCATGACGTCACCGTTCTCAGCCTGACGGTGGGTAAGTAAAAGATCGACGACGCTGCTCTCCTCACGCAACCTGTTGGGATTAGTTCCGTTTGTCGCAGGGAGTGTAGGGCAGGGGGTGGAAGGATGGTGCGGCTTCCGGTAGCAAAGGTAGTGGAGGCCATGAACCGAACGAATGGGGTTGAACGGAGTCCATTGCCGTGTGCCGCGCGCTGGCGTGCTTCTGGCGTCGGCGAAAGTCGAACTCATTTCCAGGATTTTTTTTCCAGCTCACGTAATCAACAGGCGTAGCTTATCGAAAAGGTCGAAAGGATGCTACAGTAACAGTAAACAGTGAATAGATTGTGGCCTATTGTAATTCTTACTCGATCCTTGTTTTCTTATCCTATTTGTTGCCGACAAAGTTTTTTTTAAGGGTTACTTTGATAGTCTTTCAATTAAACTCTTTTCATGCTTCGTTCATGCTACGGTCCTTTCAAAAAACAACTGAAAATGGTTTTTAAAGATAATTTTGGAGCCTGCACATGCCAATACCCATTGCAATCTATAATATTTCACTAAAGATCCTTCGCTGTAATAAATTGCCTTTTTTATTGATTTTCTATGGAAAACTTATGTCAAAAAATCTTAAATCATTCAGCTTATATCAATTGTGCTTCAAAAGATCTGCTTGAGCACCGTTAAAATGGAGATAAAAGACGATTGATTTATTATTTTCATGTGATTGGGGTGGATAAACACTGTAATCCTCAATGTTACTAAATTGTCTTTAAAGGCTTAAATAATTAAAGCAAATAGCTTTAAACGATTTGAGTTCTACTACAAATGGATCATTATCTAACATCGATACACCTTTGAAAGTCATTTGAACCTCAAAACAATGCTCGTAATAAGGCACACACATGATTTCCATGTACCATAACGCATATCAGCAATGTTTTCCTTAAGTATTACCGCTGATTACGATCAAGAAGTATTACCACTGATTACGAATGAGGTCAAGTGTGTGCGTTAATGGTTATGTCAAGAGATCACAATCACAATTGATTGGAAAACAATTTCCCAGGAAATGTCCCGTAAGAGTGGGAAAGGTGCCCTCGTTCCAAGTCCCCCTTGGTTTCCTTGGCGTGCCGATAAGGCGGTTGTAAAATGCCGCTGCTGAAAATGATCCAGGCGTCGTTCCGATTTCGTCTATTAAGTTATCACTCTTGACACCGGAACGCAAAAGCAAAACGTGGTGGAAAAGCACCAGCAGATGAAAAGAAAAAAAGAAAACACGGTCCCAAGACACCTTGGTTTTATCAGCGTAATCTGCGACCTCCTCCCAAGGACAAACGCACACCCCTCGAGCGCATGTAGACTGAACGGGGCGTTTTGCATAATACATGGAAAATTTGGGTGGGGGGGAGGGGGGGATGGAGCGAGAAGGAGGAGGTAGCTTCCCTTTGGCTCCCACCCCGTCGGTAGCTCAGTTACCGGGAACTTATGGCGCCCGTTTAGTGAAAGCTAGCACCGGTAATGTAATAAATCATTACACAAACAAAGCTGCCGGTGTCGGTGTTGGTGCCACTCGCTTGCTGGCTTGCTTGGTTGGTGGCCACGGATTGACAGGGGGTGGCGGAAGGTGGAAGCTGTAAAAGTTTTTTTTCCGCGGCTGCGACGACGACGACGACGACGACAGCGTATCGACTGGCGAGACCGGGTGGCCACATCTGCTTGGTGGTTTGATGTTGCCATCCAGCCTCAACCGTTAACTTAATTCGTCCACCTCGTTACCGGTGGCCTCCACTTTCCAGGACTGTGTTCTTTGCCAATGTCGCAGGTGTTGCACCTGCTGACACGCTCAGAGAGAGAGAGAGAGAGCGCAAGAGAGAGAGCGAGGAAGGATGGCGATCAAAAATTGGAATCACACCTGCTGGTGCTGGTGCTGGAGGTGGTTTGAGATACGATTCCACTGCCCGGTTGCGTATATTGCTCCACGGTTATCTCGAGGAAGTGAGGGAGCGGGAACTGTCAAAGTTTTTCCGGCTTTTCCACCTTGGCGCGCTCGCACGTGACTCGCTGCGTTGCCGCCATTGCCACCGGAACTGTGCGCTTCCCGGAGACATTATCGTTGATCTCCAGCCAGCCAGCTAGCAAGCACGGCGACAATCACGGGATCCAGTACGTGCCAGATAAGCGATGACAATGGTGATAGCGAGCTAGAGTAGAATCCCCGGGGCCTTTCGTTCTTCCAACGTGACTTCCTTCGCTTCGAATGAGACATCGCGAATCGAAGTCAAAGTGCGCGAGCCACTTGCTTGGTGTCCTATCCACGCACCACGTTGGTGCTGATGGGATTACGAGACGAATCGAAAGTGGATTTGTGTCCGCAAAGACGCACCAATTGCTTGCTCTCTGCTCCTTTGGGGTGGTCAGCTCAGCGAAAGAAGCAATCAACGGAAGGCGTTCTCATTCGCATTTTTCCTTCGGTTCTTTTAAGAGAGAGCTCCAGTGCCTTCTGCGATCTGTGGACGGCTCGATGTTTGTGACTCTGTCACGAACCGGTCACTAGCAAGAGCTGCTCGAGCAATCGAATCAACGCCCAGAAGGTGTCCTTTGGTGGAGTAAGAAAGCAAAAAAAAAGGAAGAGAAAGAGAGCAAAGGCAGTTCATTTGGCAAGCCATTCGCAACAACAGTTCACAATCCCAGCAAAAGCCTAGACGCGGACCTTGTAAGTCCTCTGATGAATATCGGTTTCAGCATCCAAGTTTCTTCTCGCGGCCGCCGTAAAGGTCAGTCCAGCGGGGCACAGGTTACTGACTGACCTTTCCCCTTCACTCTCTCTCTCTCCTCCACACTCCAACAGTCCCGTAATTGAATCAAGCTTCATGCAATACCAATGGAAAACGGACGGAAATCCTTGATTCAATCAAACGATTGCTTCTGGCCAGCTTGCCAGCGTGCCGCGTGATGTCCTCGCGCAGCGCTTTGCGTACTTCCGGAAGGTGTTTCCCCCTCGCTTAAAACAGGGAACAGAAACCCGCGCTGCGTCGTCTGCAACTGAGCGGCCACCAGGATGGAACGAGTGCTCTTCGCGGGCAAATAAATTGTTTTGTGTCAAAAATGAAGTGCTTTTCAAGCGCAAAAGATTCAAGGCGAAAGGTTAGCATCCTGTTTCCTGCGCTGTAGCTCCTCCTGAGGCTGCTGAGATGGACAGACAGACAGAGAGAGAGAGAGAGAGAGAGAGAGATCGTTGCGCTGCTTTGCGTTTGAGACGAGGGTTTGAGATGCTCGATGGATGTTGGTTTGAAGAGGGGAAAAAACACACGGTTCGGATCTGATTCCGTTCGTCTGTTGGTGGCTATTGAAATATGCTGTATATGTATGCTTAAAGGATGCGAGCTGCCATTCGGTTTCGACCGATTACCCTCAACATACCGGTAGACACAAACGGGTGGTGGTATCTTCAAGGTATCGCTGTTCGCTGGTCCCAATGAACCCACGGCCCACGCCTGGACAAAGAAGAACAGACGAAAGTGGCCAGATGAAGCCCCGCATGGTGCCTCGAAGGCACCGTCGGTGTTGCCGGTGTTCGGGGCATTTGAAAAACGGAATTTACCGGCCAAAGATCAAGAGGCTCCTCTTCAGGCCCCGTAAGGGGGCGCCCCGGGTGGCCGTGAATTGTTCTTCCATCTGCGTAAAGGATCACTCGCTCGCTTATCATCTTTTACACACGCAAGCACGCACACATACCTGTGCGCGAGACGCGGTCGAGTGATTTCGGCTTCGACGCTCGTCTGCCTCGTCCCGGAAAGGGGTTCGACCCTTTGAAAGGTACCGAAATCACCTTTCACGGAGGTTTTCCCACCAACCGGGGGGTGGGGTGACGTGTGGAGCCGAGGAGTTTTCCGGATTCCGTCGCGGTTGTGTTTTCCTTTTGCTGCCTCCGCTTTGCGGTTTGATGGTTGCTGCAAATCCACTCGAGCCAACCAGCCGGTGGATTTGGATGATGAAGATGAAGCGAACGAGTGGCAATCGGTGTCGAAGATCGGTCGACTGGTGGGTGGTGAGAGGTTTTCTTTTCCTTTCCTCTTTGTGAAAAAAATGAGAAGAAGAGGGATTTTTATTCGATCCGTTTCATCTTTGTTTTTAAAGTGCTTCTGTTTGGGGCAGTCACCGTACCTGTTAAATCCCAATCCGGGTATCCACTTGTCATGCGTTTGTCAACGAATAATCTTGGGAAAATGAGTGTAAAATAGCGTCAGATTTGTAATAACTTGTAATCACTTGTTGTAATCTTTGAAATCTTTTCTTTTTTATCTTCCAAATGGTATCAAACATTGAATAAGTGAATGGTTTACAAAAACTCGGTAATGTTTCCACGAAAAACTTTTGATCAATCATACGAACAAGGATTAGAACACCAGAGATGATCGAGCAAATCATTGATAATAAAAAAAAAATGCCTTGCCTTTTTCGTTGATATAAAATCACAAAAAATCACCATTGTTGCCTGACTTATCTGAAATGAAAGTGCACAGTATTGCGATAGCAATGCGTTCTCTGTATCTTCCTGCTAGGTATCTAGCGTCATGTAAGATGAAGTTATTATCTAGCAACTAATTTAATAAATGCCAAGGAAAGGAGCCAATTTATAACACAAAACGAACATCTAGCATGGATAAACGATGCCCATTTTAAACTCATTACCTCACTAGGTCATGTCTAGTGCAGTGCCGCTCCGTGCCGATAGAAAATTGAATTCATTGCGAAATTATTAAAATTGTAAGCATTTGTGAAGTGAGCACAAACTATCGCATGCCTGCTAGAATCGTCATCTTGATTACATAAAAGCGTCAACTAATGAATAGGCTGCCAGTACGGAGCCAGTAGAGTTCCTTGGCCACCAAACTGCGAGCAACATCGACAAGCGTCAAGCGTACTTGCACCAGATCCTTCATCGCGCTGCTGTCCTACGTAATTCATCACTTTGCGTACACTTCCGTATCATTTCCGCCACCGCACAGAACTAGGTCAATGGGTACTAGCGGCATCGGGGCATGTAACGCCGCTGTCAGCCAAGTGGACATGCCAGACCAAAAGTTTCGTTTCTCCCTCCGCGTCCTCATACATGTCTCACAACGAGTTCTCTCTCTCTGTCTCTCCTGTCTCTTTCTCTCTCCGTCAGTGACGAGAACACGGCCGTCAATCATTCCGGTGGTCATGCGCTTCCGGCCAGCGTGGCCGATGCGGATGGGTGGCGACGACCACGGAGCGAATCATCGGCCGACGCCGAGAGCGTCTACATGACGAATGCCGTGATGCAGGATGGCAGCTACGGACATGGCATGCTGTCGCGACGATCGAGCGTAAGTAGTCGTCACCTCATGTCAGACTTCCTCCTCCTCCTCCCGTGTCCTGTGTTCATGTGCGATTCCAATTGCAGATCATGATCAATGGTGTGCCGAAGAAGCCGACCACGTTCTTCGGTGGCATCAAGGATTGGTGCATCGCGTGGTGGCACTCGGGTCGGGAGGACTCCGAGGACTACGGGTATGACGTGGAGGAGCCATCGGACTTAGGGTATGCAACACCAGTATCCATAGAAACTCCCCTACCAAGCTCAGTTACCAGGTAGAGGCAACTTGGTCCGAACCTTCGGAACCATTTCTTCTTTCTCTCTCTCTTCTTCTTCTCTTGCTCTCTCTTTCGCTCTTTCACGCTCTCTCTCTGTTGCTCTTTCGCTCTTTCGCTGTCTCTCTGTCTGTCTGTCCGTTCCGTTCTCACTCACTCACTCGCTCACTCTCGTTCTCGCTTAGCTGTTTCATGATCTGGATACTGTTGACTGTCTTACTTCCCGGTTTTTGTTTCCCTTTGTTTTTCCGTTCCATGTTTTGCTTTCCACCCGCTTGATGGTGGTACAATTACAAACCGTGCATTGTGTTTAAAAACTGGAAAAGCAATTCGCAATGCAGACCACACACGCGCAGCACACACCAGACATCAGTCACCAGCTCATTCATTTCGCTTCAAATAAAAAAAAAAACGCTTTCACCCAAGGTTTTCCTGGTGTCTATGTTTCTCTGTGTGTTTACGGGTTAAAACGATTGTTTATGCTGTGTGGCGACTGGATGTTCACTGTATCGACGATCATTCGACACTAAATGCAATCATTGCAATGATGCTTAGTTGGTGATTGCCTTCATTGTGAATTCTCTCAATGACTACGAGCGCTACGTGCACAAGGCAACGATGCACCCTCCTCCTGTTCATTATCTGCATTGATTAGATTGTGTTTCAATCTATGCTTATCCTCATCAATGGCAGCATACAAATTGATATCCCGTTCGCAGACATCCCGTTCGCAGACGCCGATCGACTGTCGTTGCTCTAACCGTATCAACGAACCCCTCTTCCCTCCCTTATGTTGTCACCACAGTTCCCTCTTTTTCCCAACATTATGATTTGCGTTGCGTGTATCTGTGTGTCTGTGTCTCTGTGTGTTTTGTCGTTGCATATTCCTGTCCATATAGGCTCTGCATAGCTGCACCACGTTTCACCGAATATGCGGGGGGACTGGCATCGCATTCATCATCGCCTACTATTGTCGGACAGTTCGAACATCACGCAACGCACCGTCATGACGTTTCCATTCGATTGTTTCGTCTTCATCACGACACAAACACATTCATTGGTTAGCCATTTTGTTTTGCGTTCGTTTGCTTTTGTTCTTCATTTCACCATTAACGTCACGGTGCTGGGGGACCAAGACCAAGCTACTATTGATTGTCCGGGTCTGGCAGCTGTGTTGTTTGTATTGTTGTCGCTCATTTCGTTCACCGGAGGTGTGCTTCCGTTTCGCTTCCGGTGTATGTGTGTTGATGGCCTTTATTTGCCACAGACACGCACACATACGCACACGCATACGCATTCGAATCATGATCTTCTTCGTTGTCTCTTTGTTTACTAATACAATCTTCTTCTTCTCCTTCCTTGCCTGTGTGCACGCAGATGCACCTCACTGAACGTGATTCGGGATCCGTATGTGGCGACCGGGCGCAGTAACGTTGTCAGCATGATACCGGACATTTCTCCCACTCCTATCCGGCCTGCACTACCACCGTTGGCGCACCTGCAGGATCTTCACGGTGCGCGTGATTCTCGCTCACTGCCGAGCAGCAACCGGCTTGGATCGCGTTCCGTTAGCCAAGATTCGGTGTACACCATCCTCATCCGGTTACCACCGGAAGGTGGTTCCGGGGATGAACGGGCACCGTCGATCAAGATGATTCAGGACGATGTACCGATGTCGATGACGGTACCACCACGCCGGCCACTACCAACGCGTGACTCCGATTACATACTCCCGGTCGCTCGTCGCCAGTCCACCGCCACCACCGATTTCCGGTTGCCACTGTCGGCCAAGATCATCTCGAAGCCACTGTCGAAGCAACAGCAGATCCATCAAGCGAACCTCGCCCAAACGGCACGCCAGGTGAAGAAGAAGAAAAAATCACAAGAAAAACGACAAGAAACGAAGGCAGCGAAAACGCTGTCGGCCATCTTGCTGAGCTTCATCATCACCTGGACACCGTACAACATACTGGTACTGCTGAAACCGTTGACCGCGTGCACCAAGTGCATTCCGCAGGAGTTGTGGGATTTCTTTTACGCCCTTTGTTACATCAACTCGACCATCAATCCGGTCTGTTACGCGCTGTGTAATGCTTCGTTCCGTCGGACGTACGTGCGCATTCTGACGTGCAAGTGGCACACGCGCAACCGTGAAGCGATGACGCGTGGTGTTTACAACTAAAGCGGGGGATCCAAGGAGCGTTTGACAGAAGAAGTAGTAGGCTGCGCGCGCACGCTTTGTGACGCTACAGCGGAGGGAAAAAAGGCATAAACCAAAACACCGGCTACCTGGCGCCTCCATCTGTGGCGCCTCCATCGAGAGCATGGGAATATTGCTATTAATCTTTTTGCAGTTTTGCATCGACCACGGCGACCCTTTTTAAGCGGGGGAGTGCGTTGGCGTTGTTCTCAGTCTCGGTTTGAATAGTTTTCGAGACCCTTTCGTGGGTCTTTGGGTTCGCCCCCCGGGGGGGCATTGTTGACCGGAACAAGTTCATCTCGCCTTCTCTCGCTCGGTTCTCGAGAACGAGTTTGTTGTTCCGGCGATGCGCTGTAAAATGGCCAGTGAGTGAGCGAGCGAGAGAGTGAGTGAGTGTGGTTGCGTGTTTAATTAAGATTAATGAGCACTCGCCCCTCCAATCCACTCTCAAGGGAGCGCTACGGATGGAGGCAACAGGAGACCCTCCAACAAAAACAAGAAAAAATGTGACAAAAAAATGGGACGAAAAGAAAAGGGGGAAAATAATGACTCTTTGAAAAAGAAAAATCAAATTCCCATTCGCCGGTCGGTGTTGAATGGGGGAGGAGGCGGAAAGTTTCCTCCCTTTTTCCCGTACCTAATTCTAAGCGAAACCGAAAACTCTTTACCCGAGGACCCCCCCCAAAACAATAGCATAAAAAAAGAAGAAACAAAAGGGTTGGAAAAGACGCACAATCGCACAAAGATAGAGTCGACCGTATGGTGCCCTTTTCTTCTACTTTCTCGAGAAAATGCTCGATTCCATTGGATCCATCCTGCGGTCAGCCGCGCTCCGTACGAGCGAGCGTACTTTTGAGTTGGCAGCCCCCCCCCCTGGGGAGGTTGAAAGTTTGCCAAAATGGAACGGAGGGAGAAAAGGGGGGCGAGCTCACCCTCGACTCGTTAATTACATTAAATCCCAACATATATCCCAGCGTGGCGAGGCGTGTGGCCTCTGTTCGTGTGTGTTTGTGGCGCCACTGGATTTCTTATTGGTCTCTCTCTTGCTCTTTGTTCTTCCCCGGGTAGGTTGACGCCGATTTTCACAAAAAAGCTCACAATCTTCGAGCGAAATCCAGGCCACATGCTTCTCAAGGGTGAAGTCAGATATTATTTTGAACCCTTTCCATTATCCGATAATGCTGGTGAGCGAGCAAAGCTACTCCTTTTGAAGGTCTTCGGTATGAGCGAATGTTAGACGGTCGTTCGCAGATTAAAACCATCCCGAGTATGTTACCAGAGCAAGGCGTCGAGGAAGGTTCGCTTCTTGTTGATTAGCTGCTCTTGGGATTTCTCATTCATTTGCTGTTCCCAATGGAGCGAGAGAGAGAGAGAGTGAGAGAGGATTGTTTTCCTTTTTGGCGATTGTATGTTTTAACGGCCTAAACCAAGCTACAAACTCGCAATCCCTGAGCGTGAATCCCCCTTTTATCTCACTGTTTTTTCTCTCCAGAGCGATCGCCAAAATGTTATGCTCGTTGTTTATAGAGATTGTTTTTTTTATCTATAATGAAATCCCTTGCTACTTCTATTGTAGATAGGTTTACAAAAAAAAAAGGGGAAAGTAAAGAAATTGTGTAGATTATATTTATGTATCATTCCAAGGTGTTGATCAATGTTGAGCGAGCGATTCCCCTCTCAAAAATGCATTTAAGAGATCAACTACGTTCCGTTTCTGATTTTCTTCACTCTGTTGTGTTTCTCTACTGGGAAAGGCAATCGTTGAGGCGACGTTTTGTGAAAGAGAAATTACTTAATACTAACAAAAGATCGTGTTGTAGCTGCAAGCTGTAGAACAAAAACGCCAGAAGAAAGTGACAGAACGTACGTAGCACAACGTTAGCGGTAAAATGGTAAATTGAAGAGAAACTAATATCACCCGTAGTTGTAGTAGCAGTGTAAGTGTAGTAATACTAGCAGAAAGTAGAAGTCGTATTAGAGTCCTGTTCGGTGCCTAACTAGCACCGAACTCCCCCATATGATCCTCTTTCCCCGGCAAACCCAACTAGTGTATAGGAGCAATACTCTACCAAGGTTTTTTTTGGTCGAACTACCAAAGAAAAACCAAACTTAGCGTAAGGCATACCCCCGATCCACCGATCCCCACTCCCAATACGCCCCCCCCCCCCCCCCCACCACAAAAAAGCTGCAAATACAACCAACCAAAAACGTACACACAAATGAAGCATTGCTCACGGTTAGGGAAAGGATGCCAGGACCGGGCACGGTCGTCATCATTGTTGTCGTCGTGCCCCAGGGGGGGAACGGACTCCGTTATCCGGCGGATACTACGGACGACTCGAAAGGGCTCGCAAGGGAAACACTTTCACTTTCGCGTTAGCAGTTATCACTGACAATGTCCTAACCAGCCTGAGGAATTTAATCCACTCGAAAAATCAAGTCGAGAAACATGAAGCAACCTCTGAGACTTGGAGCCTAACTTAGCGAAACACAAATCTCGAGATTCGCAAGGAAAATGCTCGACGAAGAATGGCGCAGTGATGTGGTTCGGTTTAGGAGAATGGCAGACGACGACCCAGCTCTTGAAAAGTCTTGCTAGTCCTTTCTCTTTTAGTGTTTTTAGTTAAAAGCAGAGCGATAATTGATTTACATAAATATGCAAATTGCTGAAGCTTCATGCAGCACCAATTGCACAGGCAACATGGATCTCAAAAGAGTTTGACGCATTTTTGTGTAATTTTGTGGTGGTTTTAATAAGGGATGTTATAAGAATTCAGGACGAAGTGATGCGGAATCTTCAGAAAACATTTTCAAAAAAATGTTCACACACTTTCCAAGCAAACCCTTGGTGCTACTGTTGTTTTGTCGCTGAGTGTTCGAGTGGGTTGTTGCATGCAATGGAATTTATGCTGCAGGCAAGTGGTTCAGTTTGCATGCAGCTCTCGCTCGTATTCGTTGTGACAAGAGTGCAGCAGCATATTTTTGCCACAACCATCCTTTTTATCACTCTAATTTTTTTCTCCATTTAATTAGCTTTGATTCGATTAATTGGTGATTCATCTCAAGCATACTCCTTCGTTCGCTGAGCTAAGATACATTACAAACAAGGCGTTAGGCGCAGCAAGAGATACAGTTATATATTATTCTGCAGACAATAAATAAAATTAATGTAAGTAATTAAAAGCGATGCTAAAGGAGGTAATTGTAACTCTAGTAAATTACGGGACCGGACAGGTCATAGGTATGTCGTCGCGGTAGCGAGCAGTGCGAGATCGAACACGACCATAGTAACGTGCTAGCAATCGGTAGTGATGGTATATCGGTGGACTAGCATTAAGTATAAAATCTTTTTAATATGACGACACACCCGTAGCAAAATGGGATGCGTCTCTCAGAAATCAGTAAAAGAAAAGAGAAACAAGATAATGATGAAAAAAAATAATGACAAGAACAACAACAACAAATAGATAAACAAAAGTGAGATCAAACAAGTTCGTTTGTTGCGCTGCATCTCCCCTCCATCCTCCTTGCTGATTGATTTGTTCTTTTTTTTAAAGAACACACACTTTACACAACCATAAGCGGGTGTACGGCGGAGAGGAGCGATAGTGTAGAATTTGTGTGGCGAGCTGGTGAGCTTAATATGCATGTAATTATACGTATATATATATATGTGTGTGTCTGTGTGTGGGTATTTATGTGTGTATTTTGTCAGTGTACTAGAGCATAAGCTAAGCTATGGATTTGAGATTTTGTGGAAACCAAAACGAACAACCGGTTGGAGGAGTTATATAAGAGATAGCAAATTGTGAAGCAACAGGTGCGTCTTGGCGGTGGAACGCAAACACATATAATATATATATAAGAATGTATCTGCATATACATATATTGATCGGTTCATGGAGCTGCGGCTGTCGGACCAACTCGGAACTGTCACTGAAGTTGTTTTTCTACTACAGGTATAGCTCATATGTTCGCCGCAATCACATGAATTGGTGGGCGGTGGGTGAAATTTACGCGAACGCACTCTCTTCAGCACCTACTCGCGGGTCGATTTTGAAGGAAGCAGCGCACGAGTCTCTTTTTTGTCTGTATTTATTGAAAGAAAAGCAACAAAAAAAAAAAAAAACACAACCGAAAACAGAAAGCATCATAGCATAATGTAATTGAGTAAAGGAAAAATCAAATCGCATATTCGTAACACCGCACCGTAAGAGTAAAAACAAACAAGAAAAAAAGACATCGTCGAAGGCGGGAGGCAAAAATGTACCAAGGATTCGCCGCACTTATAGAAATTCATAATCACACAATCAGCACGGTCAGCACCCATCGGAAGCCCGAACCTCGCGACCTATAGATAATGGAAGTATTTAACGTGATTTTTGGCAAACGGCTTTCTGTTCGGTCCGTTCGGTTTTGTGAAATCTCGTTCACCGTCAGTGAAAGATGGATGTTGTCACGTTCTTTTGATGACTGAGTTGTTCGTTTACTAAAGAACAGGAAATGAGTAAAGCAAAGCACGCGCCAGCGAACCAATTGAGCGTACGTTAATTTACCAAGCTTCTGAGGGCAATGAACCCGCAATGGCAAACAAATCAAACTTAGACGTTAAGATCAAACCAAACAAACAAAACAGGGGATTGAGATTGGGCTAAACAGACTTTGGTTTTTTGGAGGAATTGTAACCAGAGGAAACCGTTTATGTTGTTATGTTTGTATAGTAGTACGGTTGTGAAGTTTTATGTTGATTCTTGTTTATCCTTAAAGAACAGGATGCAATCACGGGTCCCGAATTACGTAGGATCTCAATCGTCACCCTCCCGAATCGTTTTGATTGTGCAAGATCGTTAAGGCAGCATGTGTTGTTTGTCTTTGTTAAACCGAATTCGATACTGTTTTGCTGGTTATGGTTGTTGTTGTTGTTGCGCTACATCATTCAAACAACGATTCACGGATCATTCGCCAGTGCATTCGAAAGCAGTTGGTTACCAAAACGAGAGCAGGGACAAAAAGGCAAGCAAAGTTAGCAATTTTCATACGCGTTGCTAATTCAATAAATAGGTTTCAGAAGGTTATATATAAAGTAATGTACGTATTCGTAGTCGATCCGTTTCGATATGGTTTTGTTTTATGAATATGAACACGAATGTAAAATTCAAAGGCCTACAAAGACGAATGTCATCCTGAAAATGTTATGTTTTATTGATGCTCACAAAGAGAAGCAGAGAGGGAAAGAGAGAGAATGAAGTAGTGTCCGTGGAGTAATTTAATTATGAATGTCGTACAGAGGTGTTTAAGCGGAATTAAAATGGTCCCATTTCACAGCCCTTTTCCCCCTTTTAGTATTATGATGTGTGCCCGGGCTACGCCATTAATGTTGCAATCGAATCAATGTATGTGAGCAGTTTTGTTGGTACAATGGAATGAAAGGAAAAGGGATTTGTCAATAGCTGAAACGAACCACGAACCCCATGAGCCCCATAGCTCACTCAAGCAATTCACTTGTTCTTGTTCTTGTATTTCACTGTAACTTTCTGTAACATCTGTGCTTCATACTTTGAAACGTTTCTTTTCTCGTTTATATGTCTCACAACCTCATTCTCATACAGAATCCCGATGCCATAGCGCTCGATCACTAGCGCAAACGCAAACAAGCTCCGAAACTAGTGTTACTGCGCCTCTCGCACTATCCTGTAGCATACTTTACGAAGCGTGCATCTCACAGCTAGCGACATAGTGGAACAAAAAACAAAAGCCAATAGTATGAACAAAAGAAAATTCCTACAAAGCAAATGATGAACCCAACACTGAACCGCCGAATTCACAAACACGTCACGGGACGGGAGCAAACATCCACCACATTCCAGCGCGACAAAGCAATGAGAGAAACGATTGTCATAACTTTCAGGTTTTTTTTAAATAAAAGAAAACAACTCAACATAAGAAAACCATTTGTAACGCACGCCAAGGCTACGGTACGGGCACCACTTACCGTTGCGAGTTAGCAAAACACAAAAGGGGAAAAACCTAACAAACAAAAAAAAAAAACAAGGCGCAACCACGTATGGCCAAATGCTGAGTGAGAAATTTGAGGATAAAACGGATAAGGAAAGGGTTACAAGGAATTGTATGGAGCAAACGGGGAATGTGGTTTGTTGAAGAAACCACCGGGTGAGGTTCTTGCGCAATCAACGCAAAATGCAAACCAGGCGATTAACTAGGAGGAGAAGAGATCGATTTCTCGTTCCGGTTTTGGGTTCGAAATGGTAAGATCGGCATCGGTAGGGCGCATACGATAGCGCGATGTCGTGGCAAAGTACTGAGAAAAAGATTAAATCATGTTTTAGGTCAGAACGTTGCAGATCACGCAAATCGAACTAGCGACGGCTGGCTGACTGGCAGGCGGCGCAACAACCAAGCAAAAAATGGAATTATTTAAACAAAAAAATACTTGAGCATGCGAGAGAAGAAGGAAAAGAGAGTGTGTCTGCGTGTGTGAGAGAGAGAGAGAGAGAAAGGGAGGGGGAAAAACTCACAAAAAAGGGAATGGAAAAACTAGATTAAAAAGGTGTTTATTTTATAAAAGTATTATACGGGTATGCCAAAAAGTATATTTAACATAACATAAACACGTAAGCGAATGAAACTAGAGGGATGAAAGAGGGATATAGGAAGCGGGGGGAGAACACACAGGATCATAGAAAGTTGAGAGTGGAGCGCGAGGTGAGTCGATGGAAGACACGCAAAAGAATGGTACTAACCTTTTAGAGGGGAATGGGAATTAAAAGTGAAACATAAATGATTAATGAAACCAAGCAAGGAAGGTGCCATGTTGAGAAAAGTCACTAAAAACATCCTTGCACTGGCCTCTCGTCCACTGGGACTAGAAAACTCTAAGCCAGTGGAAGCGGTGAATGGCACAGGGAAATTGAGAGCGGAAAAGGAAACCACCACCAGCAGAAGAAGGGAAGTGCGAGCAACAACTATGAAACACATATGCAAACTAAACATAACAACCACACCCACACGGAAACAAATAGCAAAAGAAAGAAAAAAAAAACCCTGGCAAAGTGAACAAGAAAAGCGCCCGATGAACACGAGATGGAAATGATCACAACAAGGCAAAAAAAGGAAACACTATATTAAAGAAAAACAACAAACAAACTGAAGAATAAATAAATGTATGTTTACTAAAAAAGAAAAAACCCCCTACTTCTCTCGCTTATAACCTGATCTCTCTCTCCCGATTTAATGGCCTTCGATTTGCTAGTGCTGGTGGGATTTTTTGCGATACTGGTTCATCTTCATTCGCATGTTGGTGAGGTGGCCAATGCTCAGATCGGAACCACGGCGCCGTCGGTTCATTCGCTCCGGATCCTCATCCTCATCGGCCGCATCATGTTCCTCCTCATCCGTGTCCTTCTGCCACGTTCGTTGTCGGCTCTGTCGATCGCCACTCTCCTGCGGTGCCGTACGCTCAACACCCGAATCCTCGAGGTCCATCACGCCGGTGCCATCTCCTCCGCCGGTCGATCGGTCATCTTCACCCTCCTCCGGGATCGTACTGGCATCGTTCTCCGTCGCATCCAGACTGCCCTTATCGTACGTTGTTTGCCGTGATCGATTCGCTAGAAACTGAAAAGCAGCAACGCAATGCGAGGCTCGTCAGTTTGGAACTTGGGAGGAGACAGTGAAACAGTAGGCGTTGCTAGCGCTTACTTGTTGTCTTCGAATTTCCGCGGTAGCTAACTTCTCCTCTAGATCTTCGATGCTGCTCGCTGTGCTGGGTTGCTCTTCGAGACGCTTCAACCGCTTTGGTGGATGCTTCTTGATCAGGCTCCCGGTATCACCCTCCTCACCGAGCGGAATCTCGAACGCTTCGGGCCTTGCTGTAGAGCAGAGGGAAACGCACTTGAATTGATTCCATCATAGCATTTCTTATTCTGCACTCCATTCACAGCCACAAGGACACACGTCAAACACACTCGCTCACACATCGGACACGTCATCACTTACGATAGACCAGCTTGGAGATGGTGGCCATTCCCTCGCCTGCAACAGGGACAGCCGCATTCGAGGGTCCGCATCCCATCCTGGCGAGATCCTGCACACCAGAAGCACACCATTTACGGACACTTCATGCGCAGCGCCACGTAGCTAATCACGCCAATCTCTCGCTATCTATTCACGCATCACCAGCACTGCGTCATCGGTGGAGGTGCTAATGTGCGTTACAACAACCACCGCACTTAACCATTTCATCGACACGGCGGCGACGCTGGATGAGGCCTTAGTGCAACGGCGTACCTTCACGCTGGCCAGTCACAAGTCAACTGATAAACTGTTCGGACCCATAGGATACGAGGTTCGGTGTAAAGGGTCCAAATTGAAGGCAAAATGTGTGACGCCATCATCTAGTGGCCCTAGTATACGCGTTACTGTAACTCCTACTACTTGTTGGTAGTAGTGGTATTCGTGGTATGAAAGGACAATACAAAAAAACCGAAAAAAACGGTCCGGCCACTCGCCCGCTCACGATGATGGCCGCAACACCATGTAATTATCGGCCAGTGGAAATCTACACCTTCCTTCCTTCCGCCCACTAGTCATTTCCGTCGACAACGGGCACGGAGAGAAAATTGTAGCCACCTGATCCTAGGGGAGCCACTTCCCCTTTGAGGTCCGAATTGAACGAAAGGCGAAAGGCTTTCGGGCTTCACCGGAACGGCAGTCGGACCTCGGACCCCGGTCACTAATCACGCGCCCACTCAAACCGTGGGCACGAATTGGTGGATTATTGTTTGATTTGTGACCGTCGAGGGGGAGGGGGGGGGGCGATTAGGAAGAGGGACGCTTCGCTGTTGGGCGTAACCCGTGAACTTGCTTCTGGAAGGTCGCATGTCGAGGGAGTAGAGAAATGGGAGAGTTGGTGCTGTTAAGAAATTCCACGCCAAAAACCTCGCCCCACCATAAAAAACCATAAAGACCTTGAAGGTCACAGACTCGAAGCAACAGAGTCCAATGAGTAGCGGGTAGGGAAAGGGAATTAAGCGCATTTCACAAACCCAAGGACCACTGGAAGCGCTAGACCGCGCTCACACAGTATTACAAAGAACTCCCTCACGCTTTCGGACGGCTTGTAACGCTTTGCATCTTTAATGGCAATCCGTGGGTCACCCCCGAAAAACGGCGACCGGCAGGCAGGCATCGTTCAATCGTGACCAATGAGGCTTTAACGAACAAGGGGAAAATACCTTTGATGTGGTAGAAAAACAGGGAGGAAAGGAATACCAGCATACTTTGGAGCTTATCAGTGGATTTCAATCTTGAAGGTTAGCTCAGGTTAACCGGAGCTTGGTTCGCCCAAAGAGAGGTCATGGAAGTACGAACCTTGATGCGTGTAGGTTTTGGAAGAGGTTTTGGTGGTGGTAACGAAAAAGAAAATGGCACAATGTGTATTTTGAAAGCAAACGTTTACTGAGGAGGTGGTGGTGAGAACAGAGAAATTGTTTATTGATTTGTAGGAAGTTCACAACCTTGGCGCAAAAGTTCAAAGTCAACGGTTGCTTCGGAATCTCTCGTCCTGAAAGGGTTAGAAACATCGGATGCAAGCCTACTATGTTTCTCCAAGTAATTCTTTCACGGGGTTTGTGAACTGGTTTTTTACAATTTATTTCAACTTGAGTGATGGACAGAATATCGATTAACGTATGATACAGATTTCATTTCGCGCTTTAAAGCGAATTCCATACGACTATATCTATTCTCATGATACCCTTCTGTTCAGCCGATATCATGTCAGCTGCTTTCGGGAAGTGGGAAAAATCGATAGCATAACGATTATGGACAGGTACCATTAGGTCGCAATGACACACCACATGACAGTCTTCACGCGCTTTGCCGATCGATACCGATGTACCCCATAAGCCTAGATGCATTGTGCAAGCGCGAGAAGGGTCCATTGACACGCAGGAATCGTTCGTTGCATCACCTGCGGAACCACACTTTGGAAAAGGAGGTCACTCCAGGAGGCTAGCTGGTGCAGGAAATAACTATGCTATTAGTATTTCATCATCAGCTTGTACACCGTAACAGAGGGGACATATATGAGCTACTGCGTCAGAATTCTAAAAACAAATCAAGTACCCATAGGACACGCTTTAGCGAGGAAGGAAATTGAGGTAAATTGATGTGTTTAATTTGAAAGGAATATTATAGAATTTTTCACAAAAAATTACTAGATTACTAATAAAAAAATCGTTATATTTCTAGTTAAACAATAGCTGATGGAGAGATCATATCTGGTGCATAATTTCTTACCTGCATTTGAAGCCGTAGAAAGCAACGAGGATATTTTTTCCTATTCCAAAAGCTACAGTCTATTAATCGAAAAGAAGATCATCACAGAGAGCTTCATGTTTGTTAGAGCTTCATGTTTCTTTCAATTTAAGCGGCACAAATGACGACACTCATGCTCCAGAGACTTGACCGTCGTTCTGTGCTGCCGTTGAGTCTCGAAATTAATAAATTCCATTCACGATAATTACTCGCCCCAGCTCCATCAATCAGACGACGGAAGTGCTACTCAACTATGCCACAAACTCCCTTCCCCCGCGACTCGGTCTGACCATGGATGATGGGGAACCATTGCAAGGTGAAGACGCGGTTGATGGCGATTTGAATTCGCTATTAGTTCCGTTCGAGCTCCCCCCGCTGGTGTACACCCGATTGACGATGGAGGAAATGGAAACTGTCATCAGCCGAAAATAGGCAGCCACCATGTCCATGTACGGGTTCTGAGCGGTTCGGATTCCAAGCGCGTTTGAAGGGAGGAGGACGTTGGTGGTGATAGCGGTGATCCTGTGTGCGGAAATATTAACCAACATAGTCGGCACATGCCGACTGGCAGGGCAGGAATGAAGGGGCCAAACAGACCCACGGCGCGACCGGCCGAACGACCGAAATTGCATTTTTATTAACTACGAATTCTATGATCGATCACATAAACCTCAGCACCGCGCACCGCTGGCCGCTCATAGCGCGGTTAGATGATGAGAAGTGAAACGTACTTGGTATGCCGGCAATCGCTCGTGGTTAAGTGCGTTTGCGTGCCGCTTAGTTCTGCCCTCGGCCGGTGGTCGTTACTTAGCATAATCCATCCAAACCGCGAGCGCAAAACAATCGAATCGAATGATGACAAACAGGCGCGGAAAAGGATTTTCTTTTGTCGGTTTTATTATAATATATTTTACTGTAGAGTCTAGGAGGGGGGCAGGAAAATAGAATGGGGCGCCCTGGGTGCCCTGATCCTGTTTTACAGCGAAAACAATCACCAACGTTAAGCGGATCGCGCCAAGGAGGCGCACCATTGGCATTCTTATTTCACGATAATAATAATAATAATAATAGTAATAAAAAAAACTATCGTAGAAATTAATTAGTAAAATTTATCTAAATGTTATGGTATTAGGCAGCAATCATGATAGCGAAGCGTAGCTCAGCAGAAGATAACCAATCGAGCATGTTTCTGTTCTCCGTTTTTCTCTTTTACCGAAGTTCACCCACAACGGATGTTTATACTTTTACTATAAAAGAATTTTGCAGCGATGCCAAAAGGGCACAATTATTAGAACGAAACCAGTCGCGACACAAAACGTATGAAACGGAAACCACCTTAACGGCAGGCTAGCTTTTAGTTACAAACACACTTTCTAAAACAGAACAAATACAAAAGTGACGTTAAAGTAAAGAGTAATGAGTTAAAGGGGATGTTCCTGCGCTATCTCTCTCTCTCTACGATAGGCGACTGGCACACTGCTTGGCCATTTGGCATGATTTGCAAATCGGAACCTAAATTTCAATTCGCTGCATGGCGAACAATTTTAAGTTGCATTGCATTTTGGCACGATTCCTCTGGTTGCCTCTTGCTACACGTTCCTGTCGAAACGCGAGCATGGGCGCTTTGAATCGAGATCGGCATTCCCCGGACCGCTCCTTTAAACCTTTGCGATAACACGATTCTTTTGTTTCTTATTTGTGCCAATGATTGAGACTCAACAGTCTCACATACCTCTCCGTAATAGGTGATAATTTGGTTTTTGCCAATGAATCTCAACATAAATTGGACAAGAGAGCGATTTGAAACAAATTAAAATTACGAAACCGAAGCATCTCTGGTACAGTAGGAGCTTCACAGACATCCCTGGTTTTCTCTTTCTAGATACACAAGACACGGTTGCCAATTGTTTCGTAGAAAATACAAGGAGAACAACACATAAAGGACAAAGGAGGTCCTGATAAGCACGTTTTGTGATAAAAAAGAAACGGTGGATCTCCTACGGTTCCGCCAGCTGCTAGTCCAACACCTCGGTCTTAATGGTGGCCGCTGTCGATCTTCGCCTCGATGACGAAGACCCACTTCCACCACCGTTCCTTGTGTTGGTTGCTGTCGACGAGGAGGAAGGCGATCCAGCGGTGGACGATTTATGCTGACCATTGGAAGACGATTTAGAGCTGGAGGCTTTGATGAGCGGCATTGGGATGGTAACATATTGCTGGGAACCGTTTTCTGTGCAGATCGAGAGGAGGAATCGTAAAAAAAAAGGAATCAAGCATTGCGCTTGAGTCGTTCCACAAATACTAACCTTCACCGTGCAGCTGTATCTGTCCGGATTGGATCAAGTTCACCAGCACATCCTGCGGGAGTGTACTAAGGGCGGCTGCCGGATAAACGATGCTGCTGGTAACTGCTGGTGGTGTCGCTGCACTGGTAATGGCCTGCGGTGGTGGTGGTTGTGGTGTTGGTTGTGGTTCTTGTTTGATTTTGAGAGATGCTTTCCCTCGTGTTGCCGGTTGTTTCTGTTGTTTGTGTTGCTGTAGTTGCTGCTGGCGATGTTGAATTTGTTGCTGGAGCGCTTGCTGTTGCTGCTGGATCTGCTGCTGGATGGCGTTTATCGTGGCAGCGGCCGTCGGTGACAGGGCTACCGGTGTTGATGTGCTGGTGGTCACGAGTGTTTCAGGTTTCGTATCGGCTGATTGCTGCTGCTGTTTCTTAGTCGCTGCTGCTGCTGATGATGTCTTCTCGCTAACGCTGCTAGGATGCTGATGATGTTGGTGATGATTGCTGTTGATACTAGAACTAGGTCCTGGTGGTGGTGATTCCGGTCCCGAGCCATCGTCCGACTCACTGCCAGACGACATCGGTGACCGATCATCCTGTAATCGGAGAGCAAACGGAGGAAAGCGCAATCAAGGCGTTAGTATGACAAGTTGGCAATTTGTAATCGCACACCCCTCACGGGTAAACGAGCTGGCAGCAAAAGCAGTAACAAAAACATAAAACGTGCGTACGGCGTGGCCACCATAAACTCATCATCCTTCGGGCCACGCGATGCACCAGCATGCCATAAGCAGAGCGCACATTACACGATCAGAAACAAAAAGGGATTAGCGCTGCGCCGCCGCCGCCGCCGCCACCGCCGAGATAAATCGTTTCTGACCAAATTCGACCGAGCGACGGGTCGAGCGTCAGTGATCGATCGTGCGTGCGTAGATCGTCGTCGTCGTGGATGGCCGAGCGCCAAAACGGACGCCACGCTGGTTAGATGTGCCGAACTGATCGATGGATGATGGATCCATCCGAGTGATGGATGGATTGGTTCGGTTTTCGATGTCGTACAATCGTTGCCATTATGCCACATCGAAGTTCAGAAAAGTTCAGCTTTTCATTTATATTAAAAAAAAACCACAAAAAAACATAAAACTAATGCAACGTTCAGATCACTTGTACTAAAGCACCTCTAATGGATTGTTTTTCAGGGAATTACTGTTGAAATGAATTAAAACTACCCTAGAGATGCTGCTAGCGTTGGGTGCTACTGTTTGCAGTAGCTACAGCGAGCGCCACAAACTAGTGACTTGATGTGCAACAAGTGACGAACCCTGCGCCTCCAATCGGCTCCCTGCCGTGCAGCTCATGCTTGGTCCCAGCACGGTAGCAACAGCAGCAGCAGGAGGGCGAAAGCAACCAATCGCACGACGCATCATCGGTATGGTAAGGTATTTCATTAATAAAATATTCCACCCGAATTTGGCAAACCGTCTCGACCGATTGGGAAAGTTCGATAGCTTCTGCTGCTGCTGCTGCTGCTGCCGGTGGTGGTGTTGCCTTTTTGGGGTGTGGGCCGCTGGAACCGGGCCTCGTGTTCAGTAGCCAGTGGCACCCTTGGAGTGCGCGCAACTCGGAAGCTCCAACATGTTGCACCGACGGCGGAACCCCGGAGCCGTTCAGTCTCCCAGGCCCAGGGCTCTGAAGCCCTGGTATCTGTTTCCTCCTTTCCCGGGGGAGGACAGCCGTACTTTATTAATGGAGCGCAAAATTATGACGCGCCCGATGACGAGAAGGGAAAGATAACACTCGTCGTGATCGCAAACACAACACAACCCTGTCCGGGGCTGATTGACACGAGCCTGACGAGCCGGGCTTGGGAAATGCTTTCTCGCCAGACCGACTGACGCACGCACTGATGACAAGTTGGTGATCTTCTGCCAGGCGCTGCACCGCACCTCCGCAACCACACGATGCGATGAAATGCGATCTGACAAACGAGATATTTTCTATTTTTATGCATGACAACCGGTCACCCATTTTGGGACGCAAACGCACATACCGGCAAGGCTTGCGGCAGGAAGAAATCGCGGGAATGCGGAATGCGCGAGATGCAATTGCAAACACATAGGCGCGCTCCCTGCTGCTGCTGCTGCTGCTGCTGATACTCTCTTCCCTGCAGTTCCTCGTGCTGATGGATGCTTTGAACGATTTTTAATGGAACGGAGGAGCGGCGGTGGCGGTGCATCGATCGATCACTAGCCCATACTCGTCGTTAGTGGTGTTGGTTGTTGTTGGCGACCCGGTTGTCGTGTGTGCAGTGTGCGGAAAAACTTGACTATTCCATAAAATTTGAGTGGCAAAGACAAATTACGAATTCAGAAATTTCCCTCACCCTTCGTGACAAACCGTGCATCGTTACCTTCGTTCAGCTATTCGGGATGTTGTTAAAGCAAAGCACGTATAGGATCGTGACGGTAGGCAGGTTAGTGATGGTTGCTTAAAATGACGATCCTTTTTTTTAACGAAAGTATTTCTAACGAAAGGTGTTGTTGAAAAGGGTAAAGAACATTGATTCTTTTTATTTAACATCGGAAAGAATCATTAAGTAACTATCAAATCAAAGTATTTCCCCATTTTAACATAGTTCTTGATCTCACTCGTCGTATCCTTCAACAATTCTCATACAATCCTCTGCCAATGTCTCACTAGGAACTACCATCGACCGGTTATTAACTGCGTAACCTCTATGATCGTTATCGTAGAACATCGTGTGGCCTTTATTCGAAATTCCCTTGAGCTTCAGGCAACAGAGAGACAGAACAGAAATAACTCCGTGTCGCGGTGTTTGGATTTTTCATCTAACCGCCAAACGGCCACGATCACGAATGACAATCGCTATCCGAAGGTTGCCCGTTCAACTCCAAGGTGCTGCTGATCTAGAAAAAGGATCCTTCGGCCGCTCTCGAACGTGACAATCACGAACACGCGGCACGGGAAACTCGAGCTAATGAATCGACCGCGTCCTTCGAGGCAGGTTCCTCGATTTCTCGATATTCCAAGCGGTATCATCGAGCGGTTGGCATCGGTTGTTCGCCGGCGTGCACCTGCACCCGGCAGCAATCAGGGCAAATCAATCTGGGACCCTAGCCCTGGCGGTCCCAAAACCGACATT
>NC_064878.1:5440000-5442500 GCF_943734665.1 Anopheles aquasalis | reverse complement strand
ATCTAACGACGGCGGAAACAGTGGACAACGCTGGACGCAGTCGCTTTGTCGGATAGTTTATTATCTCCAGAGCTATCGCAAACGGAGGAACGGTAGCGCACCGTGAAGGAGAGATCGTGGCAATCGTACTCTATTGGTGTACAGGGCAATCGAGCCAATTTATCCACCAGGGCACAGCATAGAGCCCGATCATGCGACCGGTAGATCGGTTAATCGTAGTCCAGTGAGAGGCAGCAGCAGCGGCGTGGTTTCGAGTTGGCAAATGCGATGATTGCATCTGGATAGACGTAATCATGTGAAAAGGAGACCAAAAGGCTGCGTTTGGATGAACACATATTCATACGCCGACGTTCCTGATCGGCATAAATCATTTATTGATCGTCGATTATTGACATTTGATAGAAAAGAGAAGAGTTGATTTGAAAGGAGAATTTAACTTTCGAGAGTTCAAGGAATTGAAGCACAAGAAATGATAATTTGTCGGTCAAAAGTACTATTTCTACTTTAATGATCAGCATTTTATAAGCGTTATTAAGACTAATAATTGAATTTAAAAAGGATTTCTAATAACAGAAACTCTTGGACGAAAGCGTTATATATCTAGTACCACTTTGAATTTAGCACAGTTTTCATTCGTCTGCTGAATCTGCTCTCTTTCTCTCTTCTCCACAGATTGTGGCCATCCAGGCAGTTCCTCCAAATGAAGCAGTGATTCAATCGACTTACTTAACCATAAACCTACAACCGTCCAATATGCATAATAAGCCACAGAAGGAAACAAATCAAGGTCCATCCAACAAAAAAAAAACATTAGTTCCCCCGCTAATCTGATTCAAGGGTGGTCATTTAGTGAATTAAAAATGTTCTTTTCCTGAAAAGCACCCTAGCCAGAAGACAGAGCGCCAGGTCGTCGCACTCATTTAGACTGCGAGTGAGCGAAAGTATCGTCGTCCGATGCGATACGGCCGGCTGTTGTGCTACTCGGCGTCTTCTTCAACCAAAGATACTACCGCGATCGCACCATAAAAGGCTAGGCCAAGTGGAACCACGACCTGCCGATGGAATCATCCTCCTACGCACGCCCAGATCGCAGATCGCGCTGTTCTGTCGATTCTAGAATGATTTGTGCTAATCATTTAATTGGGGGACCGAGTGGAGACGCCACTCGAACACGGTGCGTAATCGAAACTGTCCAAAAGTGGATCCACATCCACGGCAATCGGCCGCGGCCCATTTGCATTTTGGCAAATCGACAGCGAACGGTTCGGTGGGAGTCCCAGTCTATCGCGTATTGTAGAGCTGTCACCGACGGTGTCCGATCGCGCTGATGCGATCCGAGTGCACTGGCAGTCAATTCCCTGGCGGCCTGGCAACCCTTTGACTTTGTGCAATAGACACGGTGACGACACGGACGGACGGCTGCGCACAGTAGCGACAGCACGATAGCGACTTGGTGGCCGACGGATTGTTGTGCGGCAGACCGTACGTCGATACCAGGCCCTGGGCCTGTGCCTGGGCCTGACCACGCACCATATTCGGCTTGACCGAAGCACCATTTACGGGCCGGACGTCTACGCGCGAGCGCGCCGCTACCACGCTGACCACGGCCGTGCAGCGCCTCGATTTGCCCGTGTTTTCGGGTTGTCAACGGAACTACGTGGCCTCTCTCTCTTGCTCTCTTTCTCTGCTCCTCTCTCTCTCTTTGTCTGTCTGTCTGTTTGATGACAAACATTGTTTGATTTACTATCGAGCTATCCTCCACGTCCAAAGGCACTGGAATCCCCTTCGGAGTTGTCTAAACGATCTACTGCCTCCGTTCGTGTTGTTGTTGTTGACGCGTGATCGCTGCCCTAGGAGAAAAGTGAACCTCCCAAGGGGATTGATCGTGCGCGGTGGCCAAAGCGAGACAACCAGCGGCGCGTCCGCAGACCAGAGGAAAGCTCCACGCGATCGTCGCACGTTCGCGCGGTGATCGCGTCGCTGCGTATCCCCTCCTCGGCCGCGTAGAGCTTTTCCACGAAGTGCACGCAGGAGAAGTTCGGCCGCGAACACGCGAAAGCGCGAAGATACACGTGGGATCGCCGAGATGATCGTGCGCCGCAGTGTGCCAGGATGCCCACAAACGGTGACACAACATTATGTTGCGGCCCGTGAGAAAGGGGAACGCACCGTTTCCCATTCTCTACGCAGGTCTCGGTCACACCACGGAGTTCCGGCAAACTTTCGGAAGGCGATCGCACATTTGGAAAGCGAAACGGGAGCCAAGTGCTGCTTATCGACGTTCGTTTGATCGTCAGCTGATCGTCGTGGTTGGATGTGTAGCAGCATCCCAGCCCCACCAGACGCCGGTCAGCCAAAAGGTCAACCACGGTCAGAAACAGCTGATCCGGAGTCCGGAGGCTGTGGTTTAGGAACCGATTCTGAGCCTCCACAGGGATCGTTGGCTCAGCGATCCTTACACCAATCGTTCACTTTCCGTCTCGTGCATCGGAAAATGTGT
>NC_064878.1:5427500-5432500 GCF_943734665.1 Anopheles aquasalis | reverse complement strand
CGATCCCTCCGCCACTAATTGTGCGTGTCTCTGGTCGCGAAAAGTCTCCGTTGCTAGTGTCAGTGTCGTCGTCGCTTTTAGGACACAAAAACAAAAAAAACACACACAGCGGGAACGCCAAATAAGATTAATGAGAGCACAATTAAGCGTCTCAGAACGCACCGGCAAGCGGCAAGCGGACTCCCCTAAACCAATAAAATTGATATTTAATTGTAACAATCACTTCACATGCCGTGGGTCGCTACCAACACTGAACTATTAATCATCACGGGATGCACGGAACGAAAGACGGTTGAGGATCAAATTTCAATCTCCCTTTGCCTTCTAGTGAGGGGAAAGCAAGCATCATCTCTTTGGCAGAACAGGTCCCCGTTTTTGGTTCTCATTGTAGGACTTTCTGCATTTCGTAATCACACTGCGACATCGAGCGCTTTCCAATGAGCAAAACGAACCGCCATTCCAGTCATAATGTACCAGTTTATGATGCATCTGTGGGGTGTATTGGGGGCTGATGCTGTTGCGATCGTCGATAAAGAATGCGCGAACGCGATGACAACTTCACCTCAGCACCTCAGATGACCTCGATAGCATAAAAATCACAGTTCCGCATTTTCGCCCTTTTTATGTAGACGCACACACAGAAATCATGCGGAATGCTAGCTTGTAGGAGGAGGAGCTACCTTTACCTCCTGCACTGCTTAATGATCGTAGCAGAGGAGCAGGATTTTCGATCAAATGAAACGTCACTTTCTTCGCCGATTCGGCTCTGCTGGCGTCCAAAAAAAAAAACTTTCTTCCTTCGTCACAAAATGTCCTCCTCTTTTCCTCTTCTTTTTTTTCTTCTTCAGGTTAATGAAGGTCCGGACGCACGAGCAGAGGACAGTGATCCTGCCGTGATCGCGGCGTTCGTCAGTAAAGACCGTCCTTGTCGCGTCCATCTCGTGGACCTCAATCCGTTGTGCAAATAAATTTGGTGATTTAATTTAGTGGCCAGCGAGTGTGTACTGGGTGCCCGATCGTTCGTTCACCTGAAGCCAGTTGTGTATGTGTCCTAGTTTCGCCGACATCGGCACCGTGCACCTTTGGCCTCTCGCTGGGTTGTGGCCCTTTTGACAATATGCACTCTCTTCGGTGGGTGCTTCGCCCTCTTTCGCTCGCGCACGCCACCGGGGGGACAATAGCAACAATAAGTCTTTTTGATGCATCGAACCTGCTACCACATAGCTCAGGAGGAGAAGAGAAGAGCCCGGTACGACGACGACGGTACCCCAATCATCGCAGGAATCGCGGAATCCAAAAGGGTTGAACGAGAAGCTCGTTTCTTGACTTTCTTCGACTCCTTTTACCGAGAGTTTGGGGGGTGCCCCTCAATTCAGGAGTTGCGCATCTTCCGCTCGAGCACAGAGTGCGGATATTTTCCTTCGCTTCGCGCTCGATTCGATCCACGATTTTTAATGAGTTTATTGTACTTTTCGGTGAGATATTTCGCGTGCAAAATCGTACAATTAGTGAGGGAGCGATGAGCCGGGGTGAAAAGGGTCGTGCGTGGAGACTTTGGGGTCCCTCAGGGTTGAGTTTATTGTTTTATGCCTGTTGTGGCCGCCACGCAAACGCGCGATAAGCATTCGCATTGATAGGAAGGTTTGTACGCAGAAGTTGGTCAATGCACACGGTTCCGGAACATCCAGCACCAATAAATAAAGAAGGTGTACAGCCTCATCTGTTAATGGAAATGATTCGCGTATCTTCTGGTGATGGATTGGCAAGCCTAAGCGTGGCAGCAGCAGTGTGTCCAATATGCCAACCCTCGCACGGCAATTATCGAAACGATTAGCCATTCTCTTGGCTCAACATCTCGACATAAATATGCTGCACGATGGATTGCACCCTGATCGTTCAATAGAATAGCGAGCGATGGAGATTGTTAATCCGCCAATCCGCAAGCCCCCGATTGGTTCTCCTTTGACACGACACGCAACCCCAGATACGGCAAGATCGCAAATCATCCGAAAAGGGTCTCGTGCCCGATACTCAGCCCCCCCTCGGTAATGAACTTGGCAGCAGCAACATTCTCCTGGCGCGTACTAATGGATCTTGATAGGACAATGGTTGGCGCGGTACATCGAAATCTCCGCTCCGGTCAGTCCATTGCATTCCAGCTCGCTCTCTCTCTTGTGATCTTTCCCTCTCTACAAGCGAGCAGAGGGACATTGTCCAAACGGGGAATTGATTTTTCGGCAACATCGCTAGTACAGAGGCCGAGGATGTTGGTTCGGTTTCGAAATTAGTATGTTCGGAATGCTCTCTTCCTTTCATAACAAACCATTCTTTCCAAAGAAAACACGAAAAAGCAAAAAAAAGGGGGATTAAAATGGAATTTCCGAAACCCTGGTCCTTCGATCGGGATCCTTTCCAGCCTCCTTGGACTATCGATTTCAAACAATGGCTTAGTAGACATATTGGAGTACCAGCAGCAACAGAACCGAAGTAGGCTGGCACGGGCGCACGGTTATGCTCCGTTATCCTTCTCGCCAGACAAGAGGTGGCGGCCTATGCAAACAGCTTCCGAGGGTTGGTACCGAGCTACTGTACAATAACAGTAGGTCTCGGGGCGGCACGTAATCGGAACAGCAGCATCCGAGAGCAGCACCGTGTGTCAGACGTTGCAAATGAATGGCCACAACGCGGTGGCAGACAGGAAGGTTTGCGTATTTATCTGCTCCGTACACGATGGCTGGCCGGCTGGCTGGTGGTCCGCATTGACTTCAGCCGAACAATCATCCATTTCTCCGGACCACCACCACCTCAAGAGGCTTCATGATAGCTTCACCCGGAACAGACCAGACCAGAGAAGCCAATTTACAATCGGAAGCCAACCCCTGGCGGCTATCTTTTCTGCACTCTTGCCACCATGCACTCCTCCGATAGATGCAGATAGCTCGTGTGGTATTCTGCGCCCTTCCTGGGGCCGGAAGGCGAGCAACAAGAGGCCTCTCCTCTTCTGCCGTTGGTCGAGATGACTCATTGAATCCTACTGGTCGGTGGATAATGTGTAATTGAATTTAATATAAATAATTCAATACCATAGTATTATTTATTGGAGTTGCCTCTCCCCTTTTAAGCAACGACGACGACAACCACACCGGTTGCAGAAACCGGGGCCACAGAAACAGGCCACAGTCGGCGATCCGCAGGGCTCGTGTGCTGGAAGGTGGATCCGTGTTTATCTTTATCGCGTATTTTGCACTCGCGCCCGCCTCAGCCTCGAATGGTTTTGCACTGACGACGTACCAACCATGGATCGTCGGAACGGAGAGTGAGGCCACGGAGAGCAACGCAACGGTGGCTCGATCGCTGCCCCTAACGAGTGTCCCGTGTGTTGTTGGCTGGTTGCGGCCACTCTCCACTCACAATTACTATTTACAAAATCTATTTAGGTGTCAAAATCATTTGTTTCGTTTGGTCTGCCGGGTAGCTCGCGTCTCGCGTTTGTGTCGCGGAGCGACTGGCCACTTGAGCCGCTTCGCCGGGCCAACGGTATCTACATCCTTGTGATAGGCGCGTTCGGTCGCTCGCTCGCGACGACGACGGCGACAGGAGTGACAACGGTTTGCGTGGCTGACAGCTTGAAGGAGCAGCAGGAGCCGTTCAAAGTGTCCACCCTCCCCTTTCGCACGTGCCCGTATGCTGTGTTTGCGGTTGGAATGCCTTCTTCTCCCTTTTCCCTTTCGGCCGCCAATCTGCTGCTGGCCACTTGTGTGCGTCGTATTCGCGCGGATGCGCGCTATTGATTGACACGAAAATTACACATGGCCACCGCGCATCAGCTCCGGGTCGAGTGCCTCCCCGCTCTTCCTTGTACTGCTGTCCACATCCTTCCCAATCTGAGCCCCATCCCAGCTAGCTACCGTATTCGCAATCGCTTACTGGACGGCCGGCCGGCGGACACAATTCCTAATTAGGATAGCAACAGTTTTTCGAGATTGTCCGAAGACCTCGCGCGCGCGCGCGCGCGCGCCCGTTGCTTTGGAAGATCATGTTTCATTGAGGTGGACTGTGTGCATGCGTGTGTTGGTTTTTAGGGGCCTCACGTTCCGATGGCCGGCCAGGAAGAGATTCGATTCGAGACTGGCGAGTGTTGGAAGCTGCTAAATGCTTTTGCTAAAACTTTTCACCCGACAAATTGGCTTTCATTCTGGCCGCTAATGTGTAAATGTGTGCGGCCGTAGAGTCGCATTGTGACGACTCAAGAGGTTAGCTTTCGCCAATTAAGCGGCCAAGGTGCTTCGATTGAGATTCGGTAACCGCTTCGGTCAGCAGTAGCTGAGTCAGTGCGCAGTAGCTTCGCTACGGTGTGGAATTTCTATTGTGGTCTAGCTGGGTGGAGATTGAGAGGGGTTTCCGGGAATGTGTCGCAATCAATGGATGACAAAGGTATGGCCAATCCAAGGGCGTGCGGCTACTGTTAAGCGAACGACGCACATCTTCCTTTTGCCTAGCAGCCCTTCATATGCAAATCAGCGAATAGTTTCAGAGATCTAACTGTTCCTTGCACGATGGCATGTATGAAAGGGAATATTGCAGCAGTTTGTAGCAAGTTTTGACGATTTATTTCAAGACAATGGTTGACAGAATTTAATGCTAAATAATTTCTGTTGAAGCCTTCAGCACTCGGCCAGCTTTTTAGGAGCTTTTCGTGCGAGGAATTGTCATTTACAACAGAGAGACATTTTGTTATAATATTGTGGAATTTCAAAATAGTTTAGTGACACATAAAACACGACGAATCAATGCAAATGCCCAGTACAATGACAATAAAAATTGCAATTTAGTATAAAATATATGCTCGATCAATGATCTATCTCTTCTCAACCCGATTCTAACGAAATCCAACATCGTTTGCAAACGAAATGCCCTCGAACCCTGGCTACATCGGTCAGCGACCTGTTGTGCAAAAACAAAAGCGTTAAATCGCGCCGAGAAACGGCCATTCAACCCGC
>NC_064878.1:5415000-5417500 GCF_943734665.1 Anopheles aquasalis | reverse complement strand
CTCCATCACAGGCGGCGCTGACATTCGCGATGACGACGACCGCGACAACGGAAGACTGGTGGGCAAATTTGAATTTTTGGCACTTAATTTTGAATCAACGAGCTAACGATCTGTCGAAGAGAACTGAGCCCCTTCGGTCGATATTCGGGGCAGCGTTCGCGAAGCGTTTAACGCCACCACGACAGACTCCCATTCAATGTCCAGTCCCCAACGTTTGCCAAGGAAGACAAAAAGGTCTTCCTCGGGCGGCGGAGACAGAGAGAGAGAGGATGCGTCACATCTGCGGCTCCACTCCACCCGTGGGCATGATGATGAGTCACAGCAGCGACAGCGTCCGGAGCAAACGCAAAAAAAACATACTTTCAATCCCACCGAAAGGCAACCGATGGACGGACGGACAACAAACAACAATCCGTGGGACGTACGTGGTGTGGTTCCGGCCGAAGCGTCGGTGTCGATGATCTTTGTGTCTTCGGTGTTGGTTTTTTTGCTTTTTGGGGGTCGTTTTTGTTTTGTGTTTTTTTTGTGGGTTGGAAGCGCCATCTCGACACGCCACCACAACACGTTGGACAGTTTTTCGACGCCCTGTCACGTGACCTATTTATCCGGAGAGAAGGTCACTCAAAAGACAACGCATCTGGCGGTGTTCATTCATGATGCTTATCACAAGGGTGAGAGGACAGGTAGCAGAGAAGTGGTCTAGGTCACTCTAGGCACTTTTGGTCGTCCGAGATTCGAATCTAAAGCAGGACAATCTAAAAAACAACGAATCTGGCAACTAACATGTGATCATAATACATCATATCTCCATATCTCGGGTTATGTATCGTCACACAAGCTTAAGGACTGACCGCATGGACTTGGTCTATATGCTCAAGAAGGTGTGTGTAGGTAACCCTTTCTCCTCGGACATTCCTCTACCACTAAGCTATATAACGAGAAGCTAGCTCGTCGCTTGCGAAAAACTATCTTCAGTTTCGTGTACACCGGAACAGCTGACAACTTTTCTCCTTTTATGTATCGCTTCCACTCCCAAACCCTAACGACTAACCCAATCCAAGGGTAGGGTTTAGAAAACTGGCCAGGTCGTCCGGCATTCCTAAACTATTCCAGCTATTCTAATATAGTACAGGGCACCAAGCGAGCATGTTTGCGAGGAGCCGAACCGAACTCAATAGCCGGTACTATACCTAAGACACCAGGCACATCGGCATCGCCGTGATGTCCATGCTATCTTAGCTGGTAGACTGGCCCTTCTCACACCACCGGTCGGTCGGTAACGTAGTCCGAAACTCCACCACACACCCCACAAAAACCAACCCAACCCAACCGATCCATCCGTCCAGCCATGTGCGAATCAGTTTTCTTTCCACGAAATCCTCACACCATCCTCAAGCAGAAGCAACCGTAAAGGAGTGGCGAAGAGAAAGCAAAAAGGGACATGTTCACGGAGCAGAAAACACACGTGGATACTCGTCCTTGTGCTTCACATATCTACAAGTCTTTCGGGCATCCCCTTGAAGGAGTAAACGGCATGAAAAAGAGGAAGGATGGAGTGCGAGTGCGGTACAAATGGTTCTTTCGAAGGGAAAATGGGAAAATGGTTCGCTTTTACCGAGAGATTGGGATCGAGGAATCGAACAAGACGGTTGCTGGTGTTGGTGCGCACGCGATGGTCAGTGAAGAGAGAGAGAGAGAGAGAGAGAGAGTGTGACGTGTTATCAGCCACATGTGCCTTGACAATGTGGGTTAAGGACGGACGGACGGCGCCAACAGCACAGCAACTCTATGTATTCGAAGATGGCATCGTATACCTTCAATCGGAAGTTCTTTGCGACTGCGGCTGTGATCCTAATAGTTTGGAGACCTCGAACCTGGCAAACTTCCCGATAACTATACACAAACCAGACCCCAATGTCCGGGCGTTTGTATGTAGATTTCGTCCTCAGTCCTGGAGAACCGTGGCGTGGCCAGATCCGACCGAGAGGTGGCGCGCGAATGAGATGAAAATATATCTAAATTATCTCATTATCACGCTGAGTTAATAAGGCCAGCACGAGGAGCCCAGCAGCGCTAGGATGTAGCGATCGGTCGTCCGTCTGGTCGTCGACGGACAGATTCTTTGCGCGGTTCCGAAAAGACGGAAGAAACAAACCGACCGACCGGTGTTCCCTGGGAAGTCCTTGGCACCGGTAGCAGAGCGACAACGACAAGCACAACAAAAAAAACAACAACCGAAAAGGGAAAAAAGGTTCAACATAAGTCGCCGATGCCGGCCGGTTGGTACATAGCCCCGCCAACACTTCCTAGACGTGCGCGGCACCCCACATACGCCACGGAAGCCACCGATGGACCGATATGTGTGTGTCTTTCGACATTTCGGCGAACTTTTGCCCAGAGCCCCATGGTCCACCGCACGGAGTGTGTCCGTTCTCTAGCGAGACAAATGGACGCGAGGGCTGGCAGGAGAAGCAACGGACACCGCTTCAAACACGTTCCT
>NC_064878.1:5397500-5410000 GCF_943734665.1 Anopheles aquasalis | reverse complement strand
AGATTGGCGAAGGAGACAAGCACGCTGCACCAGCCAGCAGCACCAGCGTAAGGAGCAGACCCGGGATCGAACGATTGTTCCCGGTGTTCCCGGTTGCTGGCCACGAGGCGATACGAGCGCGCGCGCCAGCTCGCGCGCGCCACAACAACGTACGCATATCGTCGTCGTCGTCGTCTTCGTTGTTGTTGTCGTTGGCCAGCCGCAACCGGTTTTCCACTGGTCGCTTGGAGACGACGTGTGTAAAACCGGCAGCCAATTTCCACAATCTCAGCACTCCGTGAGATCGGGAACCGATCACGGTTTGCCTTGCGCTGCACGTCGCTGGAGGACCATTGGCCGCGACTCGCGCTCCCACGAGTTTCCCACAGGCTGCGGGAAAAATGCGTACGTGAAAACTGGACCCGTAACACACACCCACCCCGTCTACCAGTCAACAATCGAACGGCGCGAGCATTAAAACAATGTTTCGCACAAACTGGTCCTTCCCGTGGAGGTAGCCGGTTTGCAGGCCACAGTCCGGGTCCGAGTTCGACGTAGCTGGCGCACGTAGGCATTACGTGGCCGTGGTGAAGAAGCTTGTCCTCGTTTTTGTCAAACATGCACACGCACACGCAGGATCTTCATAAATTCATCACACAGACCACAACGCATTTGGCGCAGGTCCCGAGGTCTATTGCCTCCTCCTCCGGACCAACCGGATCAACAGCATGCAGAAGGATGCATTTATAAATATTCACCAGTCCAGTCGCGAACGGAACCATCATATTCATAATGTTCCCGGTCTTCCTGGCCAAACAATGCCATCGGTGTGGTTTATCAAATCATAACTTGGCCACTGTGAACGGAGCGTAAGCGGATTGGAGAGCGACCGAGTGTCCACCTTACCGGTGGCTTGTCCCAAGCAGGCACAATGGTTGAGGATGGCCGCTGACCGCGAGACCGCTGAGCGGTCCGTCAGTCAGTCAGTTCGTCAGTCCGTCGGCAGACCGCTCCTCGGACAGGAAGGAAATATTTATGAACTTTACGTTTTTGACATAATCGATGAATAATCAAAGTGGAAAGCGCGATCGACGTACTGTCGACGGTGTGCGCATCGTCAGTTATGCACCATTCTTGTCTGCGATCCACCACCCACCCTGGAGATGGGAAAGTGGTCATAAAGCGCCTGGAACGTTGAAAGTCACGAAGTGCGCTGGAGATAATCATGAACTGGTTTAGTAGTAGCAGTAGTACTTTGCGGTTTGTAGCATGATTTAGAACGAGAAGGTAATAAACGAGAAGCATTCGTGAGTTATCGAAGAGCTCCTCAGTTCAACACAATTTGGAATTTAACGTCGATATCGAAACTTCAACTTAATCTTAACGTACTAACCGCTGTCTGTTACAGTTGGCGCCCGATTTGTATTACATTTTCCCGGTCATCTCTCCAACTAACTCCACAAAGGAATGGTCTGTGGTTTCCGTTTTCAATTCTTCACACCATGGAACATGGCCACCACGGTGCACGGTACCGGTTTGCATGACGCGTCGTCATGTCATGAGGCAATGATCGTTATGAGATGATACGGCTCCAACGAGTAACCTGGGCTTCGGTTCGGACCCAAAAAGCCCAACACACCGACACACACCGGTGGGAAATTCTTGGCTGTTCACTTATTCATGACTCACCCCCGGGAGCAAATCGAACCTTTTGCTTCTCTCTCTATCTCTCTCTCTCTGTGCTGAGGGCTTCGGTGACTTTGGATCGCGCTGCGTACACGCATCCACCGTACACGATCGCAATCATCAGTCTCGCTTTTGTTCCAAAGTCAAAGAGTTGTCAAAGTCAGCGTCCTGCTCGTGATCTTATCTAGCCACACAAACCCGCAACTACGAAGTTGTGCTCGTCCTCACCGGTGGATGGCGGCTGTTTGACTTCTCTCCTGGACCGAAAGCCCCGTTAGAACCAACGAGAGGATTCGGTGCGCGCTGCTGATCGGTTTCGTCTTCACCACGGGAACCAGAGCACCAGCAAAGCAGCAACAGAGCAGAAGCGCACTGGTACTGACACTGCGGGGCACTATCCTAGATCTAAAAGGTTTGCATTTCCTTCAGGCATTGGGCCGCTGGTTGTCGGTGGCTGGGAAAACGAATCGTTTATGGTTACGGCTTGGTTACGGTTGGTGTTGCGGTAGCCACGATCTGAGAGGCGTATCTGGTGCTAATGTCATGTCAAGGGGTGCAAATTACTTTAGCAGATTTTAACGCGATTGTCATCACCGCCAATGTTGGTGACAACGTGTAGGAATTTGAATTAAATTAAATTTTAGAATAGAGCATTGAATTTTTTTTCTCTAAATTTGATTCCAAGACGATTCATTTTCGGTTTCTTAAGATTTCTCCAAAATAAGTCCACTTTTGGTCCTCTTTTGAAGCACTAAGAACTTCTAGTGCTTCAACCATAACATCCTCATCATCTCTCGCTCGATACCTCTATCAGCTCCGCTTGATCACGCTGCTGATCGGCTAAACTCCACCCAATCCCAAATCGAGGGACTTATGGTGATCCCCGAGGACTGGGGTCAACCACAACGAGTCGCGTCGCGTGTGCTCCAGTCCGAAACCGAAGCGAAAGCACATATGACCAGCGTGCAACCCGTGCGCCAGGTCACGCGGTGCCACAAGGAACTGGCCCCGGGGACTTGCAGTGCTCTGTCACTGATCGCGATCGCTTGGCCAGAGACTCGGGGGGTTTCCCATATTTTATCTATTAGTCACGACTCGTAATAAGAAATAATAAATACGTTAAGAAAATTATCTTCCCTTTTGCAGTTCCGCCGAGCTCAACAGCTGCTGCTGCTGCTGCTGCTGCGACATAGGGACGGGGGGCGGCGGGCACACTTGTAGCTCCGAAAAGCGGTGACCATCGTGTTTTGGCACTCGATGAATTATGGCACGCAGTGTGCAGCTCATCACAACCGAAAGCAACCCCTAACCAACCGTTTGAGACGCCTTCGTTGAGAGGCCGCCCGAGTGTGGCGCATATTTATCTGTTTATGTTTTGATAGATTAACCATGAGCTCGCGTGCGGACGACACAGGCCCCGCAGATCGCTGCGTGAGAGAGAGAGAGAAAGAACAGAACAACGGGACCGCCACACAGAGCGACACCAGCGAGTCCGCTTCAGCAGCTTCTTGGTCGCTTCGATCGCGTTTGTGAAGCTCGTGAAGAAAGCATAAGTGAGAAAGCATAGCCGGCACGATCCCGTATAGAAATCATAACGAACGGCCAAACCCCAACACCAATCCGTAGACGACGACGGCCACGATGGCAATGGCGACGGAACCGAACCGAAACGTGAAGATATATCGATATCGAGGGCATGATTTATGTGTGAATTGATCGATTGATACATTAAGCAAGATATTTAAATATTTATGCCGAGGATGGGCCCTCGGTTTGGCCTCGTCGATCGTGCCCATCTCGTGGAGGGGAAGGGGAGGGGACCACAAAACAGTTCGGGATCCAAGTTTTTCCCAATCGATTCCACCGGCAAGTCCGGCCGTTGAAGGCGCTTATCTAAGATGAAGTTTGCGCTCGCTCGTCCGACCCCGGGAGTGATGTATTAATTATGAAACGCGCGCGCGCGCCCGATCACCGGTTGGTTACCTGGTCAGCGATCGACCGATCGATTGCGCCCTGACCGGCCAGCGATGGGATACCCCCGTCGAGCGGCATGATAGTCCTCCTGCGAGGTCTTCAATTCCCTCAAGGGATTGCCCTCGGATCGGTTCGGAAGAAGCGGCAAAAAAGCAGGATCCTCTCACTACCTACCTCTCCCTCTCTCCCTGTCTTTCTCTCTCTCCACGCGGTCGGCGATCGTTGCCGGAAATAAATTTAAAAACGGTAGCTCCGGATCGGATCGGGCCGACCATCAAAGCTCCTTTTCCTTAGCTGCAATGCGGGCACCGGGCGGTCAACACCACGCAGGTCGCGCCGCGAAGGTCTCTTCCCTTCTGTCTTCCCTTTTCCGATCTCCACTTGTTGGAAAAAAAGGAGAGAATTGGAAATCTTCGCCACACATAAATCGAGCGCAGATCGCGCGTATCGCGGCATCGTGCAGGGCGTTTTTCCGCGAATGCACCGCCCGAGAATCGCTCCTGGCCACCACCACCACTGCGTTACTGGCATCCCCGCACGATCTGAATTTCAAATCAAATGCATTTCTAAATCGTTCCCATAAATCTTCGCACACCGGCACCACAACCACCACTATTTGCGCTTTGTGGTGGCCATTCGGTGCTGCTTCGGTGCACCAACTCCCCTCGTTTGACTGGTGAAAATGAGCGCACCGAGAAACGATCGTCGATCGATCCTTACCGTTTGGCTACCTCTCGGATGCTGCTGCTGCCGTTGAAGCGACTCAGCAGACAGCATCCTCTACTCCCCCCACAAGCACGCAGCCCGAAAATGGTTGATCGCGCGTAAAATTCGCAACTTCCCTTCCTCCGTATCACTTGCCAGGATCCTCTTTTTACGGTGCAGCGACGCCGCCGGTAACGAGAGCAAACGAGAGCAAGGTGAGTTGTGTCGCAAGTTTTCGGGACGGGAAGTTTTTGGTCAGTGAGGATCACTGTCCGACCCTGGGGGCGGCAGCCAAGCGAAGATCAACCTTGACGTTGATAAGTTACCCCTCTAGCATCCCTCTTTCTGGCTCCCCGGCGTGGCCGATCACCGGAGCGGACCATTGGGTAGCGGACAAAAAAGGTTCTCCTCCTTGCACTCCCCGTGGCGTTGTGTTTGAAATTGCGCCACGGGCTTTGGAATGCAGCACGGGCCCGGGAGCCCTGGAATGGGAACGATTTGGCAAACATTACACGGCCGAACGATGGGTTGGTGGCTGGTTGGTACGGTGCAAAAGCTCGCTAAACTCGCGGCTACACAATTTCTAAGTGATTGCCGGTATGCATACTGAACTTCCTTGGCTTCCGTTCTCTCGCTTCCGATAGGTATTGGAATGTATTGGATGCCTTTTATTGATTTATTTGTAGGGACTTTAGAGCATTTTTCTAACGAAAGATTAAAATGGTTCGTGAAAAATATGATTCTTTCGAAAAAAAATTGTTCTTTTTAAGATCTTCAAAAACCCCTTAGCATAGTTATGACCACACTGTCATGATCATGCTGTTAGTGTTGTGGAAATTTATAGCATTGTTTCATTTTTAAAAAAGAAAAGAGAATAATAGTAAAAACCCGTAAAAATCATAAACAGCTTTATGAAATAATCGTCATAGAGGTAAATAAATAGCTTATGAAAAAGAAACACCAAAAAAATAATGCAATGAGTGCACCAAAAAGTGTTTGCTTTGTTCTGCGTTTTTTAACAGTTGTGTTGATTTTATTTGGTTTTCTTTAAATCTTTTAAACTCGTGACTATTTTGAACAATATTGCATGACGTTCGTAAAATCTTCAAAGCGACGATTGCAAAATCGTAACATTCAGCAAATACACTATAAATGCTCACCGATCCTCTGGAAGAACAGTGGCCTTCTGCGTTAGAACCTTGCTCGTACAGCGCACTCGCTCGCACCACGAACCGGTTGCTGATCTCGATTACTCATGAGGGCCACCCCTCCAGTACTGTCCTCCAACGAACAGAGGCCAGGTCAATGCCAGTCCGTCAAAGAAGATGTCGCACTAGTTGCGAGCTACCGTGATCGTGTTCCAGTGCGAAATCTCTGCGCCATCGTAGCTCACCAAAAATGAACGCGTGGAAAGAGATCACGAGAGGAGAGCGAGAGATGAAAAAAAGGTGCCACCGGAATGTATCACAAACGCAAAATGCTCCCCAACCATGCAGCCTGGCATAAATGCTGCTTTGGAGCGCTGGAGAAGAGGCAAAGAAGCATCGCCTCACGTATCACTACGCTCGGAACCGAGAGCCATTATTTGATTTTTTGCTTCTCAGCTTCACTGCCACGATGCATGCCGATGCACCGGATCGATCGATCGCTCGATCGAACGCGGTGGCCTATCGTTCCTGCGTGGAATATGTACGACCGTTCGGCTTCCAGCGTGCGCGATCCCGCAGAAGATGCGCGAAAAAGGTTTATTTATATCGCGTGCGAATGGTAATGGGGGAGGACGATCGCTGTTGCATTGCTCCATTGCTCCACGCATTTCGTCCGGATTCACGCGGTGGCCACCGATCACGTACTGCGGCAAACGGACGGCGCAATGCAATCCCTGCCTGCGTGATCGACAATTGATCGGTGTGTGATCGACAGGGGTGTAAGCGAGCAGCAAACGGGCGGACGAAGGCTGCTCGAGTCGAGTTGTCGTCGTCGTCGTCGTCGTCGTGGAGTTGATGGCGTGGCGATCGTCGTCCTTTCCTTTGCCCAGTCTTTCGTGTTCCGCACGTTGCGTCGCTCTCTAATGAGGAGGAGAATTTTAAATAGCATTTGAAAAGTATTTCACTTGTCGCACATCCGTACGAGGTTCTGGGAGGACACGGGATCGGGATTTTACGCGCGATCCGATACGCAGTGCAACCACAGTTGCCACGAACATAGCGATGACACGATGGCACCGACGACAGCATCAGTGCGCGTGGTTTCCATCGATCGTAAAAAGGAACGGACGGAGGGGATGGACGACCGCACGGCGATATCACGTCGGTTGTCAAGTTGTAAAGATTTAGGAGTCTAATTATCGTGTCTGAAGTTGGTTAGCTTGCCACGCCACGCGGACGAGAACGAACGGACGGAACGTCATCGAGCAATCGCGGTTTGCGCATCTCGATCGCTACACTCACTCTCTCTCCGGTTGCGATGATTGCGCGATCCTCTTCTTATTCTTCGTTGGCCAAGGCAGGCGTACCAGAACCAGGCCAGTCCAGTCCAGTCGAACATGATGACGACGACGACGACGACGATGACACGTCATCTTCATCACGCGCGTTGTGAACCTATCGCTATCTTGTAGCCCCTGCGATCGCCAGCAAAGGCACGCAGCTCTGTGCGTCCAACAAGCGCGCTGGTGTTGATGAGAGTGTTCGCCATCGCGCGCTTCCGAACTGGAACGACTGGGATGCCGATGTCAACCAGTAGGTTGCTCGCTACAACACTTTCAGCGAGCAAGACGTGACAAACAATCGGTTGAAGTAACATGCCTCGAGTGCTCGAGAACTGGCTCTCCGCCCGGGTATCAAAAGCCCTTGATCGAGGAAGCCTATTACTGGCCGTTGAGCAGCCACAGCTGACAGCTGGGACGATACGCATCAAACACAAATAGTGGTCAGTTCGATGCTCTACTAAACTTCAATCCTCCTTTCCGATCGAACTTTATTGATCGCCGAATTCAGATCTCGGTAACAATGTTTCGCGATCCACGCATTCTCTCTTATTTTGATTCGGCAAAGCAAAAGCCGTCAATCATCTTTGGCACCTGCGTAAACCCACGCCGCAGGTCGATATGAAAGCAGCTTCCTACCGTCCCTGACAGCTTCACCACGCAGACACACAATCCTGGACCACCGCAGCGTGTCTGTGGCAGGATATCACGCAGCGCAACGGAACGCGGTCACAGGATCACCGATCACCGGTCCGGGCACAATGCTGAAAGCTATCCGCCTGTTTGAAGGGGTTCGTTCGGTGGTATCGTGTTGAACTGCAGCGTCAGCTGGAACCGCCGCCACCGCCGCCGCTGTTGCTGCATAATCCGCTCCCGACGATAGGCGATAACTATCGGCGGAACGGATCAAAACCCAAAGTGCCAAAGTGCCGGTGCACACCACACACTTGGCTCGGTCTTCTGCGTGCGTCTCACTAGCCGGCTGACTGACAGGATCAATAATCGATATGCGCCCGTCATCATCGCCCGGCCTGTGATCGGGCGTATCGGGTGCACGAACCCAGTGCCGGTGATCCCTGGGCTCCCTCCTTTGCCCTCGTTCGGCTCGGACGGGATGAAATTCGATGATTTTATCTCGGAGGAAGAGCTTCTCGAGGCTCTGGTTCAGTGAAATTGCACTGCCACAACGATGAGGATGACGTCCTGGGCGATCATGGACGGTGAGGAGACGATAAATACATTATGGGTTGTGTATTGATTGCGGCCGGGACACCGGCAAGTGTTGGTTACCGGTTGGTTGGTTCGTTGGCAAAGGAATTCAAGATCATCGACCGTTTTGGCACGACCGGTGAGCCCGGTAGTTGGAATGCAAGTAAAGTGATAGCTGTTATGCTTGTGGGGGACAAGGAACTCCATGGTTCACCAGTAAATTAAAATGTGATACTGTAATTAAATTCCTAGCAACTTATTACAAGCATTTGTTGTCTAAGTATATTTTAAAAAACTAATAAAGAAAAAAGATTATGCAACTAGACTTGCATAATATTAAGCCATTTAATGTTTCAAAAATGTGAAAACAATTTAATGAAAGTCTCAAATTATAATAATACATTCCTTCCAAAACAGTTATACTCTCAACTACAAAGCCAGATGATTCTTGCATGAGACCAAGGATCAGCACTATACGATCTGTCGCTGATAGATTTGCGGGTTTTCCAACAAGTTTTCGACACTTCATCAACACCTTTTCTTTGAGGTGAATACTAACCACTCGTCGCAATAAAACTTCATGCAATTTAGCATTTTTTCTTCGCAAGATTGCGGTACGATCGCAAGAAGCTGGAGAGAATGTTGAGAATGACCACCTGCCGACCTGTAGACATTTACCTCCTGCCTAGCATTCCAGGAATTCCCTGCGACAGCCACAGCTAACAAGCAGCACCACTAGCACCACCATCATTAGCACGCGCACCCTTGGCCAATTTGTAGGTCACGCGGGTGCCAAGCCATCCGGAACACTCCAGCACCACTTGCAGATGCTCCCGAACCCTAAGCGCTATCATCGAATGCCGCCAGATGCCGATGCGATTATCACCTGTGACTAGAACAGATCGGAGGCCAGATCCCATCGCCCCAATCGGTGACATGACTCGCCCCCAAAACGGGACATCACGGCACCCCGGCGTTGCTATCGAACGCTTCCGCACATACTTAACCGCAGCTCGGTGCCCTTTCTCTTTCACCACACCGACGGGTTCAAGTCGCGATGTCCGGTCCCGGTCCAGGTCCGAGTTGGCCGAAAATATTGGGAGGCAATCTGGGGAAGGGCACAGTATCGGCGACGGAAGACTGCGACGTTTGCGATAACTGTGAGTCCGCCGCGCTGATCCTCGAACGTCGACCACCTTCTCTCGCTCTTTCTCTCTTTGTCTCTCTGTCTCTCTGTCTCTCTTAGTGTGTCTCTCTTTCACGTCTTGCGATCTCCCGCGAGAGTGGACGTGAGTTTCGTTTTCTTTGGCCCCGTTGGACCCCGTCGATTCCTTCGCGCTTTGCTGCTGCTGCAGCAAGACTCGCGGTAGCTCGTTCCTCCACTCCATACGACGATCACTTGTGTACGCGTGCGTGTGTATGTGTCTGTACACCCCCAAACACCCTCCTTCAGCACTCCCTTGCCAACCCTTTTCCGTATTTTTTTTTTGCCCCCATCTCGTTCTCCATCTTTCTCTCGCACGCATTCGCCGGCACTTCCCCGCGGTAGCGAGCGAACGATCGTCGCGAACCGAGACAGAGACAGAGACAGAGCGTAGTGAGCAAGAAGCAACAGCAACAGCAGGAAGGCCGCACCAGAACCATCTGATATTTGAACATTAATTTAATCTAATTCCGAACCATCGCAGCACTGCACCGGTGGTGGCATCGATCCGTTTACATCCGAAATATGCGGACGGTGCGGTGAACCGAACCGTACAGGATGCAGGTGACGTAATATCGCGCCCGTATTCAAACATGTGGATCCTTATTTGGAAGGTTGTTAAATTAGCTCTAGCCCATTGGCCGGATTGGAGTGGTGCTGCTGGTGGTGGTAGTGGTGGCCCTGGGTTCTTGTCTTGTTGCCGCGACTGACGACAGAGTCGCCGAGAAGGGGCGAACGTGGACGTGGATTTCGCGAGGTTCCCGCCTCGATCGATGATGGTTTCGGGTGCTCGGGGTGCGTGTCGCTTACTCTCACCCTCCATCGAAAAGGGTGTGAGTGTTGGGGGGGTTAGGTGCTGTGACGTCACGCAGCATCAGCAGCAGACTGCTCACGCCATGGCCATTTACCGTTGTACGACCTCCGTTGGTCGGCTCCGTGTCGCTATGCAGCAACATTATGCACCGACTGAGAGGAGCCACTAGCCAGGGCTCTTCCTGTAACTTCCGACGGTGGCGTTCACGGAATGGAACGATCGCGTGGTCACTCGGTGGCCCGCGGAGAGCGAGCGAAAAGTGAAACCGGACCATCTGCAGCGGATGCATCCCCGCTCCGCGGGATGATGAAACGCTCACGGGATGGCGCGGGAACTTCAAATTCGTCTAACTTCCACCGGTCGGCCCCTTCAGACCAGACTTCTCGCTAGCCTCACTGATTGATGGTGTGGCAATCAATATCAGGCCCTCCCCGCTTCTTCCAGCCAACCTTGGGCTGTCTTTTTGGCGCCGCTCGGTACAGAGATGCTGAGATGAACCGCCGAACTCAGTACCCGTGGTGTAGTGAGATTGAAATTAGATGGTAAAGCTTTGGACCAATTTTCACCCGCTGCAGCCACGCAATCATCAACACTTGGTGGTGCTTGGTGAATTGGATTCATTACTAGCGAGTGTTTGATTGAAGATTCTCCATTTTTCATTCCAAAAGGAATGAGAACGACAGCACTTTCAACACTTTGCATTAGATATCGAGAGGAGATATGGAGAGATGCATCATTTACTTGTAGGGAGTGTTGTTTTGAAATAGATTTCCTACATCCAGGATGTTCTTTCGGCGAATAAGAAGAAACTAGCTGAGACTTATAAATAGGCATAAAAGAGCAAGTGCATTTCAAAGATCAAATAAAAGTTGAATGATAGATTTAAAATACAGGATGATGTAACAAAATAAAACTAAAAACGAAATAAAGAGATCTGTTACTCTTTATTTCACCTCTTTTATTGACCTTTTTCACAATCCATTATGCAAATGAAAAAGAAAACTGTTAGAAAGAACGTAGAATAAGAAAGGTGACAAAAAGTAACTTAGGAAAAAAGCACTTAATAATTTTCCAAACACAATAAAGAAAAATGGAAAGCAATAGTGACTGAAACAAAAAGAAACCAGAATCCATCGCGTCACTTCCGAAAGTGATGTAATGCCACTAAGTTATGACACGCGAGATGCCCTCACATCTGGAAGCTGGCCGAGCATTGGTGCTTATTATTCATCAAACGCTCATTCTCAACGCCGTAGCTGTAATGTGCGTCGCCAGCCAGCCAGCCAGCCAGCCACCCGGCCAGCCAGCGTAACGTGCTACAATTCCAAGGCAAATCGACGGTGCAATCACTGCGCACCAAAACCCTAAACACTCTTCGGGTCACGTTTCACAAAAGCTCACGTTTCTTGTGTCGACTCACTTCTCCTGCACGATGCGTACGCAAGTGTATGTGTTGAAGAAAACACTTTTCTCCTCATGATCTGACAGTGAGCTAACGGAACTAGGCCTTAAGATGATCCATAGATCCCGCGCACACATTGTAAAAAAGGTTCGCCTGAGGAGAAATTTCGCCAGCGGAATAGTATAAACGCCTTAAGCCGCCTCCTCGCCGCACATCCTTCCTCTTGATTGTTGATCGACATCGGCCATCGATCGTCCATCGATCCATCGAATTGAAAATGTGTAAGCTGATCTAGCACCAACAATCCACTAATTGACAGGGACAGGAGCGGAACACGAACGGACCAGCAGACCAGAAGCAGGCCAGTTGATCGGTTGAGCAGCTACCGGCGGGCTACCACCGGACCCGTGTCAACCCGTGTCAGTCGCAAATCATGATCTTTACGTTAGATTTCGTCGATTTCGGTCCAAGGTCCACGCCTGAAGACCCCCTCTCTCTCTATTTTACCCTCTGTAGCGGCATTTTAAAACTCGTGATTGCTACTTGGTGGTAAAAGAGGCAAGCGCACGCGCACACCGCAGCAAGATAGCGACAGATCAAATGCAGAACTCATCATCGAAGGCCACCACGATCGCAACGAAAGGGCGCGCGCAAATGCTCACCGATTGGGCAATTGTCATTCGGTGCCAAGTTGGTTGGTACCATATGGTTTCTGCCCTCCTTGTTGGCTTCTGCTCCTAATTGGTAGCCCTAGAACCGGTACCAGGGGCTTGCCGGCACGATCCGATCGCCTTCTAAACACTCTACAATCTGTTACTGCAACTCGACTGACGACTGAAGTGTTACTGATGATTGAGTCAACGTCAACAGTTCCGAATGCACGACGCTCAACGTATGAAGCACAATTTCTCTCGCGATACTCAGTTGCCTTCGTCCGATAGCAACTGGAGCCCAGAGATCGGTCTGTGTTCCTCGAGGGCGAGGGCTCGCGAGCGTTAAACGATTATGTCCGACTTCATTACGTAATAAATCTATCATC
>NC_064878.1:5387500-5390000 GCF_943734665.1 Anopheles aquasalis | reverse complement strand
TCATCATCCTCCACCTCCACCTTCTCATCATCAATGCGATCGCGATCATCATCACCAACGCACCGAACAGCGGGCAATTGCTCTGCTGTGGCAATCGGATGTGCTGGCTGGCTGGTTGGCCAGCGAGCGATCTGGCATCGGATCCCCCATGAAAACTGGAATTGGCAACCTCCGCAGCAACCTATGCAGATGATGTGGACAGCGAACGTCCCCCGGCCCACGATCTCTCTGCGGCTCGTTGGGATATCTAATGACTAACCACCCCCTGCCCCCCCCCCCCCCCCCCCCACTACTAGATGGCCGCGAAGCAAGGGGCATCGCACAGCTCGGTAAGCGAAGGCGTACCAAAGGGAGGCTCGCACTCCACGGTTTCACATCTCATCCGCGTGCGGGGGTTGCCAGCGCTGCCGCTGTTGCTGCTGCTTTTGATTTCCATTGCGTAGGGGGTCCCGTCCTCTCTGGACTGGGGTTTGACCTTGACGAAAGACAAAGCAAACACACACAGACACACAAGCACAGGCGTCAGCATCCCGAAAGCTTTCCGCGCGCGCTTAAGCGAGTTAGTGGAGTTGGATCGCGATTAACCGCGTGGACGAACCGCGTAACGAACAACGCTTCCAGGTGACCACCGGGTCCCAGGCCAGCCCTCGGGCCCGAGAGAAGGTTTAATCTCGCTGCGGCCTAACAACTGGCCGCGATATTATAAATTACATTATCATGTCGAGCTACTTTGGGTGTTTGCCGGCCGTGCGCGCCCGCGAGGTGCGCGTGCCATTCATACGATCACACCGGTACGCCCACGTGCCGGTCGGTGGTCTTGCCGACCTCGCCGCCACATGGCCACAGTCAGCAGCAGCCAGCATCGAAGAGGAAAGAAGGTGGAAGTGGTGCGGTGATAAATAAACACCAAACACAGGGTACAGCCACACGTACACAGCACTCCTGCGCCACTTGAGTCCAAGTGTCGAGGCCATGGTGGCGCATGCCAGCCTCCAATTCATTACCAAGGTCCCTCTCGAGTCGGCACTCGCGTTGGAGCATTGACAGAGTGTCAACCGTGGTGTTTGTGTGGCCAGTATGCAGAGTGAACCTGTGAGAAATCTGGTCTGATACTGCAACGGACCACCGCGAGGTGATCGAGCGCGCGATCCCCGGAGAATCTGCATCTTCAGCGCGATAAGATTAATGAGAACCACGAGCTGTCAGAATTTATACCACACCGGGAGTGCAGGAAACATGCCAGATCCACGAGAATTTCATGAAAGATACGAAACGCAACAATTTGACTGCCTCGGAAATGGTCTCCCCGGTCCACTCAGAGAAAGTAACCGTTTCCGATTCCGAAACGCATCTCCGGTTACCGCCGTTACGCCGTGAGTACCGTATTGTCCATTGTGCGTGCGCGACAGGAATTCCAATCAAACGAAAAATGCAATAACATCGTATTTATCGCTTCCGGTTATGAATGGCACAGCGCCAGCACCGGCAGCAGTGCGCAAGTGCCACTCATCCGGCCGGCCTGGCCTGTGGTGCAACCTTTGGCCCTGGCCCAGGCGCCTCATGCACTCGAGGGACCCCGAGACATGCACGCAGCCGAAGAGCGTATCAACACATTGTAAACCATTTATTTTTATCGTCGCTCAGTGCAGCGACACGGCACGGTAAGAGACAACGAACCATCGCGATCGAGGATTTTGTTGTTTTTTTTTTCGTTTTCGGGCGTACCTCCCCCCCGGGAAGTTATGCTACACCACGAAGGGACCGGCAAGCAGGGGCCGGTAAAACAGAAAATAAATTAACGGAAAACGGACAAATGAATGAAGGCATCGCGGGAGAGAGGGAAACCGGGGAGGCCAATGCAGGTATTAAAATTAACAGCCGTCCCAAGATAAATAATCCTCAGCTGGAAGTCCCTTACCCTGGCACCACGGCATGGCACGGCTCGCGTCATCAAACTCACTCCTCTTCTCAACCTTTTTTTTTCTTCGTAATATTCGCGAGAAAGCGATCCCCCTGGCGCGGATGAAACGCGTGCCAATTTCCTTTTGCTCCTTTCAGCCCGGATCTCCATCCTGCTGGTCACATGTTCCGGCTTTCGTTGGATTGGAGTTGAGTAATTTACGTAAAGCAAAGCGCCAGTTTAGTGCACGCAGTGCATTTAGAACATCAAGTACAGGTTTTGATTGAACGCAACATTGAACTCCAACCGTTTAGAACGGCCAGCGCCCAGTGCTCCGGTGCTGCTCGATTAAAATCGCAAAAGCATAAATCTCTGCTGGGACTCTCGCGCGGGAGATTCGTATAAATTTTGTCACGGCAAGCATGGCGGCCAAGTGGTTTCTTTTTTTAAGATCGAGCGATCGGGCACGCGATTTTGTTTGTTTACATAGATTGTGGCGCTGGCAGCCAGCACGAGCACGCGCCCATGTTGTGCACTTTGTGGAGGGTCCACAGCGGTTAAATTAAAGGCAGGCAGAAAGTTGGAGAGGAGATGCAACAA
>NC_064878.1:5380000-5385000 GCF_943734665.1 Anopheles aquasalis | reverse complement strand
TAACTTAGATCGCTTTACGACCATCCTTCCCTCCGGGTTGTTAGAGGACGTACCAGGGCGGAGGAGGGAGCGCCATTGTTTACCTCCCTGGCAGCCTTTCTTCGATCGCCAATCGCCGAATCGCCTTTTACGCCGATTAGCGAACGAACGGCCCGAGAATCCCCGTCACCTGCACCACCGTTGCGTACGTTTTGGGGCGTTTTCGTTGTTCGAACTGATTCATCGTGACATTTATGGCAGCGTGTTCTCCGCGCGCGTCGTCCTCGTCGTCGTACACCACCAACACCAGAGAGAGAGAGAGGTGCAACGCGAAACAATGCACCAGCGGCAGCAGCAGCAGCAGAAAACGGGAAGATGATGAATACAGTATTCGATTTTATAGCCACCTGACACGCGGATGACCTGTACACGGGCATGCAAAAAGTGCCATTGAGTGTCCGTTGGAAAGCTTTTTCTTTTGGAACTGATGCTGATCGCGGATCACACTTTGCGAATCATTGTCTTGCGACACTTTATGAAGGTGAGATCAACAAGATGGTGAGTAGTTGGTTAAGTTCCTTTTAAAGTTCATGATGTTACGAGAACGATAACTCGATGTCTCACTCCAAAAGTAATCCCTAATATTAGACAAGGGGTTAAATGTAGAAAATTCATTCCCAACATATTCAACATCGCCATCTCGCCTCTTGCGTGTTCCTTTACAGCAAAAACAATTAACACAGTTTCACAGCCATCCCACGGACCGTCTTCACGGATTAATCCCGTAAATCATTGACGCCCCGGAACGCCATAGAAACGGTTGCTTCACCAAAGCAGTGCGGTCACCAAATGTGGCCGCGCTCTAGAAGTGCACCCGAATACTTGCGAGCCGATGTTTACATCACGCGAAGTGCGATGCGATCATTCTCGGTAGCGATCGCCAGTCTAATGGGCCGACGACGAACAGGAATGCACATCCCGGCCAGGCCCAGTTGTTCCAGGGAGCTCGCACAAATAGAAAACAAGGAAATCATTGCAGAAGAGTACGATATAACCGGCGTTGTTCATGAGCATCTTTATGCTTTGGAATGCTGGGACCACGGACAAGCAATCCGATCCAACGTTTTGGTCACATTTTGTGTCGCAAAATGGCGATCCACTACTATGACATCAGAGTGATGCAATGCGATACACAACTTCTCGTGTAGTAGAAATGGGCCGATGTCTGGGTTCTAGTCCCCATCCCCCCATCGAAGCAGTAGTACCGTGTCCGGTGCGATTGCAGATCGCGTCAGGCGCCCAGTCGGAGAAGCGCAATCGGCATCTTCGACTTTTCTATATTTAGTCACATTCAACAGCTGCTTGCCATACGCCATAGGAGAGTACTACTACTAGAGAGAGAGAGAGAGAGAGAGAGAGAGAGCGCACCGTGCACAGGTCGATCCAATGGGGGTGGTGGTCTCCAAATATGGATGCTGGTTGTGCTGCCGTTCTTGTTTTCGCTGGTGTCTCGGCAACTTCCCGGGCCTGGCGGAAGGTACCAGCTAATTTTGACGAATTTCCTACCGACGGAATAGAGGAGGAATGGCAGTCTACGGGGCCTCATCCGGATCTGGTTCTGATGTTTACAGTTTAGAGTCGCACATATACACGCATAAAAAAAGGGACAAAACTGACAGAAGATGTCTCGGTCTCTCTCTCCGTCGTGGCCGATGACGATGGTAGACCGGTTTATGAATGGATTCGTGGTCGACGATCGTACGGGCGGCGGATATAGGATTGACAAAAATAAACATTGTCGTTCTAGTCGTGCACCGTGACGACTTTTGCCCTCAATGGGCAACCGGCGGCTCGGTACGGAATCGGTGATGATCGGCGAGATTGGGAAAATGTTTTTCTTTTCTTTTTCAGTTCCGCAAACCCCTGGGATCGCACGCAGCAATAGACAAACGACGACACCGGCGGTGGTGGTCCGTACTCGATGCCCTCCCTCGATAACTCCAATCCACTGCTGAATGCCACCCATTTAGCGCAACATTGTAAATGACGCAATGGGGGATTTGGCGCACAGCCGCGGCAGGAAGAGGATGATGGCCACAGGGCGAAAGTTTTATTGCTCGCTGGCCAGGTCCACACTAGCTTTTGCACTACAATTGGCATTGGTGTGCGTGCTCGTGACACGCTTCTTCTAGGATTGCTGTTGAATGAAGCGGAAATCTTGAAGCGCTTTTGTAGCGGCAGCCTCCCCCGAAAAAAAGCGCCCCAGTGTTGGGAGACGCGAACCACCCACGCCGTCACCAAGAGGTTTAGCATCTCGAGAGTTTCGGCAGTGAAATCGAGGCGCGACGATGAGTCAACCTCATTCCACGGTTTGTTGTTTCTTGTAGTTTGAATTTTAGTTCCAAAGCGACTGAACTTTCAGAGAACAATTTAGTGTAGTGGAGCATTAGTGGAGATAATATTCGAGAACATTTTAGTCTTTATAAATAATCAACGCCATTAGCATGACACTCATCGGACACCGACACCTTATACGACAATCAAGCAAATCGCTCAACGATCCTCAATCGACATTCAGCTCACGACCCAGTGCGTGGCTTGAATCCCGGACAATTTATGCAAAACGCAAACACAGTAATCCCTCTTCTCTCTCTCTCTGGTACACACCTCCACCCAATGGCAGCCGCAAATCAAACCAATCAATCAGAAGCAACAGCGACAACTGCGGCGCAACGCACAACCACACTGTGTCTCCGGAATAAGTAATTAGCTGTTCCTGTTGCACGACGACTTCCACCTCCGGAACCAGCGTTTGATTTCTGTTTTTCCTGCTACCCCCCCCCTCCCCGAAAGCGGGAAGGCGGACCCGGGGCCGGACACTCCACTCCGCGGACGGAACTTGAAGTGGCGCGATAACGAGTTAATTGTTTGCGAGTGCACGCACGCGCTAATCACACGTTGTCTTCTTCACTTCGACGTTCCGTACTTTCGTTCCGGTGGTGGTTTGAAAGGTGCGAGAATTCCACGATGGGCACGTGCAATTGAAGCTCGGTAGCCTCGTTACGAGAGGAAGTACCAGACATTCCAGTGGACGTGTCGCAGTGTTTTTCTTATCAATTGCATGTGGGGCGTACAGATAGAAACGGAAGCAAACTAATAACAAGGAGCCACCCTCGTGGCACAGATCATCGGCGTTTATATGGCCCCATCACCCTTTCCTAGCTGAAACAGAAAGCTTATTCCATGCTTATTTCGCAATATTTCTGCTGTATGTAATATGCAAATGGGTAATTTATTGTAAGGAAGAAAGAAACTAGAACAATCACACAAATGCACACTCATACTAAATCAAACTTACAACCAATGGAACAGGTGGCACTAGGTTATGCGGATGTACATCTACAAAAGCATACAACAACCACGAGACCAAACAAAGTAGAAAACACGCGATAGCGACGTTGGTTTTTCTTATGATGAATGCATTTATATCGATCATCGAATAATAAACGAGAGAATGACGAATGGTGCAGCAGCTAGTAAGAAGATTTTGTCAGTTTTTTTGGTTCTGCTGCGATGCTTTGTCTAGCATAAAACTAGATGGCACTTGGGTAATCGAGAATTCAACGGGAAATTGTGCTTATCTTCTTATGAACTTCAACATCACACCTAGAGTGAATTAGGGCCCATTCTGCCGTTTTGTTCCTATACATATAAACGTTTACAACACATTGCAGGCTTTTTTGGCGGAATACGGAATGTGTGTTGGAATGTGTTCGTTTCAATTTACTTTATTTTCGTTTCGTATTTTCGCTCTATATTGTAAACTCATTCCTGTCCTGTGTTATATGTGGCTATTCGCATATAACCAGCTGTTGTGTGTCGCTCTCTTTTTTGTCGAGTTTAGTTTAGCGTAACATTAGAAGAGTAAAAAAAACGCTTTGAAGGAAGGAGGAACGGGGATTAATGGGCTGTAGAGGTTGGTGGTTCGTTTAATTTAGCGAAAGAACTTTTCAATAAGTTAATACATTTCAGAGTGTTTGACTAACATTAAAACAAAATTCTACTAAACTGGATTCCACTTTGTACAGCAGCAGTTTCGAACTGCAAACAGTTGACAAAACTGTTCACTCGCTCTATCGTTCCCTAGCTGCGCGCCCACTATCATGAGCTCTATACTGCTTCGGCAGCACGCACGTATATAGAGAATATATCTGTTTTATATACACAGAAGCCCACCAACATGCTCTCTACAATAAATACCAATAAAGTGTACCGCCCACTACAGTGGGTTTTGCTCGCTTAGCAATTAACTTTACGCTTGGCTACTCTTTGTGTTGAGACTATCTGTTGTTGCGTTATGCCCAGCATAATACGTCCATAAACGCATCCTCCCCACTCTCTTTTTACGACAACAGTGGATGGACGGACTTTGTTCGTTTCTCTTCATTATTCTACTTAGAAGCTAGCGCAAAAGTAATAGATTCCTTACCAACTAGAAACACAACAATTCGCTTACGCTAGGGAATCGAAATAATAACTTGAATAGCCTACAGTCTACCACTCTGGCGCTTGTTACTAATCTTTCGTGCTCGTCACTCGTCCTCCTTCTCTCCTGCCTGTGCCTGTTAGTTATACAACATTTTTTATATTTTTTCTCGTTTTTTTTTTCCTACAAACTGCCATCGCCTACCAACAGCACTAACAGCAGCACTAACATTAATAATCACCGAGCGAGTGCTGAGCGCCTACGCGCTAGCGCACACAGACGACGCACGCTTTTGGGATGTAAGACCTACGAGATATCTCTCTTTGTAATGCAATCACCCGGAGACTCGCAAGAGTTTGCAGTTTAAACGATGGCCTAACTGTCTGCTACGCATTTGTCTGCTTAGAAATCTGTCTTTGCCAAAATCCTCAAACGCAATACAACATGGTTTTTACATAGAAATTTCGAACCTGGCACCTGGATTATATAGCGTTAACGCACACAAAAAAACCAGCGCACAACAACAAAAACACAC
>NC_064878.1:5367500-5370000 GCF_943734665.1 Anopheles aquasalis | reverse complement strand
AGGCAGCCTCCCGGGATAATGACAAATGATCAACCGCACGTCGATTGGCCAATGTTCCGGCGAGTCATTTCTCATTAACTCCACTTATCCGAAACCATCGCGGGCACGGGCTCTAAGCTCTCGGTCTGCTGGGAGCATCCAATGCAAACCAATCATCGAAACAATGCCAAACCAATATCCATAATCATAATGCAATCAATCGCTAAACGCGAACCCCAGGCAAACAGCCTCACACTCAACCTCCCCTTTTCTCTCTGTCCTTTCGCCTGTTTTGCCTGTTTCCATCCATCCATCCACTAGCGTTGTGTTTGTGTTTCGGCGAAAAAACAAAAGCCCGAATCCGTCAAAAACAAACCCAGCTCCAGCAGCAGCATCAGCAGCAGTGGTATCGACACATGGGCCACGTCGTCTTCTGTGCCGGCAAAACGGGACTCTTGGCATGCGCGCGTCGCGCGCACACAGACCCCAAACAAATAGCCTAAACGTTACGTTTTGACTTTGACAGCCCAACGGAGACAGGACAGGGACAGGACAGGGGGAGGGCACCGGGCCAGCCCGCCCGGTGAATGGGTTTATAATTAAAAGATTAATGTTGGCGCTGGCATCGCGTCAGGCGTCTGCTCTCACCTGTGGCGGCGGTCAGCACCTGCGGTGAGATGATTTTTCAAACCGATCACAAATGGAGATCGATGGAGATCCGCTCGTTCACGCTCGTCGTCGTCGTTGCGATGAAGTCCCATTATCCCGCTATCGCGATCCGATCGATGCGATGCGATGATCGCGGACCGGCGTCCTAGGGATCGTTGACGCAAAATTCTCTCTGACAGGACTCGATCGATCGAACGATCGGGAGGAGAGGTTATGCACCACATTTTCCACCTCGACATCGACACCTCGCGACCGCGACGCCCGTTAAAAAAGCCGAATGCCAAAGCGAGTGAGTTAGAAAACGCAGAAAAAAACTCATTAAAACTCGCGGTGCGTGACGAGGGCGTGAGGTGTGCGGACGAGTGTTGCTTTCTCAAACATTATCAGCGCCAGCCAACGCGAGAGCATATGTAAATATGTTTGCACTAGCAACCGACCGGACCGCCAGAAGGCCGAAAGGGGAGGGCGCGGCGCAGAAAACTGTCTCATCAATCGTGTTTGAGTGTGCGAGTGTTTTGTGGAGCACGTGTCCGTGGACCTGTTGCCTGTTGGGGATGCCAACTTTTGGGGTGCTGTCAAGAAACGCTTTTGAATTACTGCGATAGTGGCTGCTCCTGCTGCATACACAGCTCACCATGATGATTAATGGTGCCAACTCGTCTTAACACCCGGTGAGCACGCGGAGATCGCAAGATCCTGGGCGAGAGAGACCGGGAGATTACTAGACCGCTGGATTGAGTCGGCCAATTCTGCTTTGGTGCTTATTTTTGCAAATATTTTGCTTCTAAACGGGCAGTTGCTGAACCCGGCGCAGGCGTACATAAATGACACAATTTGAGGAGGAAATTTGGGGATACAAATGGCCACGCCACGCCATCATCCTGGTTATGGCAGCCCAGGAATGGCAATAAATATTCCGTCAAAATAATTAACGATCGGTAAACTGGGGGAACAGTGATGAGTGGGAGTACGAGTGCGAGAGCTGAGATCATTAAACGTGTCGTCACTTTGTGTATGAGTCACGCTGCGCCATCTAATCTGTTCTCCGTCAAGTCTGATCAACGCGTCAAATGCCTGTTGGTAATCTGATCAGACAACTCGACTGCAGGTGCTCGCGGTAGTTTATGCCACCATCTTGCAACATTGTGATCGAAAGAGAGCAAAAGATGCATTCCCGTTGTCCCCGTTGTGGTTCCTTTTTCGAAATCTTACGATCGGGGAATGGCCACAAGCCAACAAGTGGTTCAACGCTGTGTGTGCGCGATCGCGTGGGTCGACCCATCGGTTGTTGTTTTGGCCTCGTCGATGTTTTGCTTCATGCCCAGGCCAGTGAGCATAGCTCGAGCGGGTCATCGGTGTTCGTCTCCTGCTAAACTCAAAAATACACGCCCAAAACATCGACGATCACGGCAAGGCGATCAACCTCCCGAAAGGTATGTTTTTTGGTGGCAAAACACCGACTCACACATACGACGGCGTGCGCGCGCCAGCAAAAAAAAAGGGAAAAGAATAGAAAACCGGGAAATGCTGGTCTGGTCTGGTCTGGCCTGGTCTGCCCTAGCGGCACCGTATGTATTCGGTATTCAACTCCGCTATATTTAGACCATTTTCGGACACCGAACGCGATCAGTCTAAGACGGTGCAGGCGTGCGACACGCACACGAACTCACACAATTAGACTGCCATTCCCATGCCCCATGAGGGGGGAAGGAAAACATAAACCACCGCGTGGCCACCACGATGGTAACCACCGTTTTCCCCGGGGAAACGGCGAGCCGCGATCATTAACCGATGCGGTTCGAAAGGGAGAGGAAACGAAAAGGTAGGCGGCCGCGACCTATTTTCCTACTCC
>NC_064878.1:5327500-5362500 GCF_943734665.1 Anopheles aquasalis | reverse complement strand
CTTACATCAGGGGAGAAGATGCAACTCCCCCGGCCCCGGAGGGGGTGCATGTCAGGATACATGGACGCGCAAACTGGTGCATTCGTTAGTGGACAATGTGTTGATTCCGCATCCGATTATCATCCAGATCTAGAGCGTCTAGTTTGTTAAATCTTTCTCTTGGATTCATCGAAAGCTGGAACACTCTGGAACGATCCAGTGCGTTTTTAAATGACATTTTTGCGCTTTAGGATCAAGCCTGGCCAGCCAGCGTCCCTTGGGTCAACGTGCGCGCGGTGAAACCTGAATCAGATCCTGATAACATGTTCTTTACGATCCTGATAATGATGGCGATGATAAAAGTTGATGGTTAAAGATTAATTAAATTATAGCTTTGCAGCAGTGCCGAGCGGTCAACCAACCGAAAGGCCGGCCATTCAAAGGCCACTCGCTCGCTCTCTCTCTCTCTCTGCTTGGATGTCGCATTGATGAGGATGAGGAGGGAGTTCCCTTTTCTTTCTGGTTCTTCCCACCCGAAAATGCACTGCCAGAGTGCAACACAGGAACGCTCGAAGGCCCTGAGGCGGCTGTCGGCACCGCCGAACTGGTGCGATCATCTTCATCATCGGTGCACCCGCTCCGCTGGTTCAACAGCAGCAGACTCCCGGCCAGAGGTACACATTAAAACAGTGCGAACGAATAATTGAATGGTGTCCGTCAGGCCGGTCCGCGTTTTCGCGACGAATTTCTCCTCCATCTCCATCCGGTGGCGAGGCGCAAAATCGTAAAAAAACAGCATCATCCCGGAGTCCGGAGGGAGTGCAATAAAATATCCGCAATTTTTGCGCAAGCGGCTCGTTAGAATCGAGTGCCGCCGCCACCGCTACCGTCGCCTCTTTTCCGCCATTTAACTTTTTGGGGTCTGTTCTGTTTTTCGGTTCATTTTTGCGGCCAGGCGGTCTCATAAAAATGCTCTGGACGACGCACAGTGCCAGTCGCTTCTTCGTTGCCTTCGTGTGCTGTGATTGCGGACCCGACGATTCGACCACGCCACGGGCCTAAAATTAATGAATACATTTTATTGATGTTTTATTTATTTATTAATCCTTCGCCTGGCCGCGAGTGTAGGCCGGGACGTCCCGAAACGTCGCGAAAAGCAAAGGAAAAGGACACTTCCCCTCGAGTCCTCAAAGGAAAATGGAACAAAAAGAGAAAGGGTGAATAATTGGCCATTTGGCAATTACGAGCACACGCAGCCGGGACCAGCGGTCGTCTAATGTTTTGTCACCATCGCAGGACCGCGCAGGAGCTGCATCCCCGTGAATCGGGCGGTATGTTGGCCCCATCGCGAGTGTCTCTTTCATTAATTACCGGCAAACGGTTGGCCGGGAACGCGCGGAAAGGGGAGCAATTATTTTATTATGAACAAGCCCCGCGAGTAGTTTGTTACTTTAACGACAGTTCGATAACAAGCGCTTCCAGTCGGATCATTCGTTCGCCCAAGAAAACAAACAGCAAAGTGCCAATGAAATTGATTCCTTTCCTGGCTCAAGCCAACTAACCGACGCCGACGATCCACGGCCAGCCGGTTCCTCTGCTCACTCGGCAGCTCGAGGCGAAAGGTGACAGAAGCCATGTTTTGGCAGATATTATGCTCCCCCTGCTCCTGGTGTTCCGAAGCTTGAGGCCATTTTATGGGACTCTTCCAGACCCGTCTGCGCGGGGCCGTAAAAGTGTAATTAGTTGCTCAAGATCATTTGCATACCCAAAGAGTGTGTCTCTTTTCTGGCTCGGCCGCTTTCATTCACTGATTTTTTACAATAAATTCCATCCAAATTGCGATTGCCACAGTGTCGCAATTTGGCAGCATTTCGCAATCCGCAATAACGGTCCGGGATGGCGTTTGACATGGAATAAGCGAACTGATAAGATAAAACCACTCTGGTTCGCTCCGGCAATTCAACAGTACCACTAAGATAAGATAAGGGGGACCCCCCCTCACTAGTATTGCATGATAAACCATATATGGTCAACAGACCGGGACTGACCCGTATTAATCATCGTATCAAACGGGGAGGTGTTGCAAACCACGATCGGCAACGTGGCACATTCCAATTAAAATATGAATATTTTAATACAACGTGGTCTGCAACACACGCGCGGCAGTGCACGGTGCGGGAAGCTGTCAGCAGACAAAAACACGGCAGATTTCGTGAAAAATTCAGAATTTTTAGGCGCAACTTACCTTCTTCATTATTCCGGTTTTGCGCTTGGAAAACGTCGTGTACCGCCGCAGCTTGTTGTCGATGTATTCCATTTTAATCTTAACGCGACCTTTCGTCTTTTTTCCATTACTTGGTGGCGATTTTTTGGGCTGGAGTGAGGTGTAGCTCTCGTCCACGACTTCCGAACCGACGGTGCACCCGTCCAGGCCGGTCATCGTCTGCGATCCGACCAGCTGTTGCCGGTCATCGTAGCAGTCCGAGTTGGTGCGTTTGATACCTCGTGATAAGCCACCACCTCCTCCGCCTCCGCCACCGCCACCACCACCACCGCCACTACCGCACTGTGGTCCGTTCATCAGGCCGGTCCCGTTTCCGCCACGAGACATAACCTGCCCCACCAGACCGCCGCTTGGGGGCCGCGCCAGAGATCCGTTCGGATTCCCGTAGATCTCTGGCGTATCCGGCATCATGTACTGTAAGTTGTAGCGCGTATCGCGCCCAGTGGGATCCATTATTTCCCAAATTTTTGCGGCTTTTTTTTAGACTGGTCCACGCAGGAAAATGGGAGGGGGAGGTTCGCGCTCGACTCGGCGCGAAAAACGAGAACGAGATTTTGGGCCAAACGCACTGGCACGACGACCTAGTAGCTGGACGATTGTTTGATAAGGTACAGCACACCGAAAAAGGAAGGATTCGCGGATATCACACGCTGAAACGAAAACCGCACTGCACGCACGTTATCAAGCGCTTCGGCGAACGGCCTGGTGTTTCTGAGGTAGCGAACGAAGAAAGAAGGCACGCGAATTACCGGAGGCCCGCGATAACACCGAAAATCACTCGCGATTACACGCAATCCCGATTAAAATTCGAGGCTCGCGGGGCGGTGAATTCAGTTCCGAACTTTTTTTTTCTGGCACAAAACCAAAACAAACGGCTGTCAGTGGTGAGTGGCTGAGTGGCTGCGTGAGTGGCGTGAGTGGCGACGTGAGTGGTGGCGCCCGATGAAAAGAAGATCCGTCGGCGGGATTCTCGTCGTGCGTTTCTGGAAAAACGGGAACAGGAGCAGGATCAGCAATCGATGACGGTGATGATGGACGGCGATGAATGCAGGCTCAGCAAACAGCAGATGGTGTCTTCCCGGGTCTCAGCAAACGATGGCATCAGCAGCAACAGCAGCAAATGTTGAATTCTCCTTCCGTTGATTCCCACGATGATCCCACGTTGATTCCAAGGTGCAGCTAGTAATCCTGAGGCAGCATTTCACTTCTCCTAATCTGCTACTGTGTGTTTGTGTGTGTGTTGTCTAAAACCAGAACACTGGACACGTGGTTTGCGATCACTTTGGGGGGGCACTTTGCTTATGAGGCTACCGAGAAGTAGCGCTTGGTTCGGAAGCGAAAGAGGAAGTGCAGCTATCGGTTGGTTCTAAATATACCGCGTGTTTAGCACCCGATCATCAGCTCCATTGCTTTCTCCTCTCCGCGACGCACTAATAATCGACGAGATTTTCTGTTGCTTTTCCGTGCAGCACTTTTTGGCCCCACCGGTGGTCACTTTTAAGGGCTACTCTTGCAGCATAACCAATCACACGGCCGGATCAGCAACGTTCACTACCCTCCACGAGCGATAACAGCAACAGGTGGTCGCAGCGCGGTTTTTACCGAGCGGCCACGCGACACGCGGCTTTGCGGGCGAAATCAACGAAAATAAATTCGTCAACGGAGCGCACACAACGACGGGCCGGTCACACGGCACTACAACGGGGGTGGAGAGATCGTACACACTAACACGAACGGCCGGCACAACAATTTTTTTTTTTTTTTGTCACGGAAGAAGCGACAGCAGCAGCAGCAGCCAGTGTTGTCGAATGTTGTCGCCAAACTAGTACCGGGAGGGGCGCCTAACCAAAAAAACACGATCAAAAGCCGCCCAAAACGATCAACGATCAACCGTTCACCAAAAATGTGTCGAGTGCCAAGGCGCGCCGCTTGAATCTGCCAGAGACGACATTCGACAGACGACTGACCAATAAAATTAAACGCGCGCGCGCGTTCGCCTTTTTCGTGTCGGCCTCATGTGCGTGCGCCCCCATCGTCCAACGGCGATCGCACCGTTTCTTTCTGGCCAAGGCGATCCTCGCGCTCGCGATCGCGAACCGGATGCTGCGCATGATGCTCCCCAGCTGCTGCCCCGAGCGAGCTTTACGGTGTCGTCCGGACCGCGATCGTTTGCTTAGCTTTCGGCGATTCTATCCCCACCGCCTTCGATCGCAGCTCGATCGTAACTTGCTCAAGTCAAGTTTCGTGCTGGAAACGCCCATTTCCACGGTGCTCCAAAGCCAAGCGAACTATCGTCTCTTTCGTGCGCATGCTCCGGGGAGCCCAAAAGAAGGACAAACAATGCGGTCAGCATGGAGCTTCCCCTCTCGATCGAGGCAGATTGTTTTCTTATCAAGCTCCTTGTTGCGATTGGTTGGTTACTGGTTCCTGGCGATCATTACGGAAACGATTTCCCGGTCGTCTGTCTAACTAGTTTACTGACTAAAGACAAATGACTTTTTGACCAACGCATTGCTTCACTAAGTGATAATATGATCAAGCGATTGTTCTTGGAGTAGGAAAAATAATAGACATGTTTGCCATGCACAAAAAATAGTTTGGGAAGCTACCAGAAAGATTAGTAGCATTCGTATAATTTAAACAAACAATAGAAGATAGTAACAGGATCTCCTACTCAGTAAAAAACTGTTATGTTTCGCTCAGACAATGCCTTTCCAATGGGCACTGGGCAAGGGTGCACATCAATACACGCCGACTGCCGACACTGATCGATCATACAGACCGCTAATTTTCGTCCACCGTGTGTTCCGTTAGTTCCGATTCACTGCCATCGCGGCTCCATCGATTGACATAGTGAGGATCGCCATCTCCCCGGCAATCGTGACCCCAACGTGGCACAGTCAAGCCACAGTTGGCCACAAGCCCAATTCGATTTGCATATAAAATGCGGTCCCGAGAGCGGTACTTGTGATTGACAATCGACGACAACAAAGACGATGATGTCGCCAACAGCTTTTAACCTTCCGGCGGGCAAGTCCCCGGAAAATCTTGTCGCGCCCACTCCGCGGCAGGAGGATGTGGAACAATTGCGAAAACCGCTAGTCTTACGTGATTACCATACGATCAGTCGAGTGCCGTTGTGTGATTAAACAATTTCATTGTTCCAGCGACGGCGACGATCGGTTGGTACGATGTAGTCCGTGGTTAAGACAACTTCCTTCTACTCGATGGTAGCACAGCCGGAAGAGACGGTCAGGTGTGTAGTGCCAGCGTATGCACAGTTAGCAACGACCCAGGAAGTAAAAGGAAAAGAACAAAACATAATACGAACGTAGATTTGCTGGGCTGTACCAGTAAACACCGTACAGTGTAGTGGAAAATACGCTTTGGAATTGCTTTCGGAACGGAAATGGAAGTCGTACGTGTGTGTTCCCTTTCGAGGAGGGGTGGAGATTGAAAAAGAAGTCATACAAAACGTATTTCTAGAAGGAAGTTCATGGCGCTGAATAGTTAATGCATTAAATTGGCGCTGCGATATCACCATCATTATCATTTCGCTGACACTGTGTGCTGGTTGAGCAATGTTGATTATTGCACAGAATTTGGCCAACAAAACAAACATTTTCGTATTTTTTTAGTAACTTGTTGCTTTATTAAGGAAGTAAAACATCTTCTAAATCCATTCTCTGTAAGATTGGTGAATTCGTCCCAAATAATAATGAAGAAACAACAAGGATACATCAACTAACTATCGCAAAAAAGGACATAAAGTGAAGAAAGTTCCTAGTAAATGAGCAAATGCCCACGGAGGAGCGTGGCCCTATCATACTACTTACGAATTTGATGATCACCGCAACGCAAAGCTGTTGACGACAAGCGCCTTTTTTCACAATAAACCACACACAGACAGCTTGTGCTAATTGTGCTAAATAATAGGACCTCCCACGGCGCATCGAGTCACATTCATGCACTATACTCCCCACGAGCTCGATCTCCAACGACGCAAATTGCATCAAATGTGATAATTACACGTGTGGGACACGCGGATCAATGCCTGAATCATATCTTAACAAATCATGTCCATCATCTTGTGTGGTTGTGCTTCCCCCCCCTTACTCCCCCTTTTGCGGCACTGCGATCAATCTCCCCATTATCGACGGAATCACAGAAGTAGATAATGAATCCGTAAAATAATGAAATAGGCGCCATGAGGCGCACCGCAGTTTCGGGCATCAATAGCTCACGCTCCTGGGTGGTCCTAACCCAACATGGGGGGTCCCATTTTGTGATGAACAGAAGCCAAAGTGCCGAAGAATGCTCGATGTTTTAGTCAATCAATTTGCAGCTATTAGCTATGACTTCTCGTGTGGTCTTCACACGTTTAGAAAAAGATGTGTCACATGCCATAATGCTGTTTAATATGATTGTAATTTCTGGTAATTTCTTTGGCAATCAAATTATACACAGTAATGTATTGAGGAGCTACTGCTAGCATACGAACTACATGCTCGTAGCGACGATCGCAAGCCAAAAGGGAAACATGTCCGCACAATATCGGTTTCAACTCATCCTGCCGATCTCGATCGATCTACAGAGCACAACAGAGAGAGAGAGAGAGAGAGAGAAGAAAAAAGAACCAGGAGGAATCCTTCGTCCTTCATAGCCACGGGTGCGCACCGCTCAACCTGTTCTCCCTCCGTACCCGATCATTAATTACATTCAATTGCCGCTGCTCATTAAAGTGCTGACGTGTACGGCCGGTGATCGGACAATTTTTCCCATCATTAAATGCGTGGCCGTGGACCACTCCTGCCCGCAAAAGATCGAGCGTACGGCGCGCGCCACAAACCACAAACCGCCCCACAAAAGGTGGAAAAGTATATTTCATAAGGATAGCCACGATGCAATATGGGAACGATGGCGCAGCAAGAAGACACAAGAACAAGAACCTGCTATGGTCCTCCTTTTTACCAAGAATCCAACACACTCCAAAGGGTTTCGTGTGATTTCGACTTTTGATTTATTTCAAACTCACCGGGCCGGGCCAGGACAACCGGTCCGGGTTCGGTGGGGTACGCGAAACTACGTGGCGGCAGGAATGTGTGGCCACCGCCGCCATCGTCGGGGTCGGGTTGATTATTATTCTGAGCAACGGTAGTCGGTGGTCTGATATGAGTCTGGGCAAACGGATCACGGACACGCACCGCAGTCGGACGCATTTGTCGCACACACAATTATACATTCCAGTTCCAGTCGCGCAGGGTTCGTGGTCGTCTCGAGGTCAGTTCCTGGTTGTGGTTGTTGCTGCTGTTGCTGTTGCTCTTGCCTGCCTGCTGACCCCGGGACGAGGTGCCACGGGTGTTGACGATCGATTCGTATCGATTCCAGGCGGCAGCATTATTAAATTATTTAATGCACGTCACTCCCTCCCAGGTCGGTGGGCACCGGGAGCCCCGCGGCAGTCCACGACCATAGAAGGCAGCATCACGAAATGTGTCGCCAGGTTGTCTTGCGATGTTCTCGTCCTCGTCCAGAGAAATCGGTCAGCCCAGAGGGGAGGGGGACTCCAAGCAAGCAGTCCCGTCCCGGTCGATCGATAGATGTGTCGTGTTGCGATCGATGACCGAGCAAGTGCACTATCGGCAAACGGATCACCACCAGGAAGGAAGAAATGGAAGGAAATGCAGCTCACGTTTAGCCCTCCAGGCGGTTGGTGGCGAGCGAGAGGAGGATTCCTGTTCGTTGCTGCCGTGGCTTTCACCGGTGGCACTCGGTGGATTCTTGATTCCACGAACCAGCGCTTGAGTGAGTGCCGCCACTTTTGGGATGCTGCTCCCCACCCGGAGGGGGACACTTTTCTTAGAAGTGCCCTTCGGGGGCGCAGTCGCGGAACATGGGAAATATGTGTCTGTGCGGTTAGACAGGGTGGCTACCGTGGTGTCTCGATCGTCGATCACAGATTGATGGTCAGCATTAGCGCCCCACCGGGGGGTGATGATACTGTGTTATGTACTGCTTGAGAGCATATTTCATCGAAAGGAAAGTACATTTCTTACTACTTTCTTACTTTTTATGCTGTGTGTTCGATGAATCTGGATGGAGCATTTAACTAAAATTATTAAACCATAATGGTTGGATCAAAATAGTTAAAATAAATCACTGCAAACAAGTAAAAATCTCTGTTTTATCGAAAGTTTTGTGAAAACATATGCTTATATTTCTATGAATTTAGTAGATGGTTACATTAAGAAAATACAGAGCTACAAATACAAATTATGATAACTCAACCATTTATGTACAATTTATGGGCACATGCTTGCGTCCATTATCTATAACACAAGGATTCTGTTAAGTTTGAAGGAAAGGAAAAAGGAAGGCCAGTTTAACGAAAAGGTCGATCATAAAGGTATAAAGGGGCTTTTGCTATATTTTTGATTGAATACATTTTTAGACATTTTTAGCAAAAAATCAGTTAAACTTCTGCGATTTAACTCCCCAACAAAGCTTTCTCTTGGTGAATACTAGCAGAATAAACCCTTCTTTTGTACTTGGCACAGTCCAGTTAATCTGTAATTGAAATTCCTCGCGCTACTACTTGCTACAACCATTGGCCAATTTGTTCCTCAGCCACTTTATGCGCTAGATAGTGATCTACCTTCAAGAAGATCACTTCGTTCCTGGCAGTGCTTGGTTGCTGTACCTTCTTTGTCGACCTATCCTTCGATCTGTTCATCTCCCCGTTCGGTAAATGCAGCGAATCCAACGGATCCACGCCAAGGCGTACCGCAGAATGCACCATTCCGATGTGAACTCCATCGCTGGCAGCACAGTCCCGCCAGCAGTTGTTCCACGCCGCAAATTGCGGTAAATCACATTTCCTAGCCGACCTCCCCGATGGTGCTGGTGATGCGTGCGATGCGTTGCTTGCTGGTGAACCGACCAGTTGTCGATTGCCGGTAATTTTATGCACTTATTTAAGTCGATGTGTGAGAAAACTTTTCTCTTCCAGGACCATCCCGCTATCGATCGCGATGGGTGGATGGGATCGTTCCCATTTTTTGTTTTGTCATTTCGCCCCAACACAAACTACTCCGCTTGTGTTGTCTCCTTCGCTCCTTGGCTTGGTGACGATGCTGCTGCTGCCGATTTGTGATGCCAGAGACCGCATCCACGTCCCGGGTTGTGAGGCAATGCCACAAAACAGCTTCGCCTCATTACGCGGAAGAACTTCCAACACTCGCGAGCGAGCGAGCACTTTTCTTTCTCTCTTTTGCGCTGCATCCCCTTTTTTTCTACCCCTGGCGCACCGCCCTGTGGGATGTGTCTCAAGAAAATTGTGACTTTTCTTGTGCACCTCTAGCCTCTCGCCAGCACGCACCACGGCGCGCACTCTCGTCAGGAACGCGTGGCAGCGAACCGCTTGGAGTTGGTCGAATCAGTCACCTTCATTATCAGCTCGTTGCGGTTTTGTGCCGCGATTTCTTCTCAGATCTCGCGTGGACACGAGGCTCCCCCCGGGGCATGCTGCTGCTCCAGCATATTGTCCTGCGGCAGCGACGTCTATTGAATCGTTGATGCGCCCAATCTCGATCGGTAAACCGCCACCTCCTCCCGGGCTCCAGTTTGCGGTGAGCATCTTTCACAGACATACGGGAAGCACCGTGGGAAACCTTTTTCCTTAAACAGCGCAGCGCATGCTGCTGGGAGAAAGCCGAGCCCTCCGAGGTGCTACACAACAAACAATTCCATGACGCTGTATGGCCGCAAGCGGCCTTAGAGGGAGGCTTAGACGGTGTGTCGCGCCGTCTTCATTCCATTTTCCGAGCCCATTGCCGATTCCCACGTGGCACAACAGGAAAGAAAGCTTCGGTTCGCACTTCGGGTGCTCAAGTGCGTTGACTTGAATATTTTTATTTTGAGTATTTTAAAATAATTTCGTAGCTTTCGTTAACCTCTTTTCCGTCACAATTCAGCTAACAATAGGATGACGGCTCATTGATTTGCCAGAGAACGACGATTACTTAAAAAAAAACCAGACTCTTCGTTATCGATTCTTTAACACTAGTCCACAATACTATTTTAAAACGTTAATCCGATCCCCCCGGGTCTGGCCAGACCCGTATGCTTTTACATATGTTTGCATACAAAATGCATACGAGTTTTCGAGCATACAATCCGAGACCATGATATATTGCATACGAGCGTACTTTTAACCCTCATGCACAGTCCCGAGTCTGGCCAGACCCATTTCATTTTCGGTCGTTGTTTTAACTCATTTCTAATCAACAAAGAGACCTGAGTTTCCGGGTACTCTCGTAAAATTTTATTTTCTATCGATCTATCTTTTGCTTATTAGCGATTATCTCCTTTTGCCTTCGCTTAAATATAAACACAATTTGTCGGTTGTCTAGTGATCGCAAGACCACAACTTTAGTGTTCTTTTTACGCGTTGGTCATTACAATTTCCCAAGAAGATCCTTCTACGTTCGCCCAACGTGAATCGGTTGATCGCGTGCGGAAAAATCGTCGGAAGGCTGGTAAATTCATTTTTACGTTTTTCCCTGAATGCCGTTCAACGATCAGACAAATGCAAACAACTAGAAGGTGGCAAGTCGTTTATAGCTCTATTCATTAATTAATCTTCAAAACCAATCGCGGCACCGAACGAACGTGCATTTGTACAAAGATTTATTTTACAATCCTGCTTTAAAATCTCAGTCTCAATCCAGCATTACTCTATATTTTACATCCCGATCAGTAGTGTACCGCTCTCTTACAGCAAAGTTCACTTAACATATCCTCCGAAATGGGCGCTAGTTGACAAACTTGGCCCCGTAAACGTCCCAGTTCTGTAGGTGAACGAAGTTGACGTAGCCCCAGTCCCACTGTTGCGCAGGATTGCTCTCATCACAGCTACCAACCGTCACCTTCCGCTTAACGATGTTCGCCTCCAGACAGCGACCATTATGCTCCTTGCCATGGATAATCATTTTCGATTCCTGGAATGGGAGGAAGACTGTCACTCATTTGCGCTGCTGTCTCCAGAGCACTGTACTTACGTAGTCGTATCGCCACATCTGATTGCCCTGCGATTCGTGGCAGCTAAACAGGATGACCTCATCGTGCAGCCGGCTCGCATCCAGACACTTGTCATTGCTACGCACCCGAATGTCCCGATGGAACGAAAGCGTAAAGAACTGGTTGTTCTGCGGATGCGTTCGATTACTGGCACACGTGTACAGTCCGATCGGTTGCTTCGCTTGATGGTTCAGCGAGTCCAGGCATAGGCGCCGATCGGCCACACTCTGTACCCGGCCGGAAGCGAATGGTTGCGGTTCACGCACCGGATAGCGTACCAGCAGATCCGGAGCAATCTCCTCGAGGAACCACTTGAACGGACGGCACTGCAACCGTTCGCGAAGTTCCCGCTGCGCCGTCAAATCACCGGGATCCGTCCGCTCGAACAGTGGATTCCGCTCGTACAGAAACTTGGCGTACTCGTCCATCCACACCTCGGCCACACGCTTAAAGTTCCGCACGACAAAGTTTACGCCGCGTGGATTCCCGAACGGTGCGTAACCCCGGTAGACGTGGCCAACGCGTGAACAAGGGGCATCTACGAGCCGGCCACCACACTGCCAGATCTTGAAGCTCAGCTCATACTGCTCACCACCCCAGATGTCCAGCCCCTCGTCGTAACCACCGAGCTCCCAGAAAAACTTGGCACTGATCGCAAACAGTCCACCGGCCATCACCGGACTGTTGAAAGGTTTCGTTGGATCCTCGAGATCACCCGGTAGCAGCGGCAACCGCTTGTAGTAGAACTTCCAATCGAATGCACCTCGCTTACCCTCATCCTGTGCCCGATACTGGAACGTATCGTGTGCGATCACGTCGATGAACGGGCAAACGCAGGTCCGATAGTCCTCCGCAATGGGTTCTATTTGAAAGGGGAGTCCACGTCCGGTTAGTGACAGTAACATTACATGTTGGATTGATGCACTCACCAAGCAGTGGTGGAAGCCAATTGTTGTTCACTTCCGTGTGCGAGTCCAGCACGATCAGAACGTCACCACGGGCCTCCCGGGCACCGGCCATCCGTGCCAGGATCAAACCGGATCGCTCGGGCAGATCGATCAACCGTACCTTTGGAGCTAGCTCTGACTCGACAAACTCACGCAACGGTGCCCACAGGAAAGGTTTCGTACTGTGATCGTTGACGAGGATCACCTCTTTGAGCAACGAGGCCGGTGATCGATTCAGGACACTGTACACCGTCCGCAGTAGCGCACTCCAGTGTTCGTTGTAGAAGATCACAATCACACTCACGGTGGGCAGCTCCCGTAGATACTGTTTCGTTCGGCAGCTACAAAAAAGACATTCCTGAATTATCTGTCTTCGCATTAGATCAAATTGCTGGTACTCTACCTGATGTGTCGAATGTCCGGTACGGAGCGATTCAGCGCGATCATATCACTGACCACGGCCGAATAGCCATTCTCCTTGAACAGCTTCTCGTTGAGAGCATTCGCCTCGTCACCGGTCAACCGGTACGGCTTTCCATGCTCTCCCGGTCCAACACGGTTCGCCTCCTGCTCAATCAGCTCATAGTTGTGCCAATCGATCTTCTCGCCATTCAGGTTGCGTGGTACTGCAAAGAATCCACCATCATCGCTGTACCGGTAGTAGAGTGTCCGCTTAAAGTTGTCCAAATTCTCGTACTTGTGTATGATCAGCAGCACCGTGATGATGCCACAGCACACGACAAACAGCAGCTTCACGATCAGCTCACCGAGTTGGATCTTCTTTTGTTGTGACCGGAAAGAAGGCGAAAGAAAAGACAAAGAAGATGCTAATTAGAGAAGCTGTGGAACTTGGGAATGGAGGATTGGGACGCCTCATTAAGTGCGCGCGCATAATCTCCCTCCTCGCGCGTTTAGCATAATTCGGCCCCCGAAGAGGTGAAGGTCAGTGCGAGCGCAACAAAAGCGAATCAAGGAGCTTCTTTTGTGGTGAAGAGTACAGCTCGAGTTCAGTCACGATCTCTCACTTTTATTACCTCACAAAAGAACTACTTTTTTGTTGCTCTTATCAAATCCACCACTCTCGGTAACGCGTGTGAACACGAAGCACAAACAGAAACTGCTTGGCTTCTGCGGACTTCTGTCGTCACCGTTCACCGAACAGAGCCGGCGTTTCAGTTGAGCAGAAAACACCACTAATTGACAGGAGAAGACCGAACACCGATCATCATCGACGTTAACATGAATTTTTGATCGCCACAAATTCGATCGATCGAACAGAAGAGGCATCATCAGCAATTGTGTGCGTCTTCGACCACTTCTTTCTCTCCTCTTTCTGCTGTTCTTCGCGTGTTCTGTTCATCGCGTCCGGAGTGTTCTGCTGCGTAAGCCTATCAGCAGGTGACCAGCAAAGGGGGGAGTCGAATTGAGATATTATGCTCATGCGGTGGTCTGCAATCAGCTTGAACGTTCTTTAAATGTAAAGCCTCGCAGCGAGAAGAAGTCGGTGAGCTTCAGTTTTTTTTTTGTTTATAACAAACTACACAACGACAACTAAAGAGAGCGAGAGGCTGTTGCAGTAATTGGTTACATGATTACGCGCCAGGCCATTTGCCAGCTTAAAGCACATTAAACGGAATGTCGCAGCATAACACTCGCGAGTGGCACTTTAGGCTGACCTTTCCTGGGGTGAGGTCGTTCACTCTGTACCTAACATTTGCTCATTAGCTGGGAGGGAATTTGGTTGAAATTCTACTGTTTTTTTTGGCATGCATTGCGATTCACAACATGATGGCCAAAAACCACAGCGCTTGACACACATTTCGTTGTGCGCCACCGTACGTCATGTGGCCAACAGGTGGCTCACGATGCGATTAGGAAAGAAATTGCCAAAACGAGCCTAGTAATGGGGCAATGTCGTAATCCAGTCACGTCCTCTAAGTGGCACACGTTCTGTGCCACATCGCTCCATGGTGCGCAGGACACAACTGACCACCGTGATGACCACAGACTTTTTTGAAACTCAAAGCCTGGCTCCGAGGAGATCACCTTTCTGGAATATTGTTGTTGCTGCTTCTCTCGACAAAACGACACTTATCATTCGTTCCATCCTGGTCCTGGAGCTCCTCGGGGCTCACTCGCTGCATTGCATGCGAGTAAACATTAAATAACAGCGAACCGACAGCCGGGATGGCTTGTTTATGTTAATTCCACCTCTTTCGCGGTTACCGATGCACTTCTCGCGATCTCTGTATCGTTCTCCTGGGGGGGGTTCAGAGTAGCATGGATGAGCTGTGGTGAACGGAGGCTTATCGTGGCTCGTGACATTTGCACCACGATGCCCAACGACGACCGCGGATGATGCCATCGTGCCGGGTACACTTCTAGATATTGCGGTTCTCCATCACGAGGAGTTCTCGAGTTGCATTCCGCACCAGTAGCACCCAGCACTGCCTCCGGTATCAGCATGTTTTGTGATTAAACAAAGTTCCACCCCCCTGGTCTGAACTGAATGGTCGCTTCCCTCTGACGATGATGGCTCCTAGTACGAACTGTCGCCTCATGCCACTAGTAGATAGGAACTTCCGCTGCGCCTCCAGCAAGCGATTTCATCGCCACACAAAAAAGGGCGTTACGAGTGGTCCCTTCGTGTGACTAGCGATAAGATCCGATTTTATTAATTACAACAACCACTTTTATCATCGTTTGGACAGTTTGTTTTGTGCCACGCAATGGCGTTTCACTCCCCCTCACCCTGATTTGGGGTGTGTTTTATGCGACAGAAGGTCGATGATTGTCGCGTGTTGCGTGGTGAGTGATTGTAATTCCATTTCAAATGATTACCAACCGCACTCCTCGTCCCCCATGGGGTGCGCGGTTTATGGCGACCATTAATCATCTTCTTTTAGCTCAACCGGTGTGGAGATTTGTTGTCAACAGAGGCGCCAGCAACGGGACTTAGTGGACTCGACAACGCAACAATTGTCACCGACTGTCGCTCGGCCAGACAGCGCACCGCTTTTGATTGCTGAGCAAACAGCAAACGTGATCTTTGCGATCGTCAAACCCGGTCGCGATCGTCGCTTAGATTCACTTCCTCTCCACTCGCCCGATGATGACGGTGGCCTTGCAGTTTGAAGATTCACCTTCATCTGCTAACGTGTGGCTCTCTGTTTTTGGACGTTTTTTCGTTGCGAACGCGACGCGTTCTCGGAATTAATTAATTAATGTCAGAATGGGGGGGAAAGAACCTTGGCGACCACAACACCTGAAGGAAGGCCGAGAAAGAGCAAAAACCGGCACAAAAAGACAACGAAAAAAGCAATTTTTATTGACCGCAGATTGCGTGGCCGTGTGTGATATTAGAGTTCTCTGCTGAGGCATTCTCTATACACTCTCTTCCAGCTCGCGGTCTCTTCTCTCTGGCTCGCAAGCTTTTGCGATAACCGTGTTGGAAGGCGTCTTGGGTGCCGTCCCGGTCAGTTAACTTCCTGTCGCGCTGCTTTCGGGCATTCTTTCAGCTCCGGTTCCATCGGGGTCGGTCCCTGGTGCTACCCTTTTGTTTGATTTATGACAGCACTCGGCAGCGAGGCCGATGGAAACCAAGATCTGGATTATCACGGAATGGAGCTCACTGGTTGGAAAACGAGTTTTTATTCCACTAAAAATCGCTTTTTAAAACTCTCAAAATCACAGATCGGGTGTCCGGAGAACACTAGACGGTAGAACACACTCCCCCCGGGAAGAACCCGTTATCATCCTCGGTTTCGGGGTCAAAATTTGAATTTTCACCTCGTGTGACCACCACCGAAGCATCCGCGATGGATCGAGCGTACCTTTCGTAGGGGAGACCGTATCAGGCTGCGCATCAACCTTGCCACACGCATCTCGATGCTGGCCACTCGGCTGGTTCGATTGCCGTTCGGAATCACTTGGTATCACTTGGTGTGAATGGCGCGAACATTATTCTTCGTCCGTAATCAACACAACGAACCCCGGCCGGCGAATGGTGGTGTCCGATAAAAAAGAAAAAAGAAAACGGTCTATCGCGTCCGCTCCACCGTCGACATGGTGCGTCCGCGTCGCGTAAGAAGATGATAAAGACTAACACGGGCGTGCGAGCGCTCGACCGAGGCTCACGCGGTCTCTGGCGTCTCCCTGAACGAAGGGATCCCCAAAAAAACGCGCGAGAGAAGCGCGATATGTCGCCAACAATGCGTTGCCTGTCGCATGTTGCCGTCCCATTCGAGCATTCCATAAAAGGTTTATCGTGTAATCGGAACGAGTCCGAGAAGATAACAATGGGGAAGCATGGAGCTCCGGAGGAGGGCATAGAATTCGGTAGTGAAAGTAATTGTGACGCCGGGGCTGTGGGGACCAATCCTTTTTTCAATCATTTACTCTGGTGCGACGTGCAATTGGAAAGGAGAAGGTAATGTCCGGTATCGATTTGCTTCGGTTCAGCAACCAAAGTAAACGGACTCATTGGCGGTCAACATTGGACGAACGAACGAGCACGCCAATTTATTATTTATTCGTTTGCATGCTCCAAGTTACGATGTGCCGGTAAACACAAACTGGCTCTGCTGTTGCTGGCGCACATCATAATGAAGTCATTTCTGGGACGGTTCGAAAGGAAATGGTCGTTTGTCATCGGCGTGAAGTTCGTCACCAAAGTGGCAAAATACGTGCTTTACGGATTATCGGGTGAGGGTGGGAGATTTGGGGGAATTTAGTCATTGCAAGGTGACCAATCGGTAGGAATGACCTATTTATTTCACAATTCGTTCGTTGTCTTAGCAGGAATCACACGTGGCCGCATTTTATCTGTTGTTTTGTTCTAACATTCCGGAATTTATAGAAGATAGATTTAATTTTGTCAAGAAATGTTTAGATAAGATTAACTGGGTGCAATCACCAAAAAAATGGGATCTGATTTCAAAAAGTATTTTTTGTAATTTTTAACATCATCGTTGGAATTGCGTTAAGCCTCGCGTTCAAGTCGCTCCCAAAACACTAACGGAAATAAAAACTCAACTAGCGTGTATCTTTCTCGTAAAATTACCAAGTATAATTGAGCACGTACAGTGTTTATTTTATTATATCCTATCTGTGATGTTTCTAGAAATTTACCAGAATTTTACATGTTGTTCTGCTTGGAATTGGTACAGTAGTATTGTAAAATAGAGTATCAAAAGTAGGATATTTCTGTTTTTTCAAACGTACTGTAGTTGTACGCAAGAATATTGAGAGAATATTGAAGTCTTGTTGTTGCACTCTTTTTCATAGAATCAAATGTTAACATGAAAATGGAGTTGATGATTAGAGATGATAATGACTTTCTATCATAAATCTAAACTTGAAAATCAACCAGGGTGTTCCCTAATGTATTGTTTTACGTTCTAAAGTGGTCGCCCCCAAATATGAGTGTACTAATAAATCCTGCAAGGGGAGCGAGTGTTGAAAGTTGTGGCACACTAAGCGCGACACGGCATGAACAACCGTTGCGGAAATGTGTAGAAAATTACAAAAATCAAAATCAAAAAATTATCAAAAAGCATCCTGGGATGAAAGTTCAAGATCCTGCATGTTTGCAGAAATAAAATGATTATTGATAATTTTATTACAAATTTTACTTTTAATGCTGCCCAAATAAAGTTATTCTAGTCCTTTGCATAACACTGCGCTACGAATACTTATGCTACGCTTACTTGACGACGAGGAAACCAGTGTGACCAACCCTATTACCGCAACGGCCACCAGCGCAACCGGCACGTGGTCTCAGTGTGCCAGATAATTTATGCTCGCAGTCATGACCGTTCTGTCAACTCGCCGGATTATCTCGTTCGTCGTCGCTGCGGTGCGGGGTAACGAAAACAAAATTTTACCTCAACCCACGCTGCAAGTCGGTGGCCGTGCGTACGCCAGCAGTATGTCGTCGGAAAATAAGTCACCGCTGCTGGAACGTGCCCGTAACATTGTGCCTCACCTGGAGACGGAACGCCACAAGGGCCAGGCCGGTCGGATCGGTATCGTCGGTGGTTCGCTCGAGTACACCGGAGCACCGTACTTTGCGGCAATCAGCGCGCTGAAGGTGGGCGCGGATCTGGTGCATGTGTTCTGTCCGCAGGCCGCCGCCCAGGTGATCAAAGGCTACAGTCCGGAGCTGATTGTGCACCCGCTGCTGGACTCAAACAATGCCATCATCCAGATCGAACCGTGGCTGGAGAGGCTGCATGTGCTCGTGATTGGCCCGGGACTCGGCCGGGACCGACTGATTCTGCAAACGGTGGCCGAACTGATCCGCATTTGCCGCCAGCTGCAGAAACCGCTCATCATCGACGCGGATGGACTGTTCCTGATCACGCAGGATATCGGGCTGGTGAAGGATTATTACGGAGTGATACTGACACCGAATGCTATCGAGTTTTGTCGGCTGTTTGGCAAGGACCGTGACCAGACGATGGCATCCCTTGGGCGGCTCGGAGCGGGCGTGACCGTGATCGAGAAGGGGCTGAACGATCGAATTTATGATTCGCTGACGAGCGAAAAGTACGAATGCCCTCAGGGAGGCTCGGGACGGCGTTGCGGTGGACAGGGCGATCTGCTGGCCGGGTCACTGGCCACCTTCTACTACTGGGCGCTGGAGTCGAAACAGGAGATAAGCCCGGCGATGGTGGCCTGCTTTGCCGCCAGCACACTCACCAAAACGTGCAACAAGTACGCGTTCAAGGCGAAAGGACGCAGCATGACGTGCAGTGATATGATCGACCAGATCCATCAGGTGTTTGATGATCTTTTCGAACACAAAAAGGACTAGGGCTGGCGGAACCAGCCCTACCGTGGGCTTCTATCGGCTGTGGTGGCTTACTTTTGGCGCTACTTCCTTCGTATCTTAAGGCTCTGATCGGGGTGAAGGAGAGCACCACACTTCCTTAACTGCGCGCACGATCATTACAACGAACCAAACTCGGAGCAACGACCGACACAAAAAAAATGGGCCAACCCTTGGCATGGACGGTCTCTACCCAAAGCTGCCAGCAGGATCTCACGGAAACACAATCTGGTGATAAGGGGAAAGGGCGGAAGCTACGTTTTGTATCAATGTGCGTGAAATTCATCTAACAAATTATCACCCTTGTCCATTAGCAGTTCCAATGCATTTTATCATGGCACGATTTCAGGACTTCATTCAATCATTCAGACCAGTGGGATGGGGGGGCCGGCGATCAGGGAGTGATAGATGATTAGTCCAGACTCAGGGGAGGGGTGCGGGTAGGTTAGGTGAAGCAGGGATTATTACACACTAACCAAACTACGAGAAATCATCTCAAACTGTTTAGTCAACGATATGGTAATATTTGAATAAAAATGATTATACTCTAATCTGACAAAGTTACTTGACGAGGGTGGAAGCATTTTTCAACGAAAGAAATACTCGCACGATTCCAATAGCGCGCGTGCCGCACCAGAAAGGATAATAAAAGCTCGCTCGTATCGCATGGAAGCTTGTAGAGCGCTTTTATGTTGCACTTGTGTAGAAGGCGCTGTGCAACATACAGTAGCTGACAAACGAGCAGTCTACCATTCGAGAGGAGAAGGGAAAAGGATTTTTGCAATCCTTTTACACTTTCTTCGACCCACTGGCCATATTTGCATACCTGATGTTAACGATGGGTTCCATTTTCCAGTCTACAAAGCATTCCTTCACGCCCGCATTAGCAGCGTGGCTAAGGTTGTGCATGTTGTCTAACAAGCAAACAGTCCAATTCCCTCCACCACATGACCTCATTAGTGTACGCGAAACATATGGGGCGGTTTATCGGAATATCTTGACGAACCGCGCTGTGCTGCAGGGTGTTGGTGGTGCAAGATTCCTTGGATGGAAATGGAGGAAACGAACCAGATTAGCTTCGTTGCGTTCGTTTGGAGCTGGTCGGAAACCCGGAATGCCTTCTAACGAGTCGAGTGATGAAAGCCCTTGAACGGTCTCCCTTCGCTCCCTGCAGGCATCCTACAGGGTAGTCAACAGACTGATGCGACAATGAGTTATTGGAAATATGCGAAGCTTTATTGACTGCTTCTCTCTCGCTCTCTCTCTTTATAATGTTTATATTGATCCCCAGAATGTTGAGCATCTAGGACGATTTAAAAGTTATTTGATCGCCCACCAGCCTTCGAACTAGTTGCAAGAGACTTTTATTTTCAAGAAGCTTGGAGCACTATTGACTCGAGGACACTTCTACTAATTGGCGAAATCGTTCAAAACCCTGTTGAGTGAATTCAATACGAAATTTATTTCATTTGACTCTCTTTATGCTCTTCAAACTTGTGTGTACGATGAAGAACAGCAGAGCAAAAGGGATGGAATGTGTGTTTTGCTGAAAACAGCAGGAACAGCATCGATCGATTTGCACGTTTAACATGATGATGGCATGATTTATTGGAGCAAATCGTTGTGCGTAACGAGGGCACTGGAACGTGAGGCGAATATCAATTGGTAGTTACGTGTTGGTAGTCGGATTTCGGGCACAATGTGGAGGCACCCTTTCACCTGTTCCGCCTCTAAATACGATTTGAACGACATCGTCAGTGGGAAACTATGTGAGAACCTAATTGCTGCTCCATGCTTTGTCAAAATGATGAGCATGCAAAATGAAATTATGTTCTGCTTTAGCAGCAATCAATATTATGTTTGTTTGTGCGTTTGCAAGAAGATTGACGCAAATGAATTGCGAAGTACTAAAATTACTACGGTCTATGCCAACTATAGTTGTAGCAGCTTCAAGCATCAAGTTTGTTAGCGCGCTGTTCAAGATGCTGATTCCTCTACTACCCCGTAAGATGATGAAGTTTGCCATTTCTCCCACAGCGGTACAGCTGAAAGGATCTCTATTAGTTACGCCACTTTGAGTTGGAGAACAAACCGGTGCACGACGAGATGCATGCTGTTTCGCCCATTTACGCTGCTTCTCGGGCACGGTTGAATATGAACGCAACTTATTGTTTCTTGGAAAATGTTAGTACAGTGAGTCCACTGGGCATGTTACTATTGGAGAGATGCTCGCCTGTTCAAACGCTGTACAATGCAGTACCAGCATCTGAAGTTCCCAACCACGAGCAGACGGTGCATGCCCTTTGTGCATGACGGAACAGGCATGGTACGAGGTCGAAGGACAACGCGGGGATGGCTTATGTAAGGCAAATAGTCGGAACGCACCGTGCACAGAGAGTGGCCATCGCGCTAGCAGTAGTTTACAACCGACGTCTTTCAAATGATTCTATTCTGAGTAAAGATTCACCATTCGCTACAGCGTGATTGTTCTCAGTGATGCCTGAATGTTCCTTCGAAGTCGAGTAACCCAAATGGAAAGCAAATATTGCAACAGTTGATGCAGAAGGGATGCCCCTTCTGAATGGCTCTAGTGCCGTTCCATGCCGTTTACAGGATTTCTCCCAAAGTGGCCTTTCCAGGCCATGGCAGGGGTGCAGCTGCTATGGCACTAATGGATTGCTGAAGCCCTCGCAGTGAATGAGAGAACATTTCGGTTTAGTTCGGTGAGCAGCTGCAGCAAATCGAAATGGATAGGACGGATTGAAGGAAGGAATGCATATGACAGCGATGATAATTCCAAAAGATGCGAGCATTAGCATAGATAGCTTCTCCAGTGGCTATTTCCGGTCGACTGATCGTATGACATGTACCACTTCTTTCCTAACTAGCTGCCATAATATTGAAAATGCTGATATTGACACTCGCAAAACTTACATTAGAAACATAAAATTATGCTTTACATTATAAATGTATCCTTGCAATTAAAAAGCAACATTAAAGATATAGATTGGTTGTCGATATTCATGAGCCTGCTGTAAATAATGTCCTTTCCATTTCGTTGCCAGATATTCCTTGGGGAAATTTAAGAAATGAATCCAATCCATTGAATTCCCTTAGCCAACATCAGCGGCCGTCAAGGTAATGGAAAGCGCGCAATTACCCTAATGCGTCATCGATACGGCAGATCAATGATAGCTCCCGTGTTTCCGGTCATGCAAAACAATCCTCAAATGGAATTGGATGTACGTTCCATTCAACTGTTACGGTTAAGGCGAGGTTTACCCGATTTTTTTCATTAAAACAGGTGATTGTCTCGAGAATTACCGTCGCGATGATTTGCCAAAAAGCAATTAGGTCGGTCTATGAACATCTTGTCAATTGGAAGGTTATTGGCAGCCAGTAGATGTCATTTGGAATGGTTTTTAATTACGTTACTGATTAATATTCTGCATCATTCCTCACCTGGTACCACAGATCCGGTAGGACATTACCAATTCCAGGTAATTAAAGGCTCCCCATGGCATGTATGCATATTTCATATTAGTGTATCGAGAAGTGTAATTTATGTATGATGTTTTAACTTGAGTAAAGGCACAAAGTTTGCCCATAGATAACCCCTTCCTGATGGTGGTAAACCACAGTGCCAGCGCTATCCTGACGCTGATTGCCTTCATTTGTTTAGCTGGGTGTGGTATGTAAATTTGCTTTGGGGTTAGTTTTGCATACTTTATGCTCCAAACGTCACACTGAAGCGACAGCATAGACACAATCTCCCCGTCGTGCACACATTCACTGTTTCTCCCATAAAGGCAATGGATTACGTGTGCCCCGGTGCACCGTAAAATTAGCCGTAACGTGACCGTGGTCCACCTTCCACGGGCCGCGCTGTAACGATCAAATCGTTGTCCGTACCGTACCGTACTACATTTTCATAACCGAACGGTGTCAAAAGTCAACTGAAAGTGTTTAACTTTTTGACCAAACTCGAGGACAAGCTCAAAGTTTGGTGTGACGGATTTATGAACACTTTCATGGGGCAGCATCGCTCAACAGTGCTCCTATCGGTCATTCTACGATGGTTTCTAGGAGGGTTTCTGTAAAGTTGTCGAAACAAAGGCTCTGAACGGAAACGGAACTTTCTTTCCCTCTCACAATTCACTTTGGTGCACCCTTCACCTGCGCGCTTCATCGCAGCCGACTGTCCTGACGCGTTCCTAATTGAAGTGCAGAAAACAATTATAAAACTTCGCTAAGCAGGGAAGCTTGGCGTGGTTGTGGACTGCAGGTTCTATAGGAGTGGCATAGTTCGTGCCAAAGAGCTAATTGGATTTTGTAATTTATTTTAACCTTCTTCGGTCACCTTTGCACATTACCGGCCATTACTTAACAGCAAAGATCGTGTCCGGCCAAGTGTCGTTCAACAATTTTGTCAAAACTCGGCAAATTAGCCGAACTGTCGTTTGTATTTCCTTCCTTGTCCTGTACAATTTACCGAATGCGTCAATGTGGGATTGTTCGTCTATAGAATATTTAACATTCTTTAGCAAGGAGATTCTAATGCTTCATCTACTTCTCAATACTTCCCACAGGATGAATCAAACATCGAAGCATGTGAGCAATGTCGATTCGTGCTGTATATTACTGCATGATGAACCGACAACCATCCATGAGGCTCCGGGCGATAAATGGGGCCAAATGAAGCTTCGGATGGTGCCGTCTCGAGGAAAAAGGTTCTTCTCATCTTTATTGAATAACGTGCGTACCGCATGCAACATCCATCCACCCTCCTACTCCATGCTGAATCTTTCAGACACCGGGCAGGGAACAGAGGACGTGAAAATGTGCAAAACAATTTAATACGATAAGCTCATGCCACCAACCGTTCCCAGTGGTCTCTGCCGCGCGTCTTCACTCGCCACGTGGAACCGAGCTGGTAAGACGCTTTGCCGCTGTTTATGGTTGCCAAGAACGTATCATTTAATCGGCTTCGGCAGTGTATCGTTTTGCTTATTCCCTCTCGAGGGACCACCACTCACGGAGTTTATGATCTTCATCGGTTCCCCTTTTTATGACCAACATCTGTATTGACTGGCAGACGGAAGAGTGCATTGTCGTATCGGCAATATGCTTTACGAGCGAGCGGAGAGATGAAGTTTCATTGAGTTAATTGCACGCTCCATGGTGCATTAGTGACGATAAGTACACAAAGTTGCACCACGATTGAAGAGAGAAACGAAATAATAAAAGAAAAAGTAAAGAACCTTATCATCGCAACATGCTCTAGATATAGTATTTTATTTAAACAAAGATACACTCAGACACTACCCAAATTCCTCTCCTGATGCTTTACTATGCCATGTACTGTTTCCTAACCCATGCTACGTCTGAGGCAGCTCTAATATGACATTGACAGAGCTAATACCGTTGGTGCAACAATACAATCACCGTAGCAAAGCAAACAATCTCATAGCGCAGCAAACATACCCTCAACATATTGCTCTTGAGAGTGTTTGGAACAAACCCGGAAAATGCAATCCAATCAATCGTTCACTGGTGACCAATTGCACGAGGTAACGGTGATACTAGGGTGTACAGCTCTATTCCGTTGTCAATGTGAGGAGGACGAGCGATCGCAAACAGTCAAATCGCAATCAAAAACGAACATGACTATTTTCGGCAATGGAATGTTCCATTTTGTCGGAGAAATATTTGAAAAAAGGTGCTACAGGTGGGCGCGCCATGAAAATGTAGCTTTAGTTCGTGTTTCAAGTAAGTAAATCTTACCATTACCATTTGTAAGCCGCTTAACACAGGCGAATGGGGAAGATTGGTGTTGCAAAAACAGGAATGCACCATGCCATATCTACACTCAGCAGACAGGACAGTGCATCCACCAGAAGCCGAACATTGCACCCGGCAGTGCAATCGCCAAAAGGCCAACTACTTGCGTCGAATGTTGCGTTCGAAGCTGCTTTCTCTCCAGGGACAATAGGGATGAGAATAGCGTTCCAGGACCGCTAGCATCTTCAAGAGCACATGTTCGAGTGTTTAATGTTCTCTTTACTATTACCGCTAGGCACGATTATAGGAAAAGCTACCGCCGAAGACTTTCCATTACACATCATGACTTCTTAAGTTCATCTTTGCGCATTTCGTGAGTATGCCAAAAGGGCAAACTTATCTATCCATACATGATTGAGGGGCATGGCTTCCTGGTAGATGATGTCGAGTTCTAGCACGGCAGTCACTTTCGAGGGTAAGGCTAACGTGTTTCTGATCCGATTATGAATATTGCGTGACCTTACGGTGGCTCGTGGAACAGGTGGGCTACCGGAGAACTTAATCTTCTTCTCGCAATGCTTCCAACTATGGAATTCTAATGCCTAAAGTAGATTATGAACGGTGAACGATGTCTTCATCTACGGCGAAGAAATCGAGAAGTGTTCGCCGAAGGGAATGTAATCGATTTAGTATTCAATGGTCGTCGAATTATGATCGAACATTGGTGGTTGCTGTGAGCGAAAAGCAATAACCCTGTGCATTCGTATGGATCGGTGCTGATAGATGGGAATCGATTTATGCTGAGTGCGTCTGGTTCCGATGCGTGACTACAGATTGATGTTTCTTCTATTCGAGAGAGCATGTCTCTAGCAATCTAAATAAAATTTGCAAGAAATACTTGATGGAACCTAATTAAGGGCAAATTACAAAATATTATGCCGCTTCTAGGTATTGAACGGTTGCTTTATGAACATGGCTACCGTCTAGCCATGTGCCATATATTTTCTTATCTCCATTAGCCATGGATTGTCAATCATGCGAAAACAATAGCTTTTCTTCGTATCCGAAGGACGGTGGATTAATCCCTCCACACCACACGTGATTGTTCTTCACAGTCATTTTGTCTTCAAAGGCAATTACGAAAATTGAATTCCTTCGCAGGATAATATTTCTTACTTTACGCCTTGGATGGGTTGATGGGAAAGTAATCACGTCTAATGAATCATCCATTTCCAGGCAAGAGAATCCTGATTGATTGAAAACTTTCTCGTAATCGACAGAGTAATGGAACGCACTGCTTCGACTTCAAGTCTGCTCTGAACTTCTGAGCAATGAACGATGAACTTGGTAAAAGATATCATCTGGAGTGTTTGTTAAAACCTGTTGGCTTCACTGCTATTGTTTGTTGTTTAGGTTGTGCGTGGTTTATGTAGGTTCTTAATAAACTACTTCTATTTCCTGTAGGTCCGTCTGATTGGGACAATCGCATTTCATCTCGTCAATGGCAATGGCCAATGGTCATACGGGCATCAATCATAGAGCATCAATTTGTAGTTCATTTTCAATGATGCTGACATTGCGCTTCGCAAGCACAGCATAAAAACTCAAGGGTCAACCTCGATGTTGACCGGCGGCTAATCCGATATATGTTTGATTTCTGTGATTCTGGCTTCTATCCGTTTCGACTTCCTGTACTTCCAAATAGAAGCGTCATATTGAACAGAACGGAGCTTCCGTTGAGGGTCTAGAGGGAAATGAAATTATCCCTTTTTATGGGCGATCCGGTCCTCGCAAGGGATCATAACTTTTCCCTCGCTTTCACAGCTCTATCGCGTCGTGATTTGAAGCATTTCTAGCTTTTTGATTTCATGGTTGATAAGCGAACCCCTTGTAGAGTCAGCTAAAGCATTTATGTTGTACGTATCTCATCAATCTCCTTGCTGTGCGCTTCAATTCGATTAATGAACCACAAAAGAAAGCATCTTACACCAAAACATCGGGCGGTCTGTAGAGAAATGATACCGGCTCTTGCATTTAAAGACGAGACAGAAAAATGAGCACGTTTCAGTGTTCAATTAATTTTGCCGAAGAAGTATCTTTTCTTATGAGCGAAAGCTATCATCACTATCATTTAGTGATACATATGGAATGATATGAACTCGGCAGCTGGGATTCAAATCGATTGAATAACTTGCCTGCAAATGTTCAGATTAGTTATCCACAAAAAACTTTATCGAAAAACCAATTAATCCGTTCGGAAACGATAACGGCTACGGCTGTTCGTAGCATTTTGGGATCAAACGGTCGAACGGCTTCAATTAAAAGAATAATTAGTCCGGCGAGCTTTGATCAATAGCTGACTAGTATCGATTGATCTGCAGGATCCTATTTTACCTTTTTGTAGTTTTTTTTTATCGCATCCCAAGGCCTTTCCAACCCTAACATAATTTCAAACTTCTATCATTAAATTTCCACACATTTTTTGCGGGCTGCCTAATCGGATCCAGCCGAGTTTCAAGTCACCAGCCCGTGTTCACGGCAGACGGGCCATCTTGTAAAGATGAAGAAGGATAATTAATTCACGTTTCTATTTTGAGCGTAATTGAGTTTCGCGGTTCTCGTTGCGTTCATGCTTTGATCATGGCGAGCAGCCGTGCTGGCATTTGCTGAATACGATTCCCTCCGTCACGCTAGCGTTTAAGCACAAAACCCGTTGCAGAGCATTGCAGTGCTGATTGGCAAAAACACACGACAAGTTTCGCTTTATTCCCTTGGCCAAACACATGTGATGACTTTTCTGGGAAAGCCTGGCACGGGTGGTCGAAGAAGATAAGCACCGGCTGGTTGGTTGGTTGGTTGGTTTTCTGGTTGTGCAAACTTCGTTCAGCTGACTTTATGGCAGCAAAAAGCGACAAACGTTGCATCGAGCGGTTCGGGCTGCAAACTCGCCACGGGAATTGCATCTTGTTTAACGTGTGCCGCATATTGGCGTGTTTCTTCCTTCGTCCGACCACAAGCATCGTATCGAGGGCCCGAGAATGATCTGACCTGACTCGAGATGCATGGACGGTGGATTGTAACGTGTGGTACGCAACCCGAACCGGGATCGTTTGGTGAGCATAAAATTAATTAATTTCATCTTGAGACCAACGCGATGGCTCGGTACAACGTGCACTGTTCGTGTTCTACTGCTCGATCCAGCGAATGCTGCGCAGGATGTGGTTAGTTATCTCAATATCCTTAACGAGTTCGACTTATAATGCGTTTACTTGGTGTTGTTGAGTTTCTGAGTTACGAAAATCCTAGCACTTGCATGATCCTGAAAGCTAGCCAGATCTCGAGCTTTGTTCCAATAAATATGAATGATATGTTTTGCAGTCGACGCAATTTTTACTATCATATCGCAGTTTTAGCATCAAAAAGTAAATCGATTAGTGCAGGGGTCTCACTCTCGTACACCACGTAAAGGAGTTGGAGATCCCTGGGCTGTTTACGCATTTAAATTTTCTATTACAAAACCCTGAAAGTATGGCGCCTCCATTTCGAAGGGCGCCTCCATCGTCGGGTTTCGGCAACGGAGCTTCATCATTTAATTTTCCCGTTGCGGCGGCCTGTTGTGGAATTGTTTTTTTTTTCACTCTGCAGTCCCCTTTCTGCTTCTTTTGCTTTTCTTTATATTTAAACTTTATACTTAAAATACTTTATAGTTAAAATACAAATGAGAGCAGTTCCAATGATCGTGGCCACTATGTGCCACTCAGAACAGCCAGTCGAACAATGAAAAGACTTGTCCTATACCTATGGAGTGGTCCATGCTTGGAATTTCTGCAATCATAAAGGCTCGCTTCCACGAACGGAGCAATCCCCCCGGGGGTTATTTGATGTGCAATGAATGGTGCGTTGTAAAATCTCTGAACGAATGTTGAAGCGCATCAATGCATCTTGACGGTGATGCCGACGAAGGCAAGGCAACTGCTTAATGCCATAGATGTCATTGAGACCAATCAGAAGAGGACTTGCTAGCGATTGTCGGTATTTTCTCGAATGACAAAAGAACATTTTATCGCAACGCAAAGCTAACAGGGAGAAATGGAGAAAACATTTATTGAAATGGAATGCTGGTATACGTTGGTTGCGTGGATATACAGCAAAAGTATGTGGTAGAAAGGTTCAACAAGCATTACATTTCCTTCGTTGATTATTCATACAATTCTGAAACCATTATGAAACATTTCTTTTTATATGCTGTTACTTTGGTGGTAATTAAATCAATTCCACCAATCAGTAGAATGTTAATTAAACCGCAAAAATATCGACATCGTTACGCCATACTTAAAGCGGCTCCCGTCAGCTGGCGATAATTTGAAAACTCTTTGAACAGCGTCGATAATCCGAAAGCCGGTTCATGTTCCGATCGGTATAGTTATAGCCTCGTGCTCAGGCTATTCATCAATTTGTCACTCAGCGGTAGCCTAAATGCACGATTTAAATGTAAATCCCAGCGATTAACTGAAGCGTGACGATAATGAACAGAACCCGGCGTAATAGCGCAAATGAGTTTGGCTGCCTCATCGATTATTGTGGTACTCTCGGGCATCTAAAGTGAGCTAGTTGAATAATTTGATTTTACTGTATGATTTTAGAAGATTGATACAAGAAAATTTTGTTCTAATTCATTGAGAATAATTGTAAAAAACGTATTTCTTAATTTTCTTTCTACCTTTCACACTTAAGGATAGTCCAACTTCGAATTACTCTCGACTGCAAATGCACCCCACTCTCACTCAAACGCACCAGCAGGAGCACTTTAATGAATCTTTCTTTCGTTCCCGGACAACCCCGCCTGGGAGTACAACTTTCGTTCACTTTACACTCAACGCTCTTCCGTTTAAAAACACTTTGCGAACACAGGCAACCGCGGTCCATGGTCCGTGTGGAATTGTAAAATCGTTTCATTTTTAATTGCACGAATCCAGCGTGCAAGTTGTGCGCGTCTGAAACAAAGTGCCTTCCCCAGCCCGAGCCCACCGCGAGTGTCGTACAGTGAACGGTTTGTTGCACAAGCGGGAAAGTAAAACGGGAAAAGCGAAAAACATCGAGTGCACTTTCAGCCGCCGAGTTGAAGTGTTGCACGATTCTGAGCACGAAAGTGTGCGCGAGAGTGAGGGTGAAGGAGAAAGATAAGCTCGAATAATGTGAATGAAGGAGGTTAGCACGGTGGTCGCATTTCAGCGGAAGTGCATTAATGTAAGCTGTGGTTAAAAACCGTCACGTTTCGCGCGTGTCGCGGATACATCAACCGGCCTGGGAGACGCTTTGCCAGGAAGTGGAATCGTAAGGTATAAGTGAAACGATGAGTTCGTGTGGACTACCTTGCCGCAACTTGTGCGGTGCACGTAACAGGCACTCTATCGTACCTTTTAAAGGTTTCTGCAAAAAACATATAGCCATGAAAGAATATTCGTTGCGTTTCAAATCATTTGATGATTGCACTGCGAATGAATTCAGTTTGGTCCTTTTAGCTGCAACAGAAGCGTCAACAGGGAGTAGCTGTTGTTCAAGAGATCTGCAAACCGATTCATCCCGATCGTCTTCAGACCATCGATCGTTACTGGTAGATCTCGTTGCGTGCGTATCATTACGATCAGAAAATTGAGTCTGGTGTGTCGATAGGCCGAAGCATGACGAACCGTTCGCTGTAGATGGTTGGGCCACTCGAACTCGTACAGTGTGCGGCCAATGCTGGTGTGCTGTAGATCGTCACAAATCCTTTTGTTAGCTAGTATGCTTTTCGCTTCAATAGACCCCGTTGCTTACCAATTCGTTAAGCGCTCCGACACTTTGACAAAGTAGAAACGATTCCAACACCAGCAGCAGGGCGAATCCGATGTACGTTATTACAATCTCAGTGAATCCTTCCGATATGACCACGAAGCTGTACGAGCCGATCAACACGAACGAACCGTAGTACTGGATGAACGAAAACGGTCCCAGAATCCAGCGAAACTCGGTGATTTGTCTGGAAATAGGAATTGAAGCGGGGGATTATCGTATCGTGATCTTGTCGTTCTCATCTCAGGCCGATCCACCTCAACAACTCGGCGTGTCGGTGAACACAGCACTTGAATTGCTCCTGCAGCTCACTCCAGAACTGATCATCCCGCATGGATCCCATAGACACACGCGTACGATTGCGGCTCATCAGCACACCGACACCGGCGAACGAGTCCTTCAGGATGGCCATCTCCACGCGAAAGGCATTGATCGTGGTGTACACGATGGCAAAGACCACCACGTACAGGACGCCGCCGAATGTCGAGATGAGACCAAACACATCATTCACCAGCCGACCACCCACAATCTGTCCCCGGTATTGGAACATAAAATCCGTTTGCTCCCGCAAGTTGGTGCCCATGTAGATGCACACCTCCACCACCAGGGCGGCCATTGTCACCAGCATGAAGCGAATATTGCGACGCTTCATCCGGAAGCGGGTGCTCTGCACATCAGGTTCCTGCTCGCGGTAGCTGTGGTCGTTGAGAAACCGTTGAAGCTGACCTAGAACTGGCCGATCAATGAGTATCACCCGTAGCAGCGCACCGGTATAGATCCAAACCACACTCAGGAGGTTAACCGCCGACAGGGCATTCGTCCAATGCGTGAGCTTCCAGTACATCTTATACCAGTAGCTTGCGTAAACGGTGAGGTACAACAGACGATAGAGGTACCAGAGAATCAACCTGATTCGCTTGCCATTGGCATCGTAGCGAATGGCGAACACGATGGCCAAATAGCGCAACAAAACGAACTGATCGGAACACTCCAAAAGGCGGCTTTCGAGTGCTCTGTAAGCGTGGATAATTCGTGACACTAGTCCCATTTTATCTGGCTGTACAGACGAACAACCCTTCACAATCGACTACCGCTGCTGGACTGTTTCAAATGAGCATTTGGCGAAACACGAACGCAACCGCTTCATTCGCTAGCAATGGATGACTTTCTCGGTACAACAGTAATTAACGGCTAGAAGTTGGAGGAACTGTTGTCCTCGCCAATTAAAAACTTTTCCCAGATAAATGGGAGGGGGGGACGCCTGGTCTGTACGCAGGATCCATACAGCCAACAAACTGGCTAACTTCTGGCAGAATTCCCATAGTATTTGAGTTGGATCGGTTTGATAAGTACAGAGGGGAGGCTCTCACAAATAGAAGGTTAGTCTGTGGAGAGAAGTTACAGCAACGCCATACGGTAATCGGTTTAATGAGTCAACTTCACTGAACATTCGACCTGGCATGAACCCTCGGACTGTGCCGTACGGTTTCGGACGAAATTGTTTTCCGGCGCCATGCACGCATTCTTCAACTTCAACCCCCCCGCAACCGTGTGTAAAGTGCTTGGTCAATCAAATTCCACACCATTACGCCCAAAAGGGTTGTTCGGGGGATCGGTTGTTCAAACTTTCCAAGCATGGCAGGACGCCATTGTGCGGGCATCCATTAGATTTATTATCCCCTGAAACTGCGCGTGTTTTTTTTTTCGTAATTTTAGTCCCTATTCCATCTCTAGCGTGAAACTCAATGAATTGGAAACGGTAAGGGCGCGTACAGCCACCGTTCGCAATCGTGTGGTCAACAGATGCCACTGCTACGCGGGTCCTTCGCTTCGAGGATGTCATTTGTATGTCGATTGACAGCTCTCCTAAAAGTGCTGAGGCTCGATTCGGCACAAGAGTGAGTTTAAAGGTAGCTGCCGGATATTTTTGGACCCCATTCTGTCTGTACTAACGCTGTACTAACAGTAGTCGTATAAAAATGACCGTGGCCGTCTAGCAGCAGATAGCAGTGAATGCACACAGCAAACGCTGCTTCTCTGTAAAGGAAGCATGAAATTTATTCCTCTATTGTTCTGATCCTTGTATCGATGAACAACACTGATCTCGCATTGTTGGTAGCGATGTTGTTAATTGAATAATTAGCTCCATCCAGCAGCCGATTGATCCACATGAATTTGGAAATTGAAAACGACATCTGCGACAGGTGTGAACGAAATGTGTGAAAGCTGTAAATTCCGGCCAAAAACTTTGTTCCTTCAGCTACAATGTTACGAAATGTCCTGCAGCCATTTGGTAGCAGGCAGCTTACAGAAATGGGATTAGCTCTGCCAGACACGTTTCACGCTATTACCCATATGCACCGGTTGCGGGGAAAACCCCCTTTTTCCGAGCAGCTTTAAAACTTTGCCTTTATTCTGGGCGTCGGAGTCTGGCGAACTGATTCTCCCGCCATCTCATCTCATCATCCCACCCGCCTAGGTCGGTAAATAAATGAATAAATCATTTGGGCGATTTACAGTGGGTGGCGGTGGTATGGGAGGGTGAACCTTAATCGGATTTCCATTTGCTCCGGCGCGCTTGGTGATTAGCGTGGCAGCAGTGGAGTGAAGGTTTGGAAAAGTGGTTTCCTCACACAAACACTCACATACATAGCCAAAAACCACCACCATCAGGACCGGCTAGGGGATGGTAGTCGATCCCAATTAACTCACCATCCCATCGGTCTCCACCGCACCAGCACGGATTCTAATGATGTAGGTTTGCTGTCTTTCGACAGTTCCGGTCGTTTGACTTCTTCTACTTCTTCTTCTCCTTCTTCGGCGGATATTTATCCCACCAATGAGGGATTGTGGCTTAAAATCTCATTTTCTTCAACAATTTTTCATAAGTAAGGCATCGTCGCTGGCATCTGGGTGTGAAGATGGAAGGAGTGATCATGTGCTTAAGCACATTACAAGCGATCCGGGCGAACGGGCACAGTCTCGCGTAGTATAGGGGTTTGTTGGGCAAGTACCGTGCTGTACTTTATTTCACTTTAGTCTCTTCACGCCATCGTGGTTTCTTAAGTGCAGCTTTAGCTCTCTGAGACGCGGTGTTCGAGCAGAAGCAGCACCAGCGATAGCAGCTGGGTGCCAAATGTTCTGAGACAGAGGCAGACAAGACGTTACACGCGCCCGTCACGCTCGCTTGACTGCTTCACGCAGTACTATCGCTTTAATGATTATGTTCCTTTTTCTACTTCCTTTTTTTGGGGGGAAGCATCTGCTGATCGTTTGCCGGTGTGAAGCCAGTTAATGCGAAAAAGATTTTCCTGCTGCGATGCGAAAGGGGCTGAGATGCCTATGTCGCGTCGCACATTAAATTTGTGGATCGTTTACTGAGCTGGATGGGTTTTCAATTATTTGCTCGTGTTTGGCTTCGGCTTAAGGGAAAATGCTTTACTTTTATTTACTACTTCCAGCACCTGTTTTATGGTTGTTTCTTTTTTTTTCGAATGTATGATGGCTTATACTGCAGAATAAGAATGAAATGAGCTTGTTTATCCATCACTTAACTAAATTTGATAGTTTAAAAAGCAATGAGGTACACCATAAAAGTCACGCACGCAATCATATTACTCTTTCACTCGCTGTTCAGTACGCAGACGAGATCAGTCTACCCTACGGAATGGCAGCACATCATATTTTACCGATACGCACTCACGTCCTGCAGATAAGGCTTCGCCTGTGGTTGTTGAAATTCAATTTGCATAAGAGGTTTTTTCTTTCTGTGCTGGAGATGGTAGAAGTCATCTTCACAGGCAGGCAACACAGAACCAGAACTCCCTTAGTCCTGAAACTGGAGATTTGTGATCGCAAACCTCGCCTGAAGTTCTGCTTCAATGGGAATGATTGGCTGTGATTTGGTTTTCTGACAAATTCCCACCATTGTCGAATGGATGAGTTTGGTGGCGGACGAGGTGTTGGAGCGGATGTGGAGGCATGAAGAGTAACAACTTTACCTTCTGGCATCCCGAGTGAAGGCATGTCCCTCGTGTCGTGTTGGTCATGAAAATTTGATTTGCAAATGTGCTGTACCGGTGTTTTCAACAGTTTCTGGATGTTTTCTTGTTTTTTCCCGCTCCCTCTTCGAACACTCCGAGCTCTCCGTCTGCCGCCACACCACTTGACGTGTAACGCAGCGTGGTTTTTGATGTTGGTTAGTTAGGTTTGCGGAGAGCTTTGCACGAATGTTTAACGAGATTTTTGCGTCACATGCAAGGAACAT
>NC_064878.1:5302500-5322500 GCF_943734665.1 Anopheles aquasalis | reverse complement strand
ATGTGATCAGGAGTGAAATTGAAAAAGAGAAGCCCCTACCACACAATGCGCTCGCTCGGACGATGACGATGATGATGATGGTGGTGGTGGTGGTGGTGATTGTCCTTTACGGTCCTTAGAGGTAACTACACGGAATTGAATCTGAACAACGTGGTGCTTTGGCCATGCTGCGTGTTTCTGTGTTCCATGCAGCGCATAGAAGGTGGAACAGCGGGACAAAATAAATAAAAGTAGAATTTTGCTCCACGTGGGATGGCAGGTGGGAAAGGGGGTAACGCTTGTTGATCACCGGGAAGCCATGTAAAGAGTCCACCATCATCACCTGGTGGAGTAAGGTAGCGATGGGTGGTACATTTATGCTGTACCCATACCACCACACACCACTACGTGGACCGTGTTTGGACAACGGTTTTGCGATGGTTGTAAAAACATTGACCGAACGTAGTCGTAGCTGTTTGTGGATGATTAACATGTTGTTTGGTGATAGCGTGCTGGACAAACCGCTAAACACGCACCAGGCCGTCATTAACTAATTTGTTTATCGACACAATAGAACACCAAACAGAGTTCAATTGTATTTTGCTTTCCTTTCTGTCTTTTGTTTGGCATCCGTTGTATTCATATTGTGTCTTCTTTTGTTTGAACAATTTTCTGCACAATTTAATTATGAAAAGCGCTAGTATTGTGTATATTCATGGACAATTATGCATTGTCGTTTAGCTTCAAGGCGCTTAAATAGCAACAATCATTTACGGAGCCTAACCGACCGGTGACCACAAATGAAGTCTCCAGCACTAAATACTTCAGACATGTGCTCTTGTTAAGAGATGAATGGTTTTCGATTACCGGCAACACCTTCTAATAGTGGCCATTAGTTTCAACAGCACTTCACGCCTTGCGCCGCTGCCGGCGTTGATCATCCGCTAAATCAGTGTTCGGTCTGCTACTCTGCAATTATCCCAAGTATCCAATGGATTCCGTGTACCGGCTAAAAGGTGTATTTAATCTAACGATGTGTGGTGACATTTGTGCAGCGCAAAAAACGCAAAAAATCATCTGTAACACATTAAACATGATTTCCAGCATACTTTCCTACAATCGTCATCGAAAGTTTTGTCATCTAATTACACCGATAGCATGTGTGCTTTGAATAAGTTATTACCGTCATGCCTTATGAGCAGCACGTACATGTTTTGTAGCCGCTTCCGGTCGCAGCGACACCTTTTGCTCATTTCTGGCTCGGAAATGAGATTTTGGCTGACGGGTGGGTGCTACGTGGTTTAATAACATTTCTGTTTTGTGTTTAAAGTACGTTGGTAGCAGCAGGGATCAGCAAATTTTCATCGAAAATTCCAAATTAAAATACCAATGTCAAATGCCGATATCGATCTTAGTTTAAAAGTTTAGCGATCCAATTAGCCGCCAAACCGATAGAGTAACATTTTGATCAGCTTTTAATACGTTGGTTTTTGCTTATGGACGAGCGTTCATGGCAAACAAACTATCCTAAAACTCTCATCACCGGCTTGTAACACATCACTTTCACACTCTGGGGGGCTTTTAGCTTTCCAATTTAAATTTACTCCTCCGCCAAGGGACGCGTGTGTCTTCCATTTTGTTGCTTTCTAATTTCCGGTAGAACTTCTTCCACAGTGAACCGAGGCACGAATACGGGGCGCAAACAATCTGGCCAACAAGACAGTTTCACGCCGAGATACAACCTAAGTCTGAGCAAGTAAAAGTGCGAATCGTAAGTGCAATGGAGTAAGCAGAAGAGAGGAAGTTGAAACCTGCAAGACTTGTATGAGCGAAAACACGGAAGATTGCATGCCCTTCAGGGGCTCTTACTGAAAGCGCAAAACTACTTCCCGGAAAGGGAGAGAACTTTCTTGCCATATTCCGGACGGTGTTGTTACGTTCGGGCAAACGTTCTCCATTCGCTGCCACTCGTAAACGCAACGACACATTCTACGATTGATTGAAGTTTATTCTATCGAACTTGTACAATCTCAATCAGCTCCAGAGATGTGTGCTCTGCAAAGTCAACATCGGTGAGATGCACTTGAGGTAAAGTTTTCGCTGTTTCGAAGAATGTATAGAAGTTAGTACTGAGTGGAATGCCTCTTGAACACTTCGTTAACATTGATGAAAAGTTGTATTTACTAATGCCGTACGGTTCCGCTCCTACGGTTCCGCTCCTACTACTGGCAGCATATCGGTTTTTGGTAATCCAAATAGCATGCGCTATCTAGAAAATTACTCACTCTTCGACAAAAACACTCACCCACTGATGTTCACTTTAGCCAATGAAGTCTTCGGCAACAACAAGAGACTGGCCATCTAGAGATTGCTACCTCCAGCTGACCACCGTAATGTCTGACAGATTGGCTTCACAGTTTCAGGAAAGCAGATAGAAATTGAATGAAGCTTATGCTGCATAGATTGCCTATCCGTTCTGCTGCCGACATGGAGACCTACAGCAACGAAGACTAATAATCTAATTTAGACTTTGAACACCCTTCCTTCCACACAACCAGTAGACGATGAGCTGAGAGCAACACTCCTAGGCTGTGGTCGAGCGATGACTTAGATGTTGACGTGCACCTCAAGCTGGTGGTTCTCCGGTGCTCCTTCTGATAGGCCAATGAGCTTCATCTTATCATCATCACTTTGACCGGATTGGATGCAGATGGTACGACCCGGAGTGACCACGATAGCCGATGTCATGCAGTGAGTAAACTGGGATCGGCTAATCTAGTTATTAAACAGGATCAAGTGAGAGGTAGTGTCCACAAGCAGTTAGAAACGGTAGAACAGAAGTAAACAAAAGCTAATGGTTCTGACTGAAATTTACATTGATTGCCTTGATACGTTAATGCCAATAAGTGTCAATCAGTAAAATTAATAGGTGCGATTTAATATAAGGATAAAGCTGGAAACCTTTGATTACTTTCATGCGTTTGATAACATACGTTATTGCTTTACAATACATGAGGCACGATGTTTCGAAACACTTAGTGATTGTCGATTGGAGCTATGTTGATATTGACTTCATTGATTGAATAATTAAATCCCCGAGCTTAGATAGCCAAATAATGAATCTTTAACTCGACTTAAACGCGATTTAAATTCCTGATCTACTCCAACCACCATGCACCATCCAAAAAAGAACCACCATCATGGAAATCCATTACAGCGTTTCTCTATCGTACGTACATAAGATACAGAAACCGCGAGTAACGGTTAGACCACGTAGCTTCGCTATAGATACAAGCGTTTACCATGAAATATCATTCATCATCACACCAAAGCCAGAAGAACAAAGCAACACACTCATACCGTTTGGCATTCTTTAAACTAGGATCAGTTGCGGAGAGATAACGGCATTATTTTGAATAAATCGCAAATCGGTGAAACATTGTGTACAGCAGTCCACTTTACTTGCATTTCATTTACGAACCACAGAGATTCGCTGTTTCATATTCATGGAGCCTTCTGTTGAATGTTTTAGCCACCGTTTCGATAACAATAGTACTCGAAACTAAAAGCTGGTAATACAGTTTTCCCGACGGTCGTGATCCTTTCAACCCTGTCTGCATTTTGAAAAGATTTGGAAACGATTTGGCAATGCCCAGCAGGGACTTTTGGCTTATTTTGATGCATTGGAAAAGTTTCGTACCCTACTTTAATGACATTATTCTTACAATAGGTTCACCGTAGCTTTTCCAACAGGTTCATGTTGCGCATGAATTGCATGCTACCTTAAACATATCGACTCGATTGAATGCGGCCAAAAAGGTTTGCTCTTAATCACCTTATAAAACTTTTCCATCCCGGCGTGGGCCAAGCGGTGTCAAAGAAATTATGAAGGAGCAACTTTCGAGTCATCCTGAAATTCATTAGCCCAACCTGGCGGGCGCTAGGTTCATCGTTGTGAGGTGTCACCGGTAGGAAAGTTTGCTGTTTGAAAATCGCCAAATCTTCCTTGAAATTCGATTACTTCGAAGCGGCTTCGCGTCGGTGTCGGCCGCCCCCATCGATAGGCATGACCTTTTCGGGGCTGCTTGAAGGAAGATTGAAGCGCAGGATCGTGACTAAGGGTCGGAAAAATCATTAAATTTCAGGTTACCCAACGATTACCGAGCAGCAAGTATGGGAATTTTAATTGGCACCAATTCCTGCTTTCCAGGATCTTTAAACGGAGTGGAAGATTGCTGGTTGCTTTCCGGTTCTCTTTAATACGCTTATTGGGTATTTCCATTCCGTTTTCAGTATAATGAGCGTCTCGGACTATTTTTACTGAAAATTACATAACAGAGATTATGAAAGTATTTCAAAAATGCTTATTAATACCAAGGAAACAGATGTAGTAGCAGTGTATCACATAAGAGCTTTTTTCATTTGACACTGTAACTGACAATACTCCATGGTATTTATCCCCAAAACGTTACCCGGCACCGCTGTTTGATTTTAGCGTGTTTGGATCATATTGAATGCTTGCAAAGCAAACAGTAGAGTGAAACATGCTAAACCAACTATTTGTACGCTTTCCCACATCCACATTTGCATCCGTCGGTAGCAGGAATGGAATCCAAATTCAACCAGCACCTGCACCGACCGTATGTAAATACGAAACCTGATTTGCATCCGCAGCGTCGCTTGTTGGGTACTACTAGTTTGAAAAATAGAAGTTTACTCTTTCGTTACTAACTGAACGCGGCAGGTAAGATACTTGAGCGAGTCTGAATTAGTTTTGTAAACCATTAAAAAACTTGTTGAGAATTTAGAGGATGATTATGTAGACACACTAAATACTATTTATATCACATATTATATAAATGAACGAAAACGTCTTTCTGGGGTATTCAATAAAATCAAAGTGCCAATTTAAACCCTTAGGTCAAATATATTTACTGAAGAAAATAGACAAAAATACGAAAGGTAGTGCGAAACTCTTATTAGCTTTAGGTAAATCAACATCACTTGCAGCCAAATGACGTGGACCAAAAATATTCGCTCCATTTGGCATGCTAATGCTACCCGATCGACGATTGCACAGGACTGTCGGTGAAGTTTATCGATTTCCTTTGTCGCAGAATCCTGGTAGCCTTCTTTTGCCGGTAACCCCAAAAACCTGTTACCCTTCCTTCCGGCCCGGTGCATTACCAGCGCAGGTGAACGTCAATCGAATAACAAGAAAAGCTCTTTAAAATACACCCTATCTGCCGTAGTGGTAGGAGCAGATGCACATTGCGGTTTGGTTGGGTTCGGTGGAGGTATGAGCAGGAATTCCGCAGGATCGATATTTGCTTCGTGAGCATCGCTGGTAACAACTGGTGGTGAATGCTGATTGGCTAGTGTCAAGGAATTGGTTCGCTGCACAGCTGCATGTTCGTGGCAGGCAACACGCTGACATTAGCATATTCCAGCATGATTTGGTGGATGCATTTTTATGAGCCAACAGCCATCTGTTGCTGATCAGAAACGACAATGACATGCCGAAAGCCGACATCTACTGCAGCGGGATCGTGTGAGAGGGTTTGGGAATTTCTCCTGAATATGGATCGAGGATTTGGAACCGATGCCAGGTGCATCTGCTTGCCAGCATTTCGTTTTTCCGATTCGGTATCACATTAAAGGATAACGAAGCAGATCTTTTATTAAATTTGACACCTTTTCAACCGTTTTTCATCATGGATCGTTTCAATTCAGGTGATAGATCCCATGTAAAATGGATTTGGGTGTTACCAATACGTTGCTATGTTTTCATTAAACGTTGTCTCCCACCAGTCATTTCGAAACTCGATAGCAAAGTATCAATCAAACCGCGTCAGCCGTGTCACCGAAATTCTCGTCCTCGATGGATTGCTAGCGTCGCTGAACCATCACAGTGACACTGATTGAAATGAAAATAAATATTATTTCAGTCACTCGACCTGCCATTATCTGTAATTGGCACACCAATCGTCAATTTGTGGACAGTAAAGCTGTCATTGCTCAATATGAAACGGTATGGCTCATCGGTATTCGGTTCGGTTGTGCCGTCTACATTCCTCTGTTTTTGCTCTTCTCATTCGGGAAACAGCACACGGTGTCCGGTGTAAATTGAACGAACGGAGTGCCATCGAAGCATGTTTCCGGTTGATTGCGCAACTGTGATGGCCATCCGGTCATTTCCAAGATCCAGGACCGTACGGTTGAGACCGAAAAACGACATCGATGATAAAGTTAATGCTTTGTAAACTGGCAGCTTACAGGTGAACCGTGGGATTTTACTTCCGTCCACGGACACGTGACTGAAAGATGACTAAAGGAATAATCATTCCGATAGCACCAATCGCTTCCGGATCGTGAACGAGTTACATAACTTGTGTGCACCATCCACGCTTATAAACGAAACTGATGAAGCAAAACGAACGATAATCTTATCTTTGAATGAGAGGTAATTAAGTTAAGTTAGAGGTAATTAACACCAAAGTACAGACTCTTTATAAAGTTCTTTATTTGTATTAAACGTTGATGCCCCTCTGTTTTGCAGTATTTTTAAACGTTTTCATGTTTCAAATATTAGGGCCCTTCTCACATCGCAATTTGGTGGTTCAACAGGTTCAACATCCACTCTCCTAAATACTCGCAACGCTGAATCGCCGGGAAAATTATAAGTTTAAAAATAAATACTTGAATTCAATTATTGTCGGCCGGTGAAGTTCAGTTTTCATTCCCCATCCGAGCGGACAGACAGGAAGCGCTGCCTGGTGATGCTGTCGGCTATCACAGTGGACTCTGTCCTGCGATAAGCGATCTTCAGTCTAATCAGGGAGTGGCGTATCCTGAACTTTCGCAAAATACACCCGGAAAGTCGTACGGGTCTTCGCTTTAATTTTCACGGTGAGATGTGTTTAAGGAGATAAGATCGCATGAACAGCAAGCATCTGGAAGAGCTGACGCAGCGACGTCTCAAATTTCATCCATAATTAAGCTTTTCAGTTGCAGGGAAATAAGCTGTTTGGTCGCTCGCAAAGGGAGAATGGTGGTCGTTTATGCTTCGCTTTTCTTGCTCTAGAACGCTCCTGAGCTGATTAAACCATATCATTGAGCTTCGGGTCAGCGAATGTTAATGAATGGGTAAGGAAATTGAATTCGTGAGGAAAATGGCATAAATAATAAGTGCCCGAGCCAGAGCGCATTCAACTCGGACTTGCAGAAGGTTTCCCTGAATACTGAATTTTGTTCACTTTACTTTTTTCATTTCCTTTATAATTCCATTTCCTGATAATTTAAATATCACCTTTAGTCATTCAAACTAGTAAACCTAACACAAACTATTAGTCATGCAGTTGATTTAATTGTTTATTAAAATTGTTTTCTAGAAACATTCGTTTTTCTTGTGAGCGCGACGCTAAGCGGCTAGCACACCCGCTAGCATGCTCATCAATCGCAACTGTTGTAATAATATTTGACGGAATCTCGACGTCAACAAGCACCCACCTGCATGTGGCGTTTCTTCTCGTATCCTTGAACTTTTCGCAAACCATGCGCTACTGGAGCTATCTTTAGCAATGCTGTGGCCAGATGTTTACAGACGATTCCGTGATACTGTCAACAGAAGACATGTACAAACATTCCTGGAGTAGAAGATGCGTTAAAAAATAATTAACGAAGTCTAATGACTACCACCTTCGTCGTATTGTCACAAACAAGAATGTAAGAATAGCTTGAAGTATATTGCCAGGTTCACATTCGTATCAAACAACACTTCAACTGCTAATCTGTTGGCATGTCACGGAAAACACTTTAGAACTCACCTAGCTGTCAATTTTCTTATTTATTTTCGCAACATTTCATGCTTTTTCCATTAAGTCTCACATCAAATGTGGCGTAAATGGAGGTTTTCCTTGATTTCGACACATTCTCCTGTCACTGTCACTCTTCCGTGAGAATGTTCCTAACCGATCGCACAAGACCCGGTCCAGTTGGTGGTAGCGAGATGTTTTCCACCTTTTTGCCACTCGCTGGCAGGCAGAGGCAGAAAGAAAAGACTCCCGATGGTTTGGTTCCGTGGAAGGTATCCCGTGAGACATCAAACATCCTGCGAAACCACCGACCGCAAATGCCTCGCACTCGCGTTAGTTCCAGCAGTTGCGAGAGTGCGAAATCAAATCTGCGCTCCGTGGCAGCCGGCACCATGGGTTCGCGGGAAATAAAAAAAACGGTAAAAATTCGTTTACCGAACGGCAAAAGCAAAATCGCAAAGCACACCGGTTACGTTTTACGTTCTCCATTCACCGGTGCTACCGAACAGTTGTACAGCGTGCAACCAAGTGAACCTTTATCGGAATTGAGTTTTGTTAAAATTCAATTTCTCAGCTAAACCCTCAAACCACCATTCACAGACCATGCGAGCGAGAGGGCACGCGCGTCGTTTTGCTGCTTCAGGGCAGGAAGGAAGGACGTCAACATGGATTATTACGATTTCCGAAAGCCACAATCTGTTTCTATGACCAGGATGGTATATGAAATTGCGATTGACAAACCATCGACGCATGGGAATGTTTTATGGGAGTGTTCCTTTTGCCAATCGCAATCGATCTGGTTGGTTCCTGCTACAACGGACAATATTAGATGTTAAACCCGCTACGCATTGGTCGGTAGTATTGGCGAATGGATAATTGATGGAAATTTGACTTCGATCCCAGAAGACCCCAATCGACCAATGGGTAGTGCATTTCCATCGGGCCTTCGATCAGTGAACGTTTTTTTTGTTGTGTTCTCCTGGCGGGGCGAGTGCATCGTACGCCGTACGCGCACATGAAGGCCGATGGAGATCCTGGCCATCCTTACACGATTCGCTGACCCAACCGACAGTAGACGGAATGCTCACGGAACGTGGAATGCTGGCACTAATGCGATTACAATGTCGAACCTACGGAGCTAGTGGGCGGAAAATGCCAATAACTCGCATTTGTGCCGATGACGGGCAGCTAACTTTTCCGCACGAACGGTCGAACTGACTTTGATCATAGCTCTTCGGGTTCCACGGAACGGTTTGCTTCCTAGCGCACACTGTTGTGTTATGATGTAAGCAAACAATGTTAGCAAGGTAAATGTTAATCAATAGTTTCAATATGCTGTCCAATAGTTGGCCTACGTTGTTTCGCACATCCCGATGAGGAAGCTTTGCTAGAATACTTTAAAGAGACCGGTCGCTGGTTTGTTAAGCATTTTCATGCAACTATTTACTGTTGCGTTAGCTTTACATTCCTGTAATGGATTGTGAAATTGAGCAAAGATAAATTTTACTAGCACTTCTTCAACACTTAGCCACAACTCTCTACAAACCTGTTACTGAAATCACCTGTTTCCCCTCGAACAGTTCCTGGGCATCGTTCGTCCGTCTTAAACATCTTCAGCGACACCTGCAACTGCAAAGTGTTGGCCAGCATCAAACAATATTCTTTTACGATCGGCCTGTGCACACGCGAGGTTACAAACTTCTATTCTTACCGGCCGTTTCTGCCTCGAAAGTACTGGGAGTTATGTTTTATGAGCATTCGGAGAATTTAGAAATTGAAAAAAAAGGCACACAAGTGAGGTCGTAAAATATAACAACATATTTCAGCCAGGCAACCAAACGATACATGCTGTACCAGACTACCGGAAGTTGTCTGTGAAGGAAAAAACTCGCTCTTTATGGCGATAATATTTGTGGAAAGTAAAAGAATCGCTTACGAGAACTTTAAACCAGAATTTTGCGAAAAAAAAAGAGTGGAACAAAACATTGTTCCAATTTTATCATACACGCTCGACCCTATCATGAACACAATGCAAACGACACAAGCATGGAGGCTTCAATCAACGGAACAATACAATCAACAAAAGCATGCCGATGCACTCGATATTCCGGCGAATAATAGATGCGCTCAAAATGAAATTTAACCTTTTGTTCATGAACCAACGTGTGAGTTGTAATCATTTCCGTATGCAGAGTATCCTTTATGCTTTGTGTGAAAAGTACTCTCCACGGCTTTTGGGCTATTGGAAGCACTTGTACGCCATGGATCGAAAAAATGAATCGGCCAAAAATCAAAGGAAAGAGGATGCAACTGACGGTGAAATTTGTTTGTTTGCTGGTCGTCATCGGGGAGTAATTAAAAACATGTGCCAATGCCATGATAAACGAAGGGAATAAAGGAATGGCGATCCGGCAATTTGTTTGGCGTCTATCGCTGAAGTTTGGCTTTGTTGGTCATTAGTCAGCCGGAACGTTTCAATTTTTCATTGATTTTTTGCTAGCCATAAATCGTGCTGTGTATAGGGCAATCTGTTCGGGCGCATAAAATGACATAAAACATGCTTTTCACAGTCATTGCAGTATCTAAATTTGATGGTAGCTACTCCATAAAAGTATGAAAGGAGTTGTAATCATTCGAAGATTTGGAAGGAATAGTTTGAAGTTAACTTAATAATAGAAAATCAATTGCCTTAATTGTGATTTTGTGCAAGTTAATATTTAAAATTACTATAAAAAATGTTATCCCTAAGTGAATAAACTTATCATTATTTCCATTTTGCATTTTGCTGCGTCGACCAAAGGAAAAAGATATGCTCATTTCAGGCAAGATGGACTCATTCCATGCAATAGCTCTTCCTCAACTGTTTTTATCATCTCGCGCCTCGGAACGTGCAACCATTCCCATGGTGAACCACGGCCAGAATGGCAATGAAGATTGGAAGCCTGTCTCATAAAATGCAAATTTCCTGCTATAGCCGTGACGTGAGAAAGTGAGATGATATCAGGCGACGGGTGGCTTAAGGTCATTCCAGCCTAGAATGATGGTTTACTTCCTTTTTCTGTTTTTTTCCTCTTTATGCTGGTCTTAAAGCGTTTGTCAATTTTTTACTGTCGGCTATCAAAACTATTGTTGGATCATAGGTTAGCCCGGCAAATCATCGAACCTTTCTATTCTTCTCTTGTGATAAATTATTGCATGCATTTTGAAGCAGACAGATCAAACCACACCAACCGGAAATTAACGACTTCACGCAAATCTCTGGTCGCTGGAATGTAACGATCGTCACGGAAACAAATTACGATTCCGGGAGATAATCAATTTTCCGTGACCTCACCCCACACTTTCTAGGCTTAAAATGCCAATGACAATTCCGTCGGTGATGCGAAGCAGCGCCATTTATTGCCTCGGCCAGCCTAGGATTTCGTAAAGTATTTCCCTTCAAACGATCCCGTTGACAGGCGGTTCGGTGGACGTATTTCATTCTCTTCCCTAGCACGCTTTCTCGGGCCCTCGGCCGCTTGCTCAGCCACATGATAAATGTGGCATTAGAAGTTCGTTTGCATTATTCGCCTCTGCAATGGTGTGGTGCTCGCGTGAACAAACGAATTCCTTATTTGATGTTTCGAAAGTGAATGCTGAAGGAAACAGCTTACAGCCGTGCCTGGCAACGGTCGAATCGTCGGATCGCGTCGAGTGCGGTGTATCGTCAGTTGGACAGCACTGTCCAACCGCAAGCGCTTCCTCCCATCCCATGGGAATGCCAATTCGTTTTTGGAGAGTCCTTTTCGCCTCGTGATTCTAATTCGAACGACACGTCAGGCTCGTCCCTTGGAGAACGATCGGCGTCTGGCGTTTGGATTGATGAATTATTCATCGACCGAGGCTCAGCGAATGGTGACACTTTATCCCCAGTGCGATATCGGTTGCCAATCACTTTGCACATCGCACAAGTTCGGTTCAACACAGGGGAATAGACGATGTTGCGTATTTGTTTTGCTTGTTGTTGTCCCAACTCCTTCGACGTCCAATGTATCTTCGCGACTGTATTAACACTCACTGTTACATTCGCTGCGCTGTAAGAATCATTGTATAGGGACGAAAAACAAAAGAGTTGTACGCTCCCATTAGTTCAACATCAGCTACGCTCATAAACCGCTTTGTTAGGGCGCAGTTTAAAGAAGCACTAACCGTGTCTGCTTCTTCTACCAAACGAATGACAGTTTCCCGACCTCAGTAGATTTTATAACGGCGGCCAGCGTGACACTCACGATGTGATCGTTAATCATTCCCATCCCCTTTTTCCTTCTACTACCAAAAACCTCTGCTCTCAATCACCAATCAGCTTCAACAAACAAACCATAATCCGTCCGTTGTAGCGAAGGAACGGGAATGGCGGAGCAGATTCACCTCGGTCTGTAACGCGATTTCTATGACACAAAATTCGGGTGCAAAATTCCCGGAGTTTGTTGCAATCCCGCGGCCAAGGACGGTGGGAAAGTTCATCATTACTGAAATTGGCCCGGACATTGGCGATTGGCGGGACAGTCTGCCGCTGACATAGGTCTGACATGGGGCCGTTTGGAGAGCAGTGCAGGACGATTTAAGGGCCAGCTCAGCGGTTGTGCTTAGAGAAAAGTATTAGCCATTGAAGGTTGGCCGGATAAAAGCTAAGTTAAACAAAAAAAAGGCTGATTGAGGGATCGAAAATAGATGCAAAATCATGATCCATGGTAGCTATTTTAGAAGTTTAGAGCAAACATCTGGTAGTGAGAAGAAGGGGGAGTAAATAACTCATTTACATTATTTAACGGATAAGAAGCGATCGGGGTTTGATTTTTCGCTTCCAGTTAATGAGCAACATCTTCTTTACATAATTTACGATTTATATCGTTATATGAAATATACGTTAAGTCAAGAATTGGTGAAAAGTGTTGGATATTAATTTAACCAAGTTGAAGTCATGGCCTGTTAGTATTCACACTTTTCAAACCGTTCAGCGCCAACGCGGGCTGCCTTCAGGAAAAACACTCGCTTCGGTGTCTGCTAACATCGTAACCATCATCATCATCATCATCAACATGATCCGAAATCTCTTTCATCGTACACTTGACGCGTTCTTATTTGAGCATCATCATCACGGGGGAGTGGCCTGACAAAAATCATCCAAGAAGCAAATGCCAATTGACCCACTAGTGCTGCGGACCGTTTAATGGCCGGTAGCAAGTGAAACGAACCATGGCACGAATCTTTCACGTTCTACGTTGCGCGTAGTGGTTCCTGGGCACAGGACACTTCCGTAGAAACTTAGGTCAGCGCCTAGACCTTTAGCCAGACGGACCAGGCACCTTGTGACAGCGTGCCACTGGTGCCCAGTTACGGCAAAATGGCAAAGGCAAAGTGGCCAAACGTAATGGCGTACACGTGCTCACCAGTGCATTACGTCGAAGAGGCACTAGTGGCGAGGGCTCACGAGATCAAAGTACGAATGGCAATTAAAAATCTGACACGTACTTTACGATATTTACCGCCAGCTCAACGGGGCAAAGATGTCGGAGAGTGTACGTGTCGTATGTTGTCCCGGAAGAGGGTTCTTCATTTGCGCTCATTTTGATTATGAGCATACGTGAGCTGCATTCCACGCTCGATGCAATCACACTGGACCGTTTGGCTTCGCTTGAAATTAAAGATATCATCAGTGACGAGATGTGAACGGGACAAGAGTAGTTATTCCGTGAATTAATACACTACAGTCTTAAGCGAATACCGTCCGAACGGCTCGAAAATAACGATTTAATCCAACTGCATAATGTTACCAACAAACGCACTACCTTTCCTTGGCATATTTCTAGCAACACACACCCATTCTTGGAGTTCCAGAATTTATGGTCGCTGGTAAATCCACCGCAAAACCATCTACCGCTGCGGCCCGAGTCTATGCTGATTTTCACAGAGGGACATCTTATTATCTAAGCTTACGGGATTTGATCGGAGGATCCGGGTGAAATGTGCGACCCAAGGGAAACCCGATGCCGTTAAAGAACTATTTCACTCATGCCGCCTTTTGGGATCCACTATTTTTGGGATCCCCTTACGGAAGGATGGAAATGTCCTGCCGTACGTTTGACCGACCGAAGGGACGAGGTAAATGTCTCAATCTACCGTCTGCATGTTCATGCGTGTGTCCCAACGGAAGCAAAGTTAAGTGGGCAAGAGAATTGTCAATATTCAAACTGAAATTTCACTTTTCTACTACCGGAAAGAATGGATACGTGGACAGTGCATGGCAGTTCTAACAGATGGCCCCTTTTACTTGGTCCCATCCCCCGCCTTTAGTATCATTTCCCCATAAGTTTAACCAAGGATGGTGCTGGTCATGCCACAGACCAGACAAACCTAACCACCCATTTGCTTGGTTTGCTTGCAAACACAGACACTGGGAGCGAGTAGCAAGGAACGACAAAACATAAATAAAGAGATACTAACCAATGTGGTGCACGTTCCACTAGCAGTTTGTCGCAACCAAACCAACACAGCCTTAACCATAAACCGACCACTCGAGAGTATGCTGATGTTCCATGATTATGAGCTGGTACGTACTTGAACTACTTGCCGGACAGCTGGCAAACGAAAAGAGGATAGCTACGTCGTGCAAACATAAGCACTGACCCCGTTATCGTTGTGTGGTATACACTGGTACACTGCGCAAGACAATGTGAACATTACAAGACCATCGTTAGTTGCCTGGTTGTGCCTGGGCTTTGAGTTCTATGGAATTATATTAGCTCAATCTTGCCACCAGTGTAATATTAATGAGCCTTATTGCTTACAAATTAACTGAATTGTTAGTATTGTTAGTTACAATAGTATTGTAATTCAGTAGCAAAAAAAGAGATAATCGTTTACAGTATTAAACAGATTATTGAATAATCCGTGCCGCTTTCAGTACAAGCGGATTAACATTTCCTTTGCTATGCTTACACAAATATTTCAGCTCTAACACTAGCCATTGGCTGCTACATTGCTGAGAGGCCGGCTGGATGTAGCAAGATGCTAATTTCTGCTCTCGTTTGCATGTAAAGTTGCAATTTGCTTCGATTTGCATCACAATGAATTGCACCGTGTGCCGTGAGCTCACTTGAAATGCCTATGCTAAAGATATGCTCATCTAATTGTTTGCTTGAATCCGAGAAATCGCGATACACATGTCGTTGAAAACATAGAAATAATCAATACCAAACATTTATTGGCACGACGGAAACAAGGGCAATCAATGCTTACGAATTGTACAAAGTCGTTAGCTGATGCCCGGAGATCCAGGCAAAACATTTCAATATTCAGACACTCGGGCAACGGAAGAAAATGACTCATACTATTTGCCATACTCTACTCGGATGTATAGGTCTTTAACGACCAACTAAATCAACATCATCCTCATCGTCATCATCACCATAATTCCCCTTTTTGTTGGTAAGGAGCGTTCCTTCTCTAGTTCACCCGAGAAATCGTCCATTGTGCACCGTCATTAGCGACAGTTGTTCTGTTCCGGCTGGTCGATAGTTCATTAGCAGACAGTTCCAATTTTAATTGGAACACGTTGCTGCCACCGTCATTAGATAGGCGGTTGAATTTTGTATTGTTTTCGACACGGTTTTTCCACACAACGCCTCTAAACTAATGACAAGTTTGGCCATTACGCTTTTGGCAACTCCAAGATTAATGTACAAGTGGGTTGATTAGTGAGCATGCTGAGAAGCTTGATAAAACTATCCGAATTTGTATAATATCATCAAAAATTCTATATCATCATTTTGTTCCTACAATGGGTTTCTTCAATAATACTACCCTATAATTTATCTTTTTTTGTTCTAAAAATGTCGTTACTTTAAATCCCTAACAAATGTCGTAAAAAGTTTCCAAAGGAGGGCATTCTTTATTCGTCTTTTTGGACAGAACGCGTGCAGATGTACTCTAGTAATTTGAAAATTAACTCACTGTCATTCGAACGATTTGCTACGATGAGATGAGAAAAACAATTTGTAGCAAGGGGATGGGATTGAGGTCGTGATTGTAAGGCGTTCTTGTTTTGGTTGCTATCTGTTGAGTCAAGAAATAGTTTCCTTCATCCAACACAGACCATTGTTACTGAAGAGGATGCTGTGAAAGTCACGCTTACTGCTAATCGAACAACAAGGCATACACGATATAAATCGAAAGTTACTATCGACCGTCTTTAGCGAGCTGTGGGTCTTCGGTAGTTACCGTCCTTAAACTGTTTGCTGATCGAAGCATCATTAAATCAGCCACACAACCGCAAATCGGGTGTCTCTTGTGTGGTTTCTGGAGAGCAAGGGTATGGAAACCAACAATTGAATCAATTTCCTTATTTCTCTTCCCAATGATATCGATCCTCCGTATGCTTCCTACTTTTCCATAATAGTCTTGCTATAAGATCCACCGCAAAGCTCTCGAACGGCTGTGCAGAAATGCTAATTAATCATATTTAATTAAGTTTTACCAACAATTTAGGATCCTCTCTAGCACGAGCGCAACCCGTAATGATGGGGTGATTGACCGCAGTAAGAACACCGTTAAAATTGAGCCAAAGAGTGTGCCATTGAATAGAATGAAAGCCACATGGATATAATAAGAAAAAGTAGTAAAAACCACTTCCCTACGATGCTGGCTGATATCAAAATCAATTGATCGATGTTGAACAAACTCGAAGTCGCTAATGATTCGTTTGCTTAATTTATCAACTCGAGACCGATCACGGTTAGAGTGCTTCGTGCAATTAATTATGTACGTCGAAGAGCAGTTTCCGCTTGGTTTTTTTGCGAAACTATTCACTGCTCATAGCAAATAGTCGTCAAGTTGAACGTATTTTAACATTCGTGGGACATGGATAGGAGAATTTCAAATTAAATAAACTGCATCACGTTGTTACAATTCGTAAGGCAAATATTTGTATCCTTCCGAAAACCTCGATTATGCTTCTCTAAATCCCAATTTACACGCGGCTCTCTGGCAACATAACAAGTGCCCAACGAAAGCGGACGGCAATGAAAATACTTCACAACAAACTCCGAGTGAACTAAAACATCGTTCTGCGTCGACTCAACGTAGCATTCGGCGAGGCGGTATCTCACGCAACTGGACGAAGGACGAAGTTGAACGATCAAATCCTTTACGGACAGTATGAAGGACGCAGTTGAATGAACACATCCTTTCTATCGCGTGCGCGATCGTAACGGTTCTGTGTCCTTTCTAGAAGCAGCGTAAAATCCATCGATGACGCTGGTTTGTACCTGTTCGCCAATCAAAACAAATCCAGTGTGACTCTGACCAACTGTTAGCAGCATATCTGTGGATTGTGGATTTTCTGTAGGGAGTTTCTATAATGCCATCATAAAATTAGGTGGGGGATTCAGAATTCCACGGGTTGTTGAACTTGCTATCCGAACACTATTTCGAGATAAATACATAAATTTGCTCTTCATTCAGTGAGGAGGAAAGCTTCCAATGTTTCAAAAATTTCAAAGCAGAATGTTTTAGACTGCTTATTGATGCGATAGTGAACGAATGTTTATCTGTGTTGAAAACTATGTTGATTTTTGAAAGACTCCTGGTATAAGACCCAAAAGTCAGTGGGTTTGAAACATCTCTGGCCTCGCATTACATCTAAAATTTATATTGATTGTTCACCGTCCTAATCTGGATCAATCTCATTTTTTATATGTTTGACTCAAGGGTCATCGGCCGCACTGTTCCCTTCAATCATCCTTTCTTCATCTAGGATCAAGAATGATAAATAGAAGATAAGAATTCATTCTCCTTCGGCCGAAGAGTGTGAAAGATCATTCGATTGCAAAAAGGATCCCGCCGGACACAAAAGAAAATGTTCGTTTGGTGCGGCTTCATGGCAGCAATTGCTGTAGGAAATGACAAAGCTTAACTATCTGGAAAAAAGTTTGAGGCAAAGGAAAGCTTTAATCTGTTGTATGGTACAGGAGCTGGCGTCTGATAACCTCTTTGGGCATTCTGTTTTCTGGGTCCTTCGTAATCGTATTCAAATTCTCGGTCGACAACGGAAGCTACTTCCCCAGAGGGAAGATGCCGTAAACAAAACAATTTGGATCTTTAATACGCCCGATGCCTGCGGGTTGACCGTAAACTCGAATCATTTGGGATAGAGGCGGCGACTCCTGGGTGCGAAAGAGATTATCTTGAACGGAATTCATAAAATATGAAAGCGAACGAAAAGTCACTTGAAGTAAACTGGAAACTTGTCTTTGGCTTTAAAAAACCATGTTGGCTGTGATGTAAAAAATAGCGTATCGTTTCTGTATTTTGTGTTGTAATAGATAATAGAATCCATTTCGTTCACGCTATAAGAGCATTGAACATCATTTATATTTATTTGATCCTGGTATTGCACTCCATGCACCTACGGTTTATTGTAGGTGGGCAACTCGTAACGTAAGCTGATTCTCAACGAATACCGCTCTAGATTAGTAGGATGAGCGTTAGCATAGCTTTGGGGTAAACCCATTTCATAACTCCATTCGTCATCCTTTACGAGCTTCAGCACTCGCGAGCATTTAGACTGGTGTTCAAGGGCATTTGATAATGGCTGTTGACTAGTGGTTTTATGATCAACCCGTCAACCTCTTACCCCACTGGTAGAATGCCGTTGCCATTTGCTCATGCTGTTAGAATTTAACCTCTGAAAGAGCGACGACCAACACTCGATTTCGATGGAACAAACTGTGTGGTTGAGGTTGGATGTCGGCTGAAACCATTCAACGCTTGGTATTACCTTCAAGATTCGTTTTCAAAAATCTTTGATTAGTATTGCTATCAACTGCTTAATAGTGGAATGAATAACAATTTTTTATGGGAGTGTAAAATGTTGGAAAGCATCAAGCACAACATCAATAACGCTCTATGGCCTGGATCAACCAATGATTGACTGATTGGCAAACAAACACCACAAATGTATTACCTGCTTTTTAGGTAGGCTTAGTGAAGAAAAGTGTTCAACCACTCGATCATCCACCCGAAAGTGTGGTAAACTGCTGCTGCATATTCACATGCCGACACTCTTATCCATCATCCTTATTTCCTATCGTTTATGCTCCCCTGAGAGTGGAGCATAGCCGTGAGTGGTAAATAAAGTTTCGCATATTTTCACACATTCCGTAAGTTACCGGATTCCACACAGGACACGTCGTATCTGCAGCATCGAGTATGATATTGCGCCACTTCTAGCGTGGTAAAGTTTATGCAATATATCGTGCGTAGCGCAGCATAAAGTATGTACCAATTAAAAAGCGTTTGGAGATTGTTATGTTGGGAACGGTGGGAAGTAATGGACTGGTGGAAAATTGACGGCAAACTACCGGGGGAATATGGTGGATACAGATGCATGATAATGCTGGTGTATTATTTTTTACCTTTTGTTTGGCTACACTGAGAACGAGAACTGAGAGAGTATTTCATGAAAGACCCCCGTTCTATCAGCATCTTATTAGATGTGATTCATTAATTAATCATTCATTCTAAATGACTACCCTCATTATCTACCGACAGAGACATGTTATGTAAAAGGTGTATTGCAGTGCATGTAAGAAATGTTCAGAGTAATTTCAGAGTTCAAGGATTCTAGGCAGCAGGAGCGCAAACAAACAGGAAATTTATAGGAAATGGGCAGGATACAGGAAGCGTTGAAATGGCAGTAATTACGGCCCTGGGATGTGTAGTCCTGATTCGAGTGCGACTACTATCTACTAGCTACCCGGGCATGCTACAACACACGCCACCTGTCTTTAATCATCACGGAACTTCCAGACGCATAGACCGTACGTTAGCAATGTATCTACAATGTTGAAAGGACGCTCCCGTTAGCAGAATTAGCATGGAGGAGAGCTTTCTTTCTTTTCATTTGGTTGCAGCTGGCTGAACCGATTGGATGGAATTCCTTTGGTAAATTTAGAAAATGTATCTATCATTGTATTTTCCTGTCTTGGGTGGTCTCGGAAACACGGCTGCATTGTTGCGAGCTGTTGAAACCGAACAATTGGTTGGTGTTGATGTTTCAAGCATGCCTTGAGTAATTATGCAAATTAAAAGAACTAACATCATTTCAAGATCATCGACAAACAATCCCAGAAAGCTCACGGATCAATTTGCAAATTGGAACAAGCCAAG
>NC_064878.1:5260000-5292500 GCF_943734665.1 Anopheles aquasalis | reverse complement strand
CTCACCGTTCATAATCTACTTTTGGCATTAGAATTCCATAGTTGGAAGCGTTGTGAGAAGAAGATTAAGTTCTCCGGTAGCCCATCTGTTCCATGAGCCACCGTGAGGTCACGCAATATTCATAATCGGATCAGAAACACGTTAGCCTTACTCTCGAAAGTGACTGCCGTGCTAGAACTCGACATCATCTAACAGGAAGCCATGCCCCTCAATCATGTATGGAAATATGAGTTTGCTCTTTTGGTATGTTCGGGAAACGTCAACGATGAACTTAAGAAGTCATGATGTGGAATGTAAAGACAACGTGTAGAGCTTTGGTACAACCACGCATGGATATTACTTTGATTCATGGTGAGCTGTAATCATTTAGTGAGGCTGTTCTCTGTTAATAGTTTACAATGCATCTCGTGGAATCCCTCTATTTTTATATACTTTATTCGTACCGTCCCCCATCAGGGCCCTGGCGAATAATCTTTTCAAATATTCTAGCCTGTTGTCTGAAGCGATGGTGAGCAAGGCCTGCAGTTGGAAGGTCGATTCTTTAAAACCTAGCACAGGTGCTCAAACATTTTGACAATCTGACATCCTGACCAACACTAACACGTTGTGATGTAAAGATTGACCAAAGGGAAAACGAGGAAAGAATGACGCCACCCGGAAAGTTGATACTCTGGCCAACATGAACCGCGTCATAAAGCGGGGTCATAAATTATTCATGATGTCCCTCGCATTTGTAACTCGTTGTCGTTTACATATGCTGCACTTGGTCGTCCGTCCTTTGGCACCAAGAGCGAGTGGATGCGTTTATGGTACGAAGCGGCGAGTGCCCAGTGCGTAACGAAAGGGAAAAAAACGAACAAAAAATATTGCGACCAGGAAGTGTTGAAAAGACAAGCGATAGCTTGACTTGAACGGCACTCGGGATTTCTGCCTCTGTTTTAAGAAACGATTTACACAAGGAGATTATGATTAAAGAGCTCAGCATCATGTTTCAATGCTGTAGAAGTGAAAGAGAATCCATACAGTTAGAAGGGCACGTTATTTTTAGATTGACTGTAGCTTTCAATCTGCAGGAGTTTCTGGGACACAGCTTGGACAGTCTAGAGCAATAAGAGTACTGGATTTAGTATAATCTACCTTAGCAAGAAATCACTTTATATCTACCCGATACTTATCATTGTCCCACTTTCGTTACTGATCTCCATACCATAATGTTTTATGCCTCTTGCAAAAGCGTGCAAAATGTATCAAATATACGGTTTGAGGCTACATTCGGTCTGATCCATCATCCGAACGTGCTTGAAATATACTTATTAAGCTTTCGACACTCATTTTGCAACTTTTGCAAAAGCCAAGGGGCTTACCGCTCACTACGATTCCGTTCTGTATCCCTTTGTATTCGATCCAATAATGAAATCAACTGCTACCCGATCGATGCAATAAATTCGAATCTTGTTTTGAGCGCATCGGGAAATAAGTATCAGGTAGGTGAGAACGCCAGTTAAACTTCAGTCCACAAATTTCACTGTTGGAAGTGGAAGGTACTTAACAGCTCGTACAAATTCATTCCTGACGATATGCTATGATACGTTCCATTCCATGAAACAATTACCATTCGATCTGGAAACATGGCACTCGTCATGAAAGCTGATTCAATATTGATTTTCCGGATTACCAATTTACCACCCATTGCCCATGCTACAAAGCTGGGAAATTCAATCGAAATCCATGCCATTTACAGTTCATCCATCATCATCACCATCCTCTCAACGAGTGTGGAAAGTGACTGTGCAATGGTGCACCACTCTGATAAGCATATCAAATAATGAAATATTATGCAGACGCAGATGCAGAGGCAATGCAAACGGACCAACGATATGTGCAAATGAAATCCGCTCATCTTCAGTGAGTATCGATGACATGGTGAGAAAAGAAATGAAAACGGAAATCAGTCAACACGTTCGCGTACTATTAAACAAAAGCTACATCTACACATTTAAGAATGATTGTCGTTAGACGAGTACGTTTTCAAATAAAATGTAAGGCTATCTGCTACTTTTAATAGTGCACAATCCAGGATTAGTTGAACTGATTATACTTAATAAAAATCATATTAATGGACACATCCCAAGCAGACCGTTTGGCTTTCGAAATTAATCCTTTCGCCTCGAGATGCTTCTTTGAATAATAATAACGGCTTAGGAGAAATCCGAACGATAAAGAGCCAGTATCATGGGTAAAAATATATATTTAATGCATAATCAGACATTTGACACGACTTTGGAACGATGCACGTTGTGCGAAAAATGCTCCAAATAACTAGCTTGATCTAGCTTTTCAATATACCGCAAGTAAAGTTACCGGGGAAGAAGTTTTCTGATTAAAGCTAGCTGAATCTTGAAATTCGATTACATTGAATTTTTCCCGTTACCGTTTACCTGGTAGCTACCGCGAAAGTGACACCGAACAATATCACCAAAGAAAAGCGTCGCCACCAGAAGAAATCGATTAATTGTGGACCCTCGTTCGGTAACCGGGAATCAAGTTTGGAATTTTTAATTGGCCCCAAAGTTCACCAGCTCCATGGTTTTTTGTCACTTCGGGCGTTTTCTGGTTTCCAGTAGTGGGTCATTATGGTGCTAATTGGATTTTTGATACTTTGGGAGAAATGGAAAATATTTTCCCATTGTATTGAATTTGAAAATTCGACTTCTGACTGCTCATCAATGTTTACGGCCATTCTGATTCGAGTTGAAGCGGCCTTTTCATTCAAAATTTGCAAAAATACTCACTTTGCTATGGTTTTAAGTAACCTATAACTACTTTCTTTAAGCGTTTTCGTTAATATTTGAACAAAATCGGTGTCTCCATACGGCAACGAGCAAAAGTGTTTTCACCAACACTAACATTGCTAATGAGACACCCTCACGTATCATGACTGGAAATAGCTGGCCCATGGTATATGTTCTTATTCTCACCCTGAGTGCTTGATTACTCTAATAGGATGAAAGTGATTTAACGCGTCATTGCCAGGGACCTGTACTAACACCATCTGACATTCACGCAGAACCCTCCAAAGGAACGTTCGCTCTACGATGTGATGATTGGTAATACTGTGGCATCGTTTGGTTTCGTCAAATCAAACATTCGCTTCAGGCGATTCCGAACTTATGATAATCTCTGCGTGGGCCGCGCCTTTCAAACATTGACGAATAGCTCGACACAATAGAACCCGCCATGCGCTTCGATTCAAGTGGATCCGGGTGCCCTCGTGCCGGTTTGGCCTTCACTTCTATTTAGGCTCTGTATGTTTTTGTTTTCTCGACTCCCTCTCTTCCATTCGATATTCTGCTTTATTGGAGCTTTTGTTCCAATAGCTTCGAAATGCTGAAAGAATCTGTACCAGTTCTTCCTACTCATGGTCGCCAGGACGTAAATAGAGTAGATGTCTTTCGGTGACATCATTGTCATCATCCTCGAACCATTACCATAGACCGCCACAAAAGCGTTGGCTTGACACATTTACACAACACTGCTGTTGTTATGGATTCATTCTGATTTAACCTAGGCACATAATAGATGAATTACCTTCTGGTATGAAATGATACCATTTGCGTACACAAAAGTATCTGCCAGACACGTCGGAGGGCTAGGTAGATATAGTAAATGTTCACATCATCTGTACATTTCCCAAAAAAACAACTATTATACCGATTGATGAGTCTGTGGAGCCATAACCACTTCTGAGCATCGCAAGCGATAGTGGAGTGGTGCTTCGTATTGTCAACATTACGGAAGAATCTGCAATAAAAATTCTCTGCTCTGAATTTGCAATATCGATTCAAAAGCTGCTCTATGCTTCTGACAGCATCTCCCACAAATTCATTACCCTTTGTTTTGCTACCGACACCGAAGAGAGTGTTTCTGCAGATCATACCTTTCACCAAGATCTGTGCATTCTTGCACGATTGTTTCTTTTACGACACTGTACCACTGATAGTACGAAACAGCTGCACGGATTTGTCGTCTGTCGTTCGGTTGGGTTAAATTTACAAAGATAGTTCACCACTTTCCAGGGTGCACGTGCTGACATGGATTGCACCAACATAAACCAAAGCTGCCACTCTTTGTTTAGGTGCCAGACACCAGCGCTGCATTAGTGCCGAGACATTCCCAACGACGCTTACCATCGGGGGTACCATGATGCTACAAAGAATTACGAAAAAGGTGAACAACTTTCATTCACAAAATTCTCCCCAGTCAAGCAGTGTCAGCATCCTCCATCGCAGCTCTTGAGCACACACAGCGCACAAACACAGCGCGATCGATGCTGGATTTGATTTGTTAGTGTCGTTCCCATTTGTACGCTACATTCATACAGTCAGTGCTGGCGAATGAAATGCGCTAGCATTAGCATATGCCGGTGGCTGATGGATGCATTTTTATGAGCCATCACCATCTGTCGGCGATTAGGAACGTCACTGACAGGCAACCTACAAGCGAGTTCACCGAAGCGGTCGGGTGGAATACGATGATTTCAACTTTAGCTCCGTTAGCAGGTGCATTATGTCACGAGGTGCACTGAACCGATGCCTTGCAGCATAGTTGGTATGGAATTGACGTTAGTAGCATTTGCATACACTAGCATTCATGATCAGCGGGGATTTGAATTCGAAAATTTGAGCTATAGAATAAATTTAAATATTTACCAGCGGTGTATTAAACTTTGCTGTCAATGCAATTGAAACTCTTTTGTAGCTAAATTGTATATCACATGGGACCAACCAAAATAACGTTCCATACCGGCGGCACGGTTTCTACATTCAACATCATATCAAACGTAAACGTTTGACATGCTACGAATCAAAGAATTACGAGCCAATTGTACGAATTAGCTGTGAAAGCAATAACCAGTGAGTCTAATTGAGTGAACAAATAGCGCTAATCAATTCACCGGGAACGATCCGCAACGACTCATCAATTCAGGTGCGCTATCAATTCCGATGCCCCACAATTTCAGGCTAATTCTCCATTCCGGAACTCAATTAAGGTACGATGAGGAACTAACCATAGAAAAACCGAACAAAGCCCTAGGACATCCCGTTCTAGAACCGATACCGGCTTCTGGTGTATCTTCCCCATCGTCAGCTATTTTAACAAAAGACCACAAAACAACAGAGAGAGAAAGCTAATCAATTGGAAAGCCTCGTTTGTCAGTTTAAATAGGTACGACAAGCGAAACAAACGGTGAAACTGGTTTCCGGTAACGTTCGTTAACATTCTGACACATAAGAGCTTGTGGCCCTAGGGCCTACGCCGTGAGTTGGCGTGGAGAAATCGAATATAATGTTACTCACTCGAGAAGGATTCGCCATTCACGACTCGTTGCGCACAGTGGTCAGCTATTTGTTTAAGGACCGTCCGAAGCATTAGAACGAAAGCACACAAAAGAGAACGCCAAATGAAGCGAAAGCCGACCATTTCATGATTCAATTTCTGGTCCGTAGCGACGGTGGTCGAGTTGCAGCGTTCGTTGCACACAGGCCACCCAGCCAAACCCCACCAGGCATTCTGCAACCGAGGCACTTTTCCGGTTGAATGCTTTCATGCAAGGCTGACTCCATCGCTCGCTTCGAGCATCGAGCCTTCCATGGTAGCAGCAGAGCGGACGAAGCGGTTGTGGACAAACGAAAATAATATAAGTAACTAGCAACAGGTAGTTGGGGAAGGTAATTCCTTGCGGGTGCAGATGCGGATACCTTGTGGTGGCTGGCAATGGAAACGTCAATCAAATCGATAACACGAACACCTTCCGGGTTCCGGATGTGCTTCACAATCAACTTACTCGATGGAAGACGGAGGGATTATGCAAGGGGGGGGGGGGGGAGAAATCGATTGATCAATTCTTTTCGTCCTTTCATCCATTCAACTAAATGGCCAATTTTGCTTTATTTCCGGTACGGTTCAAACACGGTACCTCTGGACAAAGAATGCCAAATGGTTTGAACGGAAGGTGGGCGCAGAACATCGGTGAAAGTTATATTGATATTTTAGTATTAGTGTGGAGTTCGTATGTACGTAACCACCAAAAACAGTTATTGAATATACTAGATGTGATAGATATTAGGAATAAATTTGTTATAAAATATGCAAAATACTGTGAAAACGTTCATTAAATCCCCTGGTTACTATGAAATGATAGCAAATAGTCGCCAACATATAAAACAGATCATAAACTGCATAATAAATTTTGAGCTACATGCATTCCCTTCTCAAAATCTCGTTCGATGAAGTCTGATAATTTTCAAAACGATCCAACCCTCATCTCTCCTCAGTTTGAATTTTATGCTCACAATATTTCCTCCTTCGCAACGAACGAAACAGAAAATGGTCAGACATTCATTGCCATCGGTGCGAGGCAAATATGTTTTCTGTTGTTCAACCAGAATGCAGCAGATGATCAACATGCTTTGGACAACAAAAAAGCTTCTGTCTGCCCTTATCATCTCTTCTCATTGATGATGACCATAAGCGGGTGAATCACTACTGTCCAGTTAAAAGTACCTTCTGAATTTGCTCGATGATTCACTTTTACCTTTAAGACCTGCAATAAATCTTTTTTCAACCGATAATACGGTGCGTCAGGGGTCTCAAACAAACCAAGCATAGTCAAAAGAAGGGACAGAAAGTTACTTTCGATAATCATTTGTTATAAATTCGGTTCGATTCAAATCAGAGCACCATTATCTCTGCTAAGGATTCTGAGGGATGAAATCCAGTCTAGGCCTCTATACGGTCCTGCCTGCCTTTCAAGAATCATCGTCGAATAAATCCGAGGGGTTAGCCTGTTATTCACTGTAGAGAGTGCAAATTCGAAGCATCGCCGTAAATCAACAGGTCTTAACAGAATTACTTACTGTTCACCCAGCGTATCGTACCAGAAAACTCAATTACTTTCTCGACCGCATTCGTTTTCAAGTATTACCTTCCTTTCCAGCCGCTATAGGCATGGTAGGTGCGTAAACTTTGACCATAAACTTGTGACCCACGGAGAGTGGGAGGTGATGCAGCAAACATCTTTTGCTGAGTTGGCTTAAGAGGGAATCAAATTGGCTACGGAGATTTGTTCCCGCTGATACGGACGACTTTATGTTAGGGTTTATAGACTACGAACTCTGAGTTGTTGATTTAAACATTCTGCTAGCTTTGCATTTTTAATTCATCTGGATTATATTCCATTTTCATTAAAAACTGAACCAAATTTCCTTAAACCTTAAATTAAGTGTACCAATGAGCATGGCTGCAAAACCATTCACTGTAATGAAAGCATGATTCATTTGGTCCCCACTAAGTGTTGTTTTGCATAACGTAGCTAGGCAATAGAAATTGAAATATGCATTATCTAACACTTGAAGAGGGTTTTCTGCACTAAAATTGCACCTTCCAGTATATCAATTACTAGAATATAGTTACAGTATGCGACTGCAGGCAACAGCTTCCGAGCGTAGATGTTGTCTCGAAAACGATGTCAGAAACCACCGGTTCACGTCAGCCCACGGGATGCTGCAGCAGGCTCGTACCGTGGTGGTTTGATGCAGTTGATGGCGCAGTTGATTAAAATTGTTTGCCAAAACTTCACTTTACGCGATGCAGAGCGAATGGTGGGCTGGCGGTGCTGAAAAAAAAACGCCGACTGAAACGACGTCGCAAAAACCGAGGTGCCAAGGGCTTTGGCCTAGTATAATCCCAACCTCGCCGTATACTTCAATCACAACTTTTGTAATAATATTTGACGGTGAGCTCAGCGTGCTCCGGGAAGCCACGCCATCGAACAAACAGCTGCACCGGACCGGCAAGGCGTTCCGCGGCCCGTCTAGAGTCTTGCAAGGAAATGGTTCCAACAAACGACGACGATGGTAGGATAGCGACCGGATGGTGGAAAAATTCATCGCCTGCAGTTTGTGACGTTTATTGGCATGTCCATCATGGCACGCCAAGTGGATGACATGCATTGCGCAAGGACTATCATTGCATACATGACATGCTTTTTAACGAACTATCATAACATCAAAGTTGGAGCACGAAGGCGAACCTTGTACCTTGCTCATCGCGCGTGCATGTTGCTTTAACAGACATGCCAGTGGGTAGTATTAGTTATGCCACACTTTATTTTCTTAAATGGAGTCGAGATAGTTGTTACTGTTGTATGCGTGCTACGTTGTATATCATTGATGAGTCAATAGATAAAATGAAATATGAATAGCACTTTGGACATTTATTGGCTGTAGCAAGCCAGGCCCGTCGACCGAAGAATCGCGAGGGGAAAGCTGTTGTTGCCATAATGGAATCAATCACCATGCCGTGTTGCTGTGACCCTCGTTAATAACTTCGCTGGCGTTATCTTTCTCGCTAACTGATTCATTTTCATTTTTCTGCCGTCCCTACCACCGTTGGAAAGAATTTTATCGAAAAAAAGTTCAAGCATAAGAAACATAAAAAACATCAAGGCGAAGACACATTCCATCTCCATCCAAACGGAGGCCTATTCGATGGAGGCGCAGGCGTTCTTCGTGTGTCGGAAGTTATTTTTGTTTTCACCATCATGATTGCTTTGTTTCTTGACATCGTCAGAGTGGTTGCCATAACAGTCACCAATTTAGCTGATTGATTTATCGAGTAGCCATTTACTGTTGCCATTTGGGCTCGATGTTGCTCCGCCGCACTTTGGAATGCCGGCCTTCGGGGCATATGGAGCATATGGTGTAAAAACCGAAACATAAAGTTCTTTCTCCGGTATTCCGATGGGCTTAATAATATTTAATAAAGCCTGCTGTCAATCAGAACAGCCTTTTACAAAGTCTTTCGCTTTCTTTTCTGCTTTGTTTCGGCACATTCTTCTTCAGTTAGCAAATGCTTTCAAGATAAACTTGAAAAGCGAAAGGGCTGTGTGTATCCTCAGGTAGCATAGCACTAGTCGTTGTAGAAGCGTGAAACCAACTCTACGATACACTAGAGCCATCATGGAACCACCGCAACGCATCACACAACTCGTGCAAAAACACCTCCGAACACGGGGCGCAAGTCATCGAATGGGAGCAATACTTCACCAAGCATGTTCGATGTTGGAATTGAGTTTTATGTGAATTCAATTTGCTGGCAAAGCAACCATAAGGTACCTCTGTCACGACACCGATTGCTCAACCTGTGGTGAGGGCCGAGCAACGATTCAGAACGATTTGCGAATAGCACGAACGCCGTCACCCACATGCTTATGAATGCGGCGCTGGTTATCAAAGTACGACTGACAAACCATCAACATGTGTGTTGGTTATGAGGTTTCCACAAGTACTTATTTTGTTTTGTACGGTACGAGAAACGGTGCTAGTCATCATTTATTGAATTGAATCGGATTCTCGAGAGGATATAGATTATATCATTCAATTTTCAATATTGTTCGATAACGCAGTAAGTCCAACTGGCACTAGTGACATTTTTTGTAGGCACCGGTGACATTTTTTGTTTCAACAAACTAATACGAAAACGTCCGTACGTTTAAACTCAGTCATAAAACGAACCGCAGAGATCAGTCATAAAACGAACCGCGAACCGCTGAAGAGACTCACACTAGACTACTTCTAAAGATGATATGGAGAACCTTATAACCCGCATCGATTGATTTGTTTTTCAAAGCAAACAATGTGTCAATGCAAGGCACATGTCCTTTTAAAAATATTTAATCAAAATGCTTTTCATTTTGCCTCTTTTCACTCCTTCCTTCCTTCCAGACACACTGACACATTCTGAATGAATTCTACCGGACCTCACATGGGGTGATTACGTGCGCCACCTGAACCCGGACGAAAAGCTCATTTGCACCGACAAAAGGGTTTTTGGGAAGAAAATCCATCAAATCGAATTTCACTGAATAGACCATGTTAATGGAAGTGAATCCTACGAATGGTCCATCGGTCAAAGCTAGTTCGCCCGGCTACGATAAGCGGTCAGCAAGATACAGGTGCTCCTGTTTGAATGGCATTGAAGCGGCTTTATCACAGAAATTTGAATCGACTTCCACGCGATTGACAAATGAAAGAACTCGGGTTAAGACCAGCCCGTTGGGAAGGAAACGGTGCCCCTGGCCATGGAAGTGAACCGTTTTCAATCTAGGATGATTGGAGAAACTCATCGTTATTCATAGATTCGCCCGGCACGCAGCTGGAAAGCTACCTCCACCGTGCTGCTGCTGCTGCTGCTCGACCTCGAGGTTATGGTCGGGGATTATGCTCGGTGTAGCTACCGGCGGTGTCCCGGAAGTCTCGCTAGCAAACTTCATTCTGGAGAGATCAGCGTCCGCGGAGTAAAATAGAATTATCAGAGAGGATATAAAATCCCATTAAAATGTTGATTGATGGCAACCTGGAACCGAGCGGACGGTGCGGAACCGTTACGCGCGATTGAGATGGTGCACGGCGGGACAATTATTTATACCGTTTCCACTCCCGTTTCTCTCTCTCCATTTACCAACCGACTCACGAAATGCATCCCGGGATGGGCTGCTTTATGGGAAACATCCACTCACGCTTTTGCATGGAAATCGTGGAAAAATTCCACCACCGTCTATGCGATCTACCATTTCCTCGTTCGAATCGCTCGATCACCTCTTTGTAGGCATGGAGGGATGAGGATAACCGGCCTCATAAAATGCTAATTTTTCGCTACGGTGAAAAATGTAGAATTTTCCGAACGAATCCAGGCCACGGGGCAGCATCTTTGGAGGTCATGCGGGCTATACAAATGCCGCCATTCATCAATCAGTATCATTTCAACCAGTCCAAGGTGAATCATCGATTTATGTAAAACGTTTCTTATCTAAACCATTTACAACCATTAGCTCGATCTGTGAGGCGCTTTTACCGAGCGCTACTACGAATGCAGCAAGAGCAAACAGCAACCAGCATCCCAATATTAATGACTTCTCACCAAGTTAGCGGCGCGGCCGAGGAATGTAAATCACAGAAAACAAATGCGAACACTGCCCGTCCGTCCATTAAACCAGGATTCAATCGATGTTCGCTAGGACAATCAATTTCCCCGTGACCTTAGCTTTCCCTCAGCGTTCTAGCGTCCTCTCACCATCGCTAGCTGCTGCCGGCCTACTACTTCGTGAAATTTTTCCTGCCAAATGTTTGCCATCGACAGACGCATCCGAAAAATGCGTAGTTTGTTCAGCTCCCCAACGTTTGGCTGGAAAGGCGCTGCCTTTTATACAAATGATTGATGTGTCCCAGCCACCCGGTACTCGCGTGCCAGCACTAGCAGCGTGTGACGACGGGTGCTACGGAATTCGCGTTCCGAACCGTTCGATGGCGATCCGTTCCGAATGGGGGGAGGTGACTGGTGCCGAAAGAATGCTCCATTTGTAACATTCGCTCGATGGAAGCTGTCTGGCGACTGACACTGGCGGTTCGAACCATCGACCTCCGATTGGATCGTATTCTGTATTCTGTAGCCCAATGACGAATGCGTTGTGTTCCACCAACAATGCAAATTCGCTTCCCGCGACGTTCCCTTTTGCTTGCTGGTTGTAATGCCAACCGCCGAGGTGGAGAATCCTTCGGCTTCGGATTTTGGAATGATGAATTATTCATTCACCAGTGGCTTTCGTGAATGGCGCCACTCGGTATCCCGGATGTGGATCGGTTACCAATCGATTTGCTCCTTGGGGATTTTTCGACAATCGATGGCGGATTGGCGAGGATTCCACTGTGACACGCCTGGGGCCGACTCCGCAATTCCAATCTTGATGCCGCCTCTGCTTGACAGTTTAAGCTGTGGAAACGATTGGTTAATACACCGGAATGGATTGTTTAGGGCACTTTTCGCTACGTAGCATCCTCTCTGCAGACTAAAAGTGTTCCAGCGAACCAACGATTCGTCTATGGCGTCTGGTGCTCGTGGTTTGATCATTCATCGTGTTGCTGCTGCTGCTGCTGCTGGTGGTGGTGGTGGCGGTGCTTGAATGAATGACTTTTAAACCAGCATCAGCCACAGCTCAACCTTGATCTCCTCCAAACTACCCAATCAACTAGTACAAACAAACCCCCGGGTTCAGCCTTCGATGAAGCGCAAAAAAGTGGGCATTTGTGAAGAGCTTTCCGTCGGCGCCACTTCACCCAGAACGCTCCATGCTTTGCTCTAATCAATCTCCGTGTCAAGAAGAAAGGATAGGGTCATCATTGAAGGACCCAGACAGGGACCAGACTGCTGCTGACAAAGGTGTGACAGCCGTCGTTCGGACGTCTGCAGCATCGGTCAAGCGAAGGTGAATCCCTGTTAAAGAATGCTCTCGAAACTATTCTCGGAGGGGTATAAAGAAGTAGCATATTTTTGCGCTAAATAAGTAATGCAAAACCATGACCCACCTCGCTCGGTAGAGCGTGTTTGATGAGAGATTGGACAGCGAGACGGGAAGATAGAAAGGCGAAAGAATGTAAAAGAAAAACCATGTAGAACCACCGGCTAAACAAAACTGGCCCTCATCCGGCATGGTCTACTGACGCTGGTTTATTCATGCTTGATTAGCACAAGCTGATACTGGGACGAGAATCATTCAGAGAGGAACACATTCTTTTCTGTCACATTCTCAAACAAAACTGATCAAAAATTTTAAGCTACCCACATCTGCGTAATGGCATCGCCTTGAATTTAAAATACATCGTTACCATACCCAACCAACCCAATCAGCTTACGGCAAGTTCATGTGTAACTTTTGGCTTTAAAAATCCTACTTTAATGTGGCGTAAATGAGGGAAACCTACACCTACCGGGAAACCTCATTAATCACTTTCGCGCCCTTTCCGCTTGGAAGTGTGGTCGGCGCTGGCGTTGTTGCGAAAACTTCGCACATAATGTTGAACAGCGTGTTGCGCGAGGTAACAACGGCGCTCCGATAGCACTCGAGAGCGCGTTAATAGAACGGATACACTGGTACGGCCAGATGAAAAGTATTCCCTTTGTATTAACAGAAGTTACGCAGAAACCACTTTACGTCCTCATTAAAAATGAGAAGAAGGAGAGCGATGATTTCCCTCGATTCTCTTTCGCTTTCTCTCTCTCTCTCTCTCTCTCTCTCTCTCTCTTTCTCTCTCTCTCTCTCTCTCGTTCTTCCCAAGAAAATTCCCTCTTTCAATTTGCCTCCTGATTAGTACAAGTTGAACATTGATGGGCTCGCGCTTCTCACCGCAGAATTCAATGGAGGATATACGGCGTAATTCGTATCAGAGTTGAGCCGCATTCAATTGCTTTTCAATTTTCTTCATTAAAATCCTCTCTGTTACTCGTCGTTACTGTTGCTAAGAAATTATTTGTTTGTTAATGAGCATACAGCACGATAGTTAAAAGATGACTACATAATTATGCATAATTTGATGATAGTTAGATATTTCGCTATAAAAAGAAAAGTCAAAATTGAAATAATTTGAATTGAATCTAGAGAGATCTCGCACACAATCAAATCACTTAGTAGAAATGCAAAGAAGTAAGATAAAGGATGGCCAAAGGTATCCAAACAAAAGAGCCACGTCTATCGATTTTTCTCCCACCTTCCATCTAGGCTAAAGTCTAGCGCACACACCCAGAGCGCTGCCTAGATAGGCAACCGGTAGCATGAGATTCGTCCAGTATGATTGCCGTCCTTTTTGAGCGAGAATCAGCGTTAGATCCGTGTGTCCGTGTTTTTCAAACCCACCGTCCGATACGTGGCACAAAACGTCCTGCGCCAAGTGAAACGAACCGTAAAACGAACCTTACACATGCCACGGTAACAAAACGTTTCGTTTGCTGTGTGGCCCATGGATCTCATCTTTGAAGGGACGGAAATGGAATGCAGGAAATCAAAGCAAAAAAGGCAACCCGTAATGGGAAGCACGTGGTAGGAATGCGCTGGAAGCAGAGAAAAGATAAAAATTAAAAATCTAACACGTAGTTTGGCGCATTTACCGGAAAGATCATCGAGAACGATAAAATCGATTTCATCGAGAAGGATCTTTACTCTACTGTTTGAGTATTTCATCAAATTCTTCTTCAACTGCATGTACTTTTTATGCTACAAAGGCTACGATGTAATGGTATTTCATAAAACGATCCTCACGGTGATAGGTTAAAGCAAGAAACCGTCCTGTAAAATATCTTTCCTTTCTCTTACTTCCGTCATTTGCGTTCCGTTTTCTTGCTGACTCAACTCATGGCCGTAGCAAAGCCACCGTTGTGGTCGGCGAGATGGCTTGGTGATTTTCATTTTTGGGTAATCGTACTTTTCGAGGTTTACCCACCCGGAACCATGATGAGCTCCAGGGAGACAGAGAGATAGAGTGTGAGCTCTGGAAGGGGATGCTCGGCAAAACTATTTCTCGTACCACGAGATCCCAAAGAATCGAATAGTTTTCAAACCCAAGGAAAGTGATGAGCTCAGCTCATCGGACCGTTGGGACAAGGGCGAACGTCTTCATTTTCAAAGTAACGCTTGCGTATCCAAGCGTACGGGCGCTTCAACGATGAAGACAAATGATCAAGGGGAAGCACAGGACTATTATTGAATACGGCAAAGTCGGCCAGAATGATTACTTTTCGGAGATGAGTTGTTGAATTTTGTTACTTTTGATACTAAACGTAACTTAAGAGCTTCTCCAAGTTAAAGCGGATAGACTACGTAACGGTTAAGTAAACAAGGAAAAGTAACATCGATCCCGGTTTTCCGTTGCGATCGAAACTTTTCAGAAAAAAGTAACAGCCCGTCAGCGGGCCGCAGTTTAAAGTATCAACCATTCGCGGGTTCTTCACCACATAATAAGGAGGTGCATGGCTTTATTAAATTTGATTTTTCCCACCAAAGCCCAACCAGTTCAGGTGTTTGTGACCAGAGAGGTAAAGGTAATTCAAAAACTGGTCACCACGCCGCGAAAACGAAATGATTTAGCTCCGTTGCCGATGATGGAGGCGCCAGTACCTGGTAAAAAATATACTTTCCGGGGTTTGAAATACAAGTTTTTTAATCGCTAAATAACCTAAGGATCTCTAACTTTAATGGAATGTACATATTATAAATTAAAGCCCTGGACAATGTTGAAATCAAACATATTCCCAATCGATTCCAATATCTGTGACATGCTATTTGTGAATGAACGCGCATTCAATGTTCTATTGATGAAGTTGTGTTTCTGCACGTGCCCGCATCTGGCAGTTTCCGTCAATTTTCCACCCGTACGTACGTTGACTGAGCACTGGAAACGTCGAAACGTCGACATCGGACCATGTCAGCGGATTATCCAACCCCCCGATGCTCAACGTAATCATCGCTCTCGCAGAGCACGGTTTCGAGTTCCGGAAACACTAATTGCAGCGTACCGATCGTTGCACAACGCACAAATTAATCGCTATGCATTGATTTGATGCACAAAAGTTGCGATGTAATGGAAACAGTTGGAGCATTTTCTGCCGTATTTGCGTACCACTCCCTCCCGTGTAAATCAATTCCCTCATGCTGCTCGACATTCGAGGGAGATTTTTTTCTTTCATTTCATTCATAACGCTGCGCCCAGGACTGCGTATGGTTATCATTATTGAAAAAGTTAATTGGTCCACCGCCGTGGACAACGGTGCGCGACAAACACCGTCCTTCTGAAGCGCTTGTCACTCTCGTCGTCCTCGATAACAAGCAATGGTTGTCACTCCAAATGGTACAACTTCTGTTCTCATGTCAAACTCGCCCTTTGTTGTTCGACATTGATGCGCGGTGAGGCGCGGTTAGACGGTGGCCGGCGTATTTGCCAACGCTGGTCAAAACATAATTATCAATAAACCCACGGCCGACAGCCGCCGTGCTGGCAGGCAGTTGTGAAGAAGTTGTCAGCCTGTCGGTTCGATCGGTTTTCCTTTGGTTTTGCAAGGCCGTCGCTACCGGCGACGCTGAGCCATTAGTCATTGCGACGTGACATCATTTGAATAGCAGCGCTGTGCGGCCCAAAATGGTTCCATTTTGAACCACCGAAGCGGCCCCCATTAAAGGACACTGATTACTGGCGAGAATGAAGGAAATGGATCGGTACCAACACCAGCATCATTATTGTAATCCGGTCTGTTCGTGGCGCCATTTACCAAACAAAATTGGGACATTTTTTGCTATGCTCCATCATAAGCTACTTCCGCCGTTGCTTCAACGGTCTTCATTAGCATGGCGCGTTAAAACAAGTTGCTTCATTCGAGCCAGCTGCAGGAGATTTCACAGATAGCTGCCATGCATTTTATTGTGAAACTTTCCATCGCACTCATCAGGAAAAACGGGGAAAGAAAATATGAAAGATGGTGTGAAGTGTGTTCATACTTTTGAGAAGCAATGCGCTGGCACCGCACCGCACTCGACTGCAATGCTCGAGATTGTCGGTACTCTGCTCCGCTCCTCTTTCCACCGTATGCTACCAACACGAGCCGGCTTAATTACAGCAATGAAATGTATTTAAAACAACTTCTTCAAAACCATTCGGCCTGAGCCGTCGGCATGGTTCCGGTATAATCCTTCGTCAACCACCGTCCTCCTGCCGACGACATCCGACCGCTTTCCTTCACCCACCGTGCCAGCCTTCCCCGTCAGCAAACAGCTCAATAATGGTGCAAACTCCTCGAAGGCGTACCCCGGCTTGAGTGGAAGGATAATAAAATGAATTTTGCCAAACCACCACACCGCCACGCCGGGAGTTGGAACATAAGAAGAATGACGCGACGCCGGGTCCTGTGGCTCAACGGCGATGACAATTGAATGTGCGGATGTTCGCCTTTGGAAGTGAAAATGACGCCCTTTCCAGCCCTTCCGTCGGTGCCGTCACTACGCACGGTTCGTTGCGCAGTTCCACGAAGTTCGTTTTGTTTGCGATCGTCTCTAATTGAATTTTGCCCACGGCGTCAGCAGCGTCGCGGCGATGTCAATCCGTGCAACATTATGATCTTTTAAGCAAAACCTCATCGTAAATTTCAATCGGATTTTGAATCATTGTTTAAAAGTGGTACACGGTTCTAATTACAAATGTGCTGTTTAATAGACTGCCGAAATTGATATCGATGTGGATACGAGAAGTGCCAAGCTGTATCGCAATAGCAGGATTCTTGCGTCGAAATGCGGCTACGGTGCTTTGGTGGAACGAATTAATTTGGACTCAATACGGTTTGCAACAAGGTGGATGATTTGATGACGATACACGTGCTGTGCTTTCAGTTCGCTATACCACAGTTCCACTTCCTTCCATTACAATTAGCACCCAACTGAACAGTTGGTATCCAACGGCGCTGGATGATATGTCTCTATCAAGCCAATATGCTGCATGCGCATCTTGACGGATACTCCATCATCAAACACGTGTTCCGCCGAACCTGTTTGCTATATTATCAACACCAAGATAGTTAAATGAATTTCTAGTGAAACTCTTGAGCATAATGGTACTTATGCAAGTAACGCATATTCTACAAAATCCTTTCAAACATTAAACTTCTAGTAAGTACCCCTGGTGTAGCTCTGTTCGTATTACAACCTCTCACTAAACCACAAGAGTAGTCAGACAGAATCCAAGTTCTTGGATAGGTTCTGCTTTGTTCGGCCTCTCGCTTCCCAGCAGAAGCTTCCTTTCAGCAACATGACACTCCATTTCGTTTTCATCGCATTCATGCTACCAACCCAAACCCTCGCTCGGTGTGGTAACATGACAGCAAAGTACACAAAACCCGAAGCATCATTGCCACACAGACAATGTCCTCATCTCTCTCGGTGTTCGCGCAAATAGTTTCACTGAAATCGACACCCGGTGCAAGGGAAGCTGCTGGCGCCCGTGGTCCGTGTGGTAAATGAAAATGCCAGGGAACCGCATCGGGGACGAACGAACGACTACTTGCACTGAAGAACATGACGTTAACGATGTTACCGTTTCATTGTTCCGTTTTCGAGGAAATTGGCAGATGAAGATTCGAAACCAACGCAGTTCGAACTGCGCCATCCTGTGCCTTCGGTAAAACCACCCGGAAATGCGACTGATTTGTTTCTGCAAACACTTTTCCACCCGGCCAACAGCGCCAAGGATGATGATGATGAGGATGTAGAGTGCAGCGAGCATTTTCCTGACTCGTAATTTCCGTAATGAAGTGTCTGAGCAAAACTTTGCCTCTCTTTACCGAGTCGAGAAAGCAGTGGCCGGGGTGCTCGTTCCTGTGGTTGATGTTGTGTCTGTGGTTGGCGGTCGCACCATCCGATGCAGCGCTGGGCCCACTCACTCGTTGCACTTGCCGGGAATATGGCCAACACGAGGGTTTAACTACTTGACAACTAACGACGACAGCTTCCTGTCGCCAAAGGATCCTTATCTGCATTTCTATCAGCCCAACCGGCCATTAATCAGTGTAAAAATGTGTTCAATCATTAAAATTCCTTTAGAACAATCGTTTACACACTTGAATGCCTGGAAAGGATGTTCAACGTAGTGAAGGAAATCAGTGAAAATTGTAGAAAATTGTCAAATGGATTAGCCTTCTAAATTGTCATCGTAGCTTTTTCCATCTGCCTGCAGAGAACAGCACCACCCTGTTGCTCCTTTCAGCTACCCCTCGAGTGGTTAAGCTTTAATCGATACATTTTATCACGTTCGATATGTGCCTCCCCCCTTCGAAAGAGCGCTCTCGAATCCACTCGTCAGTTCAGTTGATATCGTTCGATGGCATCATCGCCATCATCAGCACCATCATAATCACTTTCGCCATCGAGAAACATTAGCTCCAGCTGACACTCTGCTCTCCCGCTGTATGGATGGAAGGCCAAACAACATTGACACCGCCCGTCGGTGGGTCGACAGTTCATTCGATGGTTTCCTTTACGGTTTATCCGAACCCATTGAAATGCATCCCGTGACGGTTCGAGGAATGAGTCGAGGGAACGAGATCTTCAGCATTCTCAGACAAGCGCTTCACGGATACCCGATGCTCTGTTGTCATCTTATAAATTACATTGATTCGTTGGTTCGATAAACAGTGAGTTTGCATTAATGTTTTCTTCAGCTCTTTTGTTTCTGTTTCCCGTTGTTTTAAGCAGCTCTTTTATTAACAAATCCATTGATTTAATGCACTACAGAGAATTTTAAGTTATTTTAAAACATTTTCAGTACCTCAACTGCTAGCAACATTAAAATACTAAACAAATTTCTGTGATCATTGTTCCCTCTTGTTCAAGTACACCTGGAGGGCATACGAACGCCATAAATCGTACATTTTTCATCTATTTTATGATGCCGACCACAAAACAGCTCCACTCCACTCAACTGCTTCGATTTAGGATCACATGTTACCAGCAAACTTATCCCGAACCCTCCTTTGGGTGTCAAACGACACCGTCTGGTCCGCCCAAGGGCACACGTTTAAGACCATTTAACGGTCGTCCAAACGGGAAGGAAAATGAATGAAAAACTTACAAAACACCCCGAGGTAAAGGCAAGAAAAAGCATAAATCATTATAAAACTTCTCATCTGAACAAACTCACCTTGCTGCGGGCTATGGCGAAGGAGCAAGTTCGCGAAGACCACCGGAGCAGTTCTTTGTTCTAGGAGTCAGCTGCACTTCCGCTGGTAACACTTTGCCATTTTCTCTTTTTTTTTTTATTTTGTTCCAGCTCCCTCCACGCTAACCGTTTACAGTTTACGCAATGAATGGAGGGACCTAGAAAAATGGTGACACAACACTGCAACAAGTGCAATTGTGCACAAGGAGGAAATGAAAAATGAATTGCCGAGAACTTACGGCTAAACAGCTACATTTACTGGCTTTATGGTATAGTGAGGCAACGTCATTGATCGTAAGCGCTCGGTATTCTGGTTAATTTTGATGACTGAAGGTGACTCTGGGAACAGTAATCGAGGTACTCTGTCGGTCCAATAAATTGGAGAATTTTGATTCGTATGTATAATCGCAGTGCTCTCCTTTACAATATATGTTAAATTAAATTATATAATTTTAAACGTTGTAAGACAGCATTCGGAACCTCTTTAAGTAGCAACTCTCCTCCAGACTGCTTTTTTTTATTTTTAACATATATGAGGACGGACGAGCCGTATGTTTAAATCCTCCAGACAGCTGATCATTTCAAATCATTTCAGCACACTAGAAACACATAAGGCCAATCAAATCAATTTTGGTCTCAACCCAAGTGGCACTGCTTGATGATTCCACCGGGCCAACGCTAACATTCCTTTGTTTATTTGCCACATGGATGCCACATTTCGTACGGCATTCGGTACGGCGAGCGAGTGGCAAAGCAGATAATGGCTCGAAAAGCTCGAATTGCCTTCTAACTCCAAACGCGTTTCACACCACGAATAGCACGAGTAGCAACCACCCGCCAGCATAATACATCCCGATTTTCCGAGAGATGTGAAGTGGCAGCAAAAGCCCCCGGCAAAAAGTGGGCCCCCAAATGACAGTGCCGTTACGGGCTAATGGGGCATACTTTTTCATTCATTTACTAGACGCGCTGCTGCTAGTGTTGGTGGTGCTGCTGCGGTCGCAAGAAACGGCGAGCGCAAAAACAAACATGCGCTGCCACGACGATCGTTACGCAAACCAGGTCTCCGTCTCCGGAGCTAAGAAAGTGTAAGGCACCACCGGAACCAGAGTGTCCACCCTCCTTCCCTCCGGCCGGCGTGTCCTGTTGACGACTCGGTCGCAGTCGAGCGAGCGGTGACGAGCGGGAAATGTAATTTGTAGCGGATTACTGCGGGAAATTGTTTTGTCCGTGATTTTTCGGCTACGCAGCCGGTCGTGCTCAGTGGACCCAGTGGCACTCTCACTTTCTCGCTCGCGGAACTGTCATCTTCTACGAAAGCGAGCTGCGAAAGTTTTGGTTTATGTGCGAAACTCTTTCCGGGGCCGTGTCCACCGACCACCACTGCCACCCAGTTTCTTTTATTGCGCATAAACTAGAGCGAGAGCAAATGGGAATCTTAGCACTAGGTCACGTACCGCATTTCTGGTTGGTTCGATGACACAATCCCGAAACTCGTTACGAGCTACAGGGCAGGACACTGACGCTAGAAGTCGTAAGAAATGGTCTGGTGGACGATACCGAGACCTGTTTTTCCCCGATCAGACCATCTTAAAGCTCCTCCACCCCCTTCCGGGCCCTCCCTTCGATCGAAATCAAAATCAACCGCAAACGACGAACGGCAATTGACCACCGAATGGGAGCGAGCATGGGCGGAGAAACCGAGATATCGACCAAGGTGGTTGCTTTCGATGGCCAAGAAATCGAACCACACAAGCACCTTGCTCTCCCAAGCTCAACCGAAGCCAATTAACTCAATTGAGTCTATTAATCAAATTTAATGAAGTTTTTCCGACAATTTACGATCCTCGGTGAACCCGAATCGATATGATCACGGTGGGCTGGAGCTTCCCTTGTGTTGGTGCGGCCGGGACGACATTTGAACATAAACAAAAAATAGAAAGCCCTACAGGGAGAGAGGGGTGGCAAAGGATTTGTACAGAAATGCGATGCACGATGGCCGCCAACTCAAAGACACCCTGATTGTGCGATCTGCGATTCATGCGACTGCGTTTGAGAGTCCCCGGGGGCCCTGGAGGGATCCGGATCGAATAATATAATTTATAGCAACCCCCTCCTCCCTCCCCTTCCCCCCACCACACGGAAAAATCGACCAGAAAAGGGTTAATTAATTTCATTTGCCACCAAACCACCGGTTTCCAACTGTCCGTCCTATCCGGGGAAACTTAAATTGTTTCCAACACCACTGCGAACTTGTTCCTCGCGAATCCGATCGCTCGATAGTCCTCCCCTCAGGGGAGTGGAATTGAGAACCGAAAGGCGAAATGATAATGGAAACAGCGATATCCATGGCACCCAGCCGCCCCCCAAACGACGAGAATACAGGATTGGAACAGGGGGAGAAGCTGGAGAGAAGCAATTGCGCTGGAAGGCATCACCGGACAGATTAAGCTCATCGATAAGCACTTCCCGGGAACAGCGCTCTGAGGGTTTCTTTTTTTTTGTTTTTTTTTTTGGTGCGTTCCAATTCTCCTTTTGTGCGCACAATTGTCCGCACAACGCTACTGAAACAATGGAGCAGCCGGCCACAGCATATGGACCAGAACTGACCAAAGGAATACAGGAGTCTCAATCAATTATTATGTCAGGCAACCGGTCTGGACTATCGCATTACCGCGCATTATTCTGGCACGAAACGCACCAATTGTGGCCATTCCTAACCCATCGAAGGACACCTGTTGAAGGATACAAAGGACGCTCTTTCTCTCTGCGCCTCAAGTATCATTACTATCTTCACCATTAGATAGGTTTCATCGGGATAGTGCGTGCCCGTGTCGTCTTCCTAGTGGCTTCTTACCGAAACGCTACACTAAAAAACCACTGTCTTTCCCTTTTCCATTCCCGACTGCCAGCCAAGGGGTCAAGCAAACTGTGCAACTGGCTGCTACGTCCTTCTTGTGCCAGGAGAATACGAATGAACAACCGAGGGGCACTCGGATCGGCATCCACTAGGCCGTGGTAGTGCGCCGACTCCACGAACGCTCCGAGTGCCGGTATTCATGTCGCTTGAAGCTCGATAAAAACCACGACCAACGCCGTGCCGGTGGTTCAGTAGTGAACGTCACGTCACGGACTAACTAACCCTGTTCCGTCCCTGTACGGCTCCGGGTGCTTGTTTGCTAAACAATCGTGTCGGTTCCGTGGGTGTGCTCTTCTCCTTTCGCATAACGCTTCCTTCCGGTTGTCCCTTTTATCCATCGGAGGGTAGGTTTCTTTTGCTGAACGTCGTACTAGCTGACGACCACGTGCGTCTGAAGTGAACGGAAGCTTTGTAGCCGTGATGTGGATTAGACGAAATGGATTAACAACACCCCAGCACCGTCGCTCTCTCGAAAAAGTGGCGTACTGTGCTGTAAAAATGTGACTCAAAGCTGTATGTGTTTTTGTCCATAAAAACGGTCTAGTGTGGTCAGTCTAGTAGCCATTCTCGTCCTCCGATTTCCGATGATGGCGATACGTACGCCATGTGATAGATGGTGCGCTGGTGGGGTGCTTAAACCCTCGCCGCATGTGATAAGAAGATAAATTGCTGTACCATTATCGTATGCATAGACCAGTGGCAGGAGCAGAAGCTTGATTACCTGTTTTTATGTGTGTGATGCCTGTGTATGTGTGTTCGATTAGAGTTCGTGTGGCCCCTTAAGGATATCCGGATTTTATCATAACACTCCGATTATACTCTTCTGGGTACGTTCATCGAATGTACCAAGGATAACCATTCCGATCAAAGGTAACGGCATGCCCTACACGTTTGGCCCCCCTTGGTTGTAAAAAATCTCACCGCCCTCGCCGCAGGTGTATTATGTGTCCCCGGTTATGTGCATGTGTTCTCTGCGGTAGTGGTCGTGGTTTAATGGTTCACCGCAGAAGCGTGGCCGAGGGAGGGCGGACACCAGAGAGCGTAATGTGTATAATTTGGTGATCAATAGCAAACTGGTGCCAGCGGCAAGCCAGTGTGTTATTATGGGCTGATGATGCTCCCTAGGATATGTTTAAACATAATTATTAACTTTAAACATACCCTCCATTCAGCGACCGCAGCTTCGGTAACAATATAATGGTCACTCTGGGCTTTGGTAACGTTTTGTAAGGCCTGAACACACCATTTTGAACGAAGCGACCAGAAAGGTCCTTCCGATTTGTCTATGTAAAGCAACATTATGCAGAGAAGTTAACGGCTAAATAACGATTTCTGTTTTTCAATAGGTAAGTCAAAGCGAAAACTCCAAATGTGCATTCAAAATGTGTTACGTTTTAAAAATTACTTTGATTTCTAAGCGAGATCCTTTCGTTCGGAGGAAATTATTTCGTGGAACACTAACAGCAATCAATTATCTCAACAATTTGAACAACTGTTGACGATCTAAAATCAAATCATTATCCCGAATTCCGCCTACAAAGCAAAACAAGCGTCATTAGCCATTAAAATGTGGCAATCCATGAGCGTTACCCACAAATTCCAAGGCTAAATTCCTGAAATTCCTACCAGCATCCTCGTGAGATACCATGAACGGAGGGAGAAGTCACGTGTTTTGCCTCGAAACGACCACAAACAATAGATTTCAATAGGTGGTCAGCATTACACGGCTACTGAGCGCACGTTCGCCTCAATTTCCTAGTTACATGCATTAGCATATCAAAATGCTTATTATAATTACCTCGCACGTGATAAGGCAATGCGTTTGCATATTCTGAAGTATTTAGCACGATAGGTTAGATAGCTCGCTTCCCAGAATGCCCTGAGTGTTATATCAACAATTCGGAATTAAACTGATCACCCAAGAGCTACAAACTCAAACAGCCTTTTCCACGACCGCCTATGGAACCTGCTCTTGCTCTCGTGAGATTTCGAGAATGGCGAAGGAATTTTGAAGTCTTGAAGACAGTTGCTAGCGCCGGCCGGCTTGATGCGATCGACCAAATCCGACCAATAACCTTTGTTTGCATTAGCTCTTATCTCGGTCCTTCGCCAAATCCTTCACCGCCACCAATCGTCCAACGCCGGATGTTGGTTCGCCGCAGGAAGGTTACCGTAAACAAAACAATTTAGATCTCGCCATGACTATTGACGCCCGGCCCGGGAGCTAACAGAAAGCATCCCATCATTCGGTTTTCGGGGTTTTTGTGATTGCAATTGGTTTGCCGAAGGCTAGCGAAGAAAGAAAGAAGGACAACAAAATATGGAGCGCGGCTACGGAATAGGAAATATCTTACCAGCAGCCCATTGGCCACAAGATAACGCTCTCGGTCGCTCTGTTTTGGTGACCACCGTTACCGCTACCGTATGCTATCGATGGTGGCATCCCGATACGCCGTTTCAGTGGCCTCAATCAACCGCTTGTTTGCTTGTTTTGTTTGGACCAGCTAGCAGGATATGCTGTGAGCTTCATTTCCGCGAATTGGAATACCCGGAGCGGTTGGTTCCTTTGGCGTCTGCTGGACGAACGTGTCGGGAATTTACAAAAACCATCCACGGCCAGTAGCTAATCAACTCCTGATCAAATATTCCCGTTCACCGGCACCGCGCTCACCTCTTTCAACACTCGCCCAAAACTCTGTAGATTGTGATTTTGGTTTCTTTTGCCTCTCCACAAAGTGACTTTAAAAATACATTCGAACCGGGTGGTTGGGAAGCTAGCGACTAGCAGAGAAAAAAGCATCATCGAGCAAGGGTTTTCCTCTGGTTTGTAGTGACCCCACTTCATACAATATTATGAGGATACCCGCCAGAACGGGCACGGGACGGTCTTTTCAAATAATCCAACCAAATCTAACGATGAGCAACATTGAAACGAAACGGTGGTACGATTGCCAACTAGGGTTTTGATAAGCACAGCAAACCACCAGCCAACGGAGAACCGCGTACAGACCCGTTGCCAATCTGCTGATCATCTTCTGTTCGCTCACCGTGGCACATTCGAAAGCGTCCTTCGGTTTGATGTTTTTCCACATTACTGACCCGAGAAGTTTCCGAAAACTCACAACGACGACGCAACGTGACACAACGTCGGAAGGAAACTTTTGGCCAAACTTTGACGGAAATTGATTCTCGCTCGCTGGAGCATGTTCCCGGGGCGGGCAGAAACCAGCTCTCCAGCTTAGTTTCCAGTCCCTCGACGAATGCAGGTCATCCGGACCAGGAGCAAGTCGTGATCGATATCTTGCGCTTTGACGAAACAGCCCGAACACACTCCGGGGGGCCTACGGGGCTACGGGCCGGGCCAGCGGGTGTTGGCAGCCAACTGTCGTCTCCTGTCACCGAGACACATCTCGTCTCGCTGACGTGAAGCACATCCGCTTGGCAGAGCACCAGCGTGTCTCAGCTATACTGCTACAGCACATTTCCAGCTTCAAACACAACGCACCAGCCACTCCAGGAGGGATAGAGACAGAAAGAGAGAGAGAAAGCGAACTGGCGTCTAGCAACCACTAGAAGCAGGCGTCTCCGTCAACCTTTTGTGCTTCCTGTCCTGGCTGGACGATAGCTGCAGGTTTTTTTTTTCTGTCTGAAAATAAATATAAGAACTCCCGCGGCTATCCGGATGGAATGGGGAAAACGTTGGACATCCGGTGAAGGCCACGGGAAAAGCGGGAATGAGCCACATCAAGTGAATGCTCGATTTCTCCGGCGCATGATACTTCCCGCTGGCGCGCCGGTCGAACGGTGATATCGATCAAACGATGGTTCCGGAACGGAGACGATATGCACCGGAATGGGGTGATCCCGCAGAGGATGTGGAACGTTTATGGAACGCTCCAACCATGTGACTGTGTCTACCGCAGTGAGACTTCCGGTTTTGGTTCACCCTCGCCCGCCCCAAAAAACCAGACCAGGCGCCGTAACCACAACTGTCAAGCACTGGGACAATTCCATTTCACACCCGCACCAGTTTCCAGCTGTGGCAGACACGAGCTTCATCCTCTACACCACCAGCGACTACAGCAGCAACTTCATCATAAAGTCTTTAAATTTATGGGAATTTAATCTGGCTGACTGGAGAGATGTTTCGCCACTTTTTATCTCGAAACACTCACTGCACAATGGATATCCGTGTGGGATATGATGTCCGCGGATTTGTTTACATTTCAAAGCCCCCTCCCAGCTGCTACTTTCAGCGTTCTCGACGGTAATGGCCGAGAACGGTGATGTGCCCTGCTCAAGGGCACAGCATCATTTCATAATTCCATTCGTCAACTTTTGCAAGACAACATCCGGCCCGACGCTCCGTTGTCTGTGCGGACCTCGAGTGCGGTCGCTGAAGATGGCTTCATGATGGTTGTTGACTGTGTACTACTGTACCACCTCTGTTCGCTTCCCCTCCACCATTCCCTCGAGCGACCCACTTGTCAACCTTGACAGCTAAGATGTAACCTTACTCGAGCGTCTCGTTTCAAGTGCGGCGCAAACTTTGCCACGACACCACTCGACCCGGAACCTACTGACCTGGTGTTACCGGGGCCGGGGCCTTAGTGTGAACAACTTGTGTTTGGCCATTTAAGGGCGCGGCCATTTAAAGGGCCAAGTGTTGCCAACATGATTTTCCGCTTAAGCCGTCGGTCATTTAAGAGTGGCTAGGATCAGAACGGGAGAGATTTTTCATTCCATTCGTAAAAAGGTAACTTTAACTCTATTCCACTTGAGTTCATAATCCGGCAAAACGGAGATCCAATTTGGTGTTCAGCGAACATGACAAATCGTTAGAAAATACATCCTGTCGAATGCACACTAATCGCAATCAGATGGAAAATACCAGGTCCAACCCTTCATCAAACCATTGCCCTGCCTGCCCTCCTATATAACACCGCATTGGTTCTGTGGTGAAGCATGTGTTCAAAGAAGTCACCGTTGCGTGTAATGCTAGGGCGAGAACTGTGGTGTACCATGCCAGGGCAGCCATAAATCTTGCAGCAGACGAGTGAACGCATCCACACCAGGCGAGCGTACCACCGGGCAGCATGTGTACAACACATCCTTCATCCTGTCTCGAGCTGTCCAGTCGAGTTACTGGTACACTTCGTAACTTGCTGAACTTGCCGCTGTCCAATTTATTGACTCCGGGATCACCCTCCGGGACCTTGGTTAATCGCCAACACATGGCGTCAGATGAGAGAAGAGACGTGTGTTATCCGACTTTATGCGATGGACAAAAAATGCCCCAAAAAGTGTATGGCCAAACGAAATGAGTCGACTCGAACTGACTGGACGGAATATATTCAAATTCTTTGGCACTGCTTGACAGTGACATGAAATATATTAAACAACAACCCGTTGGCGTTGATAGGACAATGTGTCTTTTTGGACTTCTGCTGGCAGTGTCCCAGTGCAACTTCAGTGCAACATGCAGATGGATAGTGCACTAAATGCCACAAACAAATCTTGACAGTATATTTGTTACGACATACCTCAGGTCACTCTATTGCATACATTGTTCAACTGCTGGGTGCCTCGCAGGATACTCAATTTATCAAAAAATTATCGCTTCGTTCTATCCGCTCTTAGAGAACAAATAACACGCTTCTACAAACATCACACTATGCGTCCGCTTTGCTGCTCGTGGTTCGAATGTGTTTCCCAAGAAGAAGCCCGGAGCCCGCACATTCCAGTTGAGCTCAGGATCGTCCCCGACAGAAGAAGCGAAACCAACAGACGTGAAAAAGTAATTGCTTGCTCTCGAGTGAACAAGCAACGGCGCTCCGCACAGATGCGAATCAGTGGCAACCCTTTTCCATCTTCTGATGAGTTTGATCAAATCAGTTGGAAATCGTATGCCACTTAACCCTCGCTACGGGCCTGGCAAGTGCATCGTGCGAGCATCGGATGCCGGTACGCTGTCGAGTGTACGAGTTGATCGATCGAGCCAAGTGCCGGTACTACTAACATGGAGAAAGAATGTTCAGTGCCGTACCATTCCACCACCACACGCCCCCTGGATGGGAACATCCAAATCACGCTAGTACAACGTTGATTGGAACGCTGCTGGTGGATTCCGGGGAATCAGATACTTCAGCTTCTTTGTTGCCTGCGGGATGATGGGTTTCAAACGAGATCCACGGACCGGGATGCGGTTGTAAGCCCGCAGAGCTGTTGTTTCGAGTGAAGCAATGATACGAACATTTGAAATGCCATTTACGAGACTGCAATTTTCCATCAAACAAATGTGAAAGGAAACTTTTACAAAAGCAGTTAAAGTTTATATCCTTCCAGAAGTTCTGGTTAAAAGAATGGTTAATCTTTTCTCAATTTGAAGTAGTTTGCACTGCGTAGTACACAAAAAAAACAATTGAACTCTGACTTGAAAAAAAAACTCTTTTATTTCTGGTCTATTATGAAGTCTCGCCTCAATTTAAGCCATACAAGATCACTTTCAAGCTGATGATGAGCCTAACCGTGCTTCCTCGTCACAAGCGAGACAAGATTAATCGCTCTGTGCACCCCATTCCGTTCGTAGATATCATTTGACGAAACAAAGACAAAAGGGGCACTGAGCACAGCATGGCGCCACCAAAGAGAATGAAACCAAGAAAAAAAAGCGAAACATTTTTATCAGAGTTAATTAAAAACTTTTCAAGCGAATTAGGATTCACCTCAAATAGAACAGGGCGGAAAAAAAACTTCCCAACAGAAGTTTTCCCGCGCTGCGCTTCGCTGCGTTGCGATTGAAAAATTATTCAAAGCCAAAAGTCATTTGGCCATCCCTTTTCCCAACTCGAATGGGTCTGGTTTGGGTGAATAAATTTTTGGTTTCGCAGAAAATGTTCACGATTCTCTCTTTGGCTCGGGTGTACGCCATCCGCTACAGCTTCACACGGTTCCACTCTCCAGGTGAGCCTGCAATGTGCTGCCCCGGTACCAAGGAGCGCTGCCCACCGCACCCACCATCCGAACCCGAGATACGACGGTAAACCAAGCAGAAAAGATAACTTTGAGATAGCCACTGTGCAAAACTGAAGCAAACGGGAATCACTCTGACCGCGGTACCGGTATCCGGAAACTGGCCACTGGTGGTGGGCAATAAAACCCAAAAAGAGATAACCGGACGCGATTACAATCAGCTGTCAGTTTTCCCGCGGGCCCCCCTCCAAAAATGAAGGAACCGGGAAAAAATGGCTACCAGACACCAGGGAAACGGTGATCAGGGCCTGCTGGTGGAAATCGAACATGTGCCCGATGTTCTCGGAAGAAATCCATCCATGAAGAATGTAAAATGCGCGTTGTAACTGGTTTTGGGCGCGGACGAGGGGGATGTGGGACACGGGCTACAGAGATGTATGGTTTCCCGCAAACCAAAGGGGCAAGTTCGCAATCAGCACAAAAAAAAACCATTGGTCCCCAGAAAATGCACCATTTTCACCCGGTTCCATTTCATCCGTATGAACCGGTAGCGTAGGACGTGTTTGCGACACGAACAAGTTCAAACAGCGGGCCCAGAAGGTGCAACCGAGATGATCTCACATTTATTTTCATCTCCTTTTCGAGCATAATTTATCAAAATGATAGCACCCCACTGGCTGCTGGCTACCGGCGGGCTTCGATAATGAGCAGCAAGACCTCGAGCCCAGGAGATGAGCACTAGAAAAAATAGACTTATCCGGCAGCGTGGCAGTAATGTAAATTGGGACAAGCTGCCTTTTGTGTTTTATTTTTTTGATGTTGCCTTGGGTTAGAGGCAGCTTTTAATGATCATTTGTTCTCAACTTTGGGACTACTCGTGACAGTCGAGCAATTCGTTAGACGACACATAATAAATCATCTCGAGAGTCGACTGTAGCGGCAAGGAAGGATAACGGATGAGGGTTTTACTTGTTCGAGCTTTGCTCAATTTGTTCATTCTATTCAATTTACTAGCCAGCTCCTGGGCAGGAGAACTCACTAGACTAGATTGAAGTTATCGAGTATACTAACATTCTAAATTGCAAGCTGGAATAACATTTCAACCAATGAAAGGAACTCTTACACGTAAAGTCACAGTCACACTGCCGTGATGCGTCGCGTTCTGATTTCCACGGAATTCGCCGTCAAACAGCTTGTCGGGTGATTACGCGATTACGAGTCGCTTTAAAGCGCCACCGCAGATGCTTCATCCCGTTTTGGGCTTTAAGCCTTAAAGCACTTCGAGATCCAAGAATCGAGAACCGTCAGCCCAAGCGTGACGTCGGTGTTAGGCGAGAATGTTCCCCTTTCTTCGCTCCTTCCACCTTCGGCGTCCCATTGAGTGGATCCACTGCTTGCGTGACTAATCCACAAAAAGGGCCACACGCTCGATGCTCGAGGGCACGGACGGCATGCACAAAGCATAAGTTACCACATCGGCGAAACGGCCAACGGCACACGCAACCCAACAACGGGAGGTCATTATTTGTGCCACTTTCGGCATTCACTGGCAACCCAGCAGCAGCAGCAGCAGCAGCCCGGCCCAGACGTTTCCCTTCCCACGGGGAGTCAGATTACCGGGAAGGAAGTGTGGCTCGATACGCAAAGTACAGCCGAGCCTGGGTGCCGGGTATTTATGAGTCGCCAACGACAATTCCTGGCCCACGAATTCCTGCCCCTGGGGGGGGGGGGGGGGGGGGAGGGTGTTCGGTCTTATTTATGCATTTGCCAGCCAGCGAATAGCAAACACAGGTATTGTTCAGGTATCGCCCGCCGGCAGCTGTAGACGGGCCCTGCCTGCTCCTGTGCGTGACCTGCGCCATGGGTCCGGGGGAAGAATAACACTCGCCCAAGTCAACCTTTGCTCCGTCCATTCACGTCTTGTGTGACACGGACGCCGTCGGTTTGCCGGATCCAATTTTTCAGAACTTTTTATACTCCGCTGTTGTTGTGTCCGATGCTCCAGTTTGAATGCTGGCGCGCTTCGGTTGGAACTCCCGTGGGAAATTCATTTTGCGGTTACCAAGTGATTAAGCGGATAGTGCTTAATGTACGTCCCGGTACGGCCGAAGCTCCACGTGATCCGCTCTTCGTGTGAGGTCGTCTCGCTTATCGCGCTGGCTTCTGGTTCCGTTGGCGTGCCGTCTTTGACGTGTCGGTGTTTCGTGGCGCGGGTGCGTAATCCGGACGGATATGTTAGACGTGTTGCTAGCCACCGTGAATCGATTTTTGGATCCCGCAGTTTTTTTTTTTTTTTTGTGTCGATCCAGAGCCAGACAGATTTGCCACGGATGAACTCATCATCCTTGCGGCTAACCGTGGCTATGAATATTCAGGGGGGCGCCAAACCGTAGCTGCAGTATCGGTGAGCAATGACTTGATGGTCCATTCAAGGCTTTAAATCCTGTTCATAGAAAACTGGCGTCCGATTATCGAAAATACTACGCATTCCAGGTATTCTAGTGCTGGAAATGATACCGGTGGCCTCTCGGGCTAATAATGTCCACCACACCACAAACCAATCCTTCGACACGTGTCGAATCGATCAACCTTGGCCAACGACGAATAGTGGTGATGATGGTTAAACCGAGCACAAGACCACACCACCGTCTGGTCGAACTACTACCGACACTCCCGACATCAATGGAAGATTCACAACTCGGTCTAAAAACTTTTCCCATCGTACGTCACTCCGGCCAGCACCACCAGGCCAGCCCTGTCCACGCCACCGAGCCACGGAGAAAACTCCGATCAATCAGAGTCCCCTCCGCGTCGCTACGGTTTGAGGACGGTCTGGAGCCGAAGGTCGACGACGGTGTAAGTTTCCGAATTGATTTTCCGGCCCCCCTCCAGGCCCGGTTCTCCATCTAGAGGGAGCGGAGTTTGTTCCATTGGTCGTCGTCCCTCGCTCGGTCGGTCGCTAGTCACCAGTTTTGCATTTTCCGCTTTCCGATCGCACCGCTTGTTCCCGTCCTCTCCGAACGCA
>NC_064878.1:5220000-5255000 GCF_943734665.1 Anopheles aquasalis | reverse complement strand
ATAGCTATATTTAATTAACGTGTAGCGTATATTTAAACGTGCAAATCAAAGAACAAAAACAAACCCTGTTAAGTAATGAAGTAATGATTGTGGAAAGTGAAATAAAGAAAAGAAACAAACAGCAAAGGTACAAGGAGTTCTCCGGTCATCTGGTTTTATTTGATTGTATGGTGCTTAAGGGGGCCAAGGTATGATTTTTTTTAACCCAAATTATTTTTTACATAGCAAGAATATTGTGCAAAGTGTTCATTGGATCCATCGAATCAAAACTGACAATGATATTGATTTTTGAAAAATTGCACCCATGCATGACAAAATGCAGCTTGATTGGCATTGAAACGCGTTTCTCTAAGCGCGTTAGCATAAAAACTAGTGGACCGATCGATTTGAAATTATGAACACATACTCTGCACACTATTTGCAGGATAACCCTGTCTAGTTTTCATTTAAAAAATTCACGCATTTTTAACAAAAAAATAAAACTCGTTTTTTGGGCACAATCGCAAATATCACCATTTATTAACCTTCAAACTGCCGCCAATAATTAAAAAATTGAAAAATCTACCAAAACTCGACGGAGCTGTCTGGATAAACTTATAATCTATGAAAAGAGTATGCATTTGTATTTTTCTGATGACCAATCACGGAGCTACGCTGGGTACAAGTTTTGCTTCGAATCAAAAGACTTGCCCCCTAAAGACTTAAGCGACGAACCCGGTTTGATCATGGTGTGATCACTTTTTCAGCTTCAAAATGCTGCCAAACATGGGAAAATTGGACATTCAACAAAAACTCAACGGATCTACTTAGATACACTTATAATCTTTGAAATGAACACTGAATTGCATATTTCAGATGGCTCATACCACGGCTACGATAGGTACCGGAAAATGTATCTGTTCGAAGACACGTCTTTCTTTTTTTTTTTTTTTTTTTTATTATATTATAGAGGTTTTAAACTTTAACAGTTCTTTCGCCTCTTACACGTCTTTCTAAATTTGATGCCATGGATGAAGTTTTTAATAAATCTCGCTCAAAACACATCCAAATATTGTGGAAAAGTTATAGTTTGATATTACATTCAGATAAATGAAAAAAGTTGAATGGATTCTCCACAAAAAATCGTTAAATATGCGCCATTTTCTGGCCCAAATTAACCTTGGCCTCACTTCCACCCTAAAAAGGGATTAAGTAAGTACATAACTGAATCGTTAAAAGTTTATTTAGTTCAAGTGTAGTTACATAATTGGCGCACTTCTATTAAACTAAGCTCGGCCAGGGGAAGTTTTGCTTGACCACCGAACGCAGCTGATGAAAGCTGGACAACGATATGAACATTCTGCACGTCCTGTAGCATGTATAATGTGTTGGGAAAATTTGAATGTTTGCTCAACTTTACAGGAATTCAAATATGCCACACCGGCATCGAAATACCTTCCCGATGCTGATGCTCTAGAGAGACCTTTTTGTTTGTGCCGCAAAAAAACACAATTCAGAACAGAAACAACGGGCTGCGGACCCAGAAAGATGCAATTCTAACGAATGGAGTTTCGGGCTACACCCCAGCCCATTCGCGTCATCGTCCATCGACCAACAAGCACTGGCGCAATGAAACACAAACTTTCATTACCATGCTGGCAGCACCGGGGTCGTAGTTAAGCCGATAAGATGCTCATAATTCAACAAACCTATAACAGGGCCCAGGGACCACTGGAAAGACCGACACCACCACCGACGCCTCACCAATTACTCTTCTCCCAAAACGAATCCTTGCAATCCCCGGTCCCGAACGAAAAAGCAGTAAACGAGAGGCAATGTTGCTGGTACTGGTGCTGCTGCTGCTACTGCAAACGATAAAATATCACTTCCCAGGGTATGCCTTCATCAGCAAGGTCTAGATAGTAACTCCTGAAGGCCATTATTCTGCCAGCGAGCAGCAGAAGCACCATCAACCGCAACGTGTCTGCCGGGCTGACCGAAATCAAATTACATAATGCTGCAGTGGTTTTTCGGGCGGGATTGTTCATCTCGCCCTCAACCCTCCCATCGGTGGCCTCCATTGTCGATGAATAGGTGCTGGTGGTGATCCTGTATTTTGCCAACGACGACGACGACGACGTCGACGATGATGATAAGCAATCGTTCCCGGAACACCCGGAAGCCGTAAGCACCGAGATCAGGGAAGCAAATTCCAAAACCAGTAACCAGAATGGCAGAGCAAAGAGTTGCCAGCTGGTGCCTCTTGGTGCCGGTGTCGTTGAACAGAACGGAAGGCAATATTCCTTTGCCACAATGACAAGACGTGGTCGCATGTTGTTCAAGCAGATAAGCCTGAAAAATGCATTCTTAGTAGAATTGCATTGTGATGGCTCTGACCATCCCATGGACAAAGCATCAAATCGTCCCCGTGGGGAAACGGGTTTTAAATGGATTTGCTCACCTCGCTCGCAGGAGAATGATGGATTTCACACACTGTCGATACTGGTGTGTCTCGGTGATACCTTCCATCTACAAGCCACCCAAAAACCACCGGCTGGAAGTGCATTTTCAAAGGAGATGCCATTCACCACTCCACAACAACACGGCACCGCCGACACGACAATGGCTTAGAGGATACGCCATTTCCGCTTTCTGCACAAAAACACGGCGGGCACGGCTTCTAGCAATAAATCTCGAGCCATTCAGCATGCACCACCCGCGTGGTCCTCTGCACCGGCATCTGCATTTCATTTTTTAGCGAAAATAAATGAATGCAGCATATTTTTTTTCGCTTTCGCAACCACCCCTTTCGGCGGGCGGAACATCTGGCGGCGGTTCGCACACATACACATTAAGGGGTATGTGCTTTCGCTCTACTTCCTTTTGCTGGAAATGGATGATGAATGAGTTTGGTCGCTTTTTTGTGATCCCGCCCAAAGGGTACGTACCGGTATCACACAGGCCCTCTGGAAGCAACCTGCGATCCTTGTAAATGTTTCTTGTTCTATTCTCATCCGTGCGCGAATGAGTGGCCGTATGCCATGAGTGAATGCTTACAAAACCAACGAACGTTAGATAAGAATCTTAAGGTCGACCAGAGTGGCGCTAATGGAACAGTGTCTCTTTGTAGTCCCGTTAATGCTCGTACCCAAGCTGGTGGCACTGTAAAATAGCAATACTGTTACTGGCATAATGGCCGCAAGTCAAGTAGCCACCAACAAAACACCTGCTAGCGCTCACGGGACCTCTATGCGCCGGCTACAACCGAGAAGGGACCGCTCTCAATGCGCCCTGTCGAAGCTGTCAAGCCCGAACCGAGATGGCGATGCTGACAAGGATGCCCGGTTCGATCCGCACCCGGATGACGAACGACGAAAGCGTTGGTTTCCGGCTTCACCGACACCATCTATCCCATCTTCAATACCTTCCCGGCTCGAACTGTGATGAAATATCGAATTTCAATTCACACGACGGCCGAAGCCCGGTGCTCACCTCAACGAAGAAACTTTTTTCACTTCCGCCAAATCAAAAACCAAAGCCAGAACTCACCGAGCGAAAGGCAACTGGACGTACTGCGAGGGCATTACTTTTTAACTATTTGTGAAATGGCTCAACAATGGCTTTCTGGCTGTCTATGGGGCACTCTGTCGCCTCATATTTTGAAGGGTGGTGGATCGCACAAAGCGTTTTTACACTGATACCAGTGACCACATATCCGACAAATGACTACCAAACATTCGGCCACTAGCCTTGGCATGGAGTGAAAGCACGTGCCGACGAGCTGATGACGTTTCGAGCACGTCACCTGGCCACACTGATAGGTTCCGTTATCTGAGGCTGACGTGAAACACGTGTGGTCGGTAGCGAGACCGGCTTCCGGCGGTAAGCGGACGTGCAATGATCCCTCGTTATTTTGTCTCCATTTTTGGCAATAACGAGTAGTGCAATTCTCTCTAGTAATGGATTATTCTGGAGTTGTTGGATTGATCAATGGACCGCAAACAGCAGCACTCAACGCTCGCCAAGCTATGCAATACTTTCACGCTATTTCAACATTAATTTCCACATCATAGTATGTCAGCTATATGTGTTTATGGTAAACGAGTCATCGAGCGCATTTATTGTATCACTTGAAGGTTCAAATGGAGTGGTATAAGCTCAGCAAGCGGTTTCGACCCCCCCCCCCCCCTGCCCGGTACCGATTGATCAATATTATTCCAATTTCCAGCGAAACCACTCGCCAACCTCTCGAAATGAAATTCCAAGCATAACACGACAATTCCACAGGCTGGTACACCATCCCTGGCCATGGGTTCCAGTGCACGAGCACGTGAATTTGGTTCCATGTGTTTATTTGCTGCCGGTGGAGCTGGAGGTTAGGTTAGGCCCTGGCTTTGACAACAGAGAACTCCCGTTGGCCCCCCCGGGTTCACCGCTCCCCGGTATCCAGAGTTCACCTCAGCGCCTTGATATCAAATTATTGCTTCCAGTTCCAGTTCTTCCGTTCAGATTGCACTAGGCTGCTGCTGCTACTGCTGCCAGGGCAACGCTGTGTGCATCGTTACCGATATATTGAAGGCCGCAAACAGAAGCATCCCGAGCGTAACCATGCTGCTCCCTGCTGGTGATACCCCCAGGGGGGAGAATGCTGATTCTGGAACTGCAGCCGAACTGCTGATGCTGCTGCTGCTGCTGTTGCTGCTGTTGCCACTACACCACATGACCGTCACCAGTTCGGCAAGCAAATAAGTCAACTCTAACGTGACCGATGTCAGGTGTAGCGCAATGTGTGGCATAACCAACCAGCGTTGTTCCTGGGAACAAATGGGGGGGGGGGGGGGGGAAGAAACAAAAGAGACCATCGGTTAGTGGTTAGGTGTGAGGCCACTTCATCGTCGCTCGGTTCACCGGTACCGTCACAAGCCCAACGATGGTGGCTCCGTTCGCGACGGCGGATAGCAACGATACAACCAGTGCCAGCTTGATGCGCAGATGTTCGGGAATGTGGTGCAGGTGACGCCAGCTCATGCGTTGCTGCCAGCCGGCACACGTCACCAGTCCGTGCAGCAGCAGCACCTGGAAGCATGTGGAATGTGCCCGGGGGCTCTTATTAGCTAGCAGCCAAACGACCAACGACGACACTGACAGGGAGCACCACGATACGCTACCGGTTCGATGACATTAATCAGTGCGACATACCAACGGAGTAGATGCGCTACCTTCGGTGCACTCAACGCGGTCAACCATTCGTCAACGAACGGTGGAACGAACGGCCACACTGGCTGAGGTTGCTGTTGATTGGTTGTGCGGTCCAGTGGCACATTCCAGCGACCGTCGGACGAATCCTTCGTAGCGCAGTAGTCCCGCCAGCAACAATCGAACAGCATTGCGGGGGAGAGAGAGACAGGATTGCGGCCAAAAACACACCAGCACTCCACCAGCGATTGCGTGGAGAGGGTATGGTTGCGGTGTTACTGCTACTCTCGTGCGATACCCATTTTGAAGCTTGCTACGATCTCGAGCGTACCACAAACAATGTTGACAACCTGCGCACTGTTAGTAGTAGGCCTTTATTGTTCTAACCAATTCCGTGGTGATGCAGTGCACCAACCAGGGAACGTTTCACATAAAACTCAACAGTTCCTGCACATTCTCTCCAGGCATCCCACCATCGTCAGCATCACTTTGTATTACAGATTGCGTTCGGGCGCCCGAGAGCGCTTCCAGATGTTCTAACCGCTGCACCAGCGCCAGTGCCCGTTCAATGATGCCATTCAGATACGATACCATACGCTCGAGAGTTGTCTGCGAAAGCGGCTCGACAGCATCGGTTTCTGGGGCCGATGGTGGAAACGTTGCCGTTTGCACACTTTCCACCATCGAATTCTGCCGATACGGCGTGGTAGGCTCGCTCGAATCACGCGGTGATTCATCGGTCGCAGACTCTTCATCGTCCACTGGATTGAGCTTGGGCTTCATTTGCTCGATGCACATCGCCAGTACGTTGTTGAACTGTTCGCCATCCTTGCAGCGATGCTGATGGAATCTGCAAAATTCGACGAAAAGAAGTATCCAATCAATGAAAAGAAATAAAGGTGTAAATTGTGAACCTACCTGCCATCTTGGTACGTGTAGTACACACTCGGATCCTGGGTGTCGGCGTAGCGACCATCGGGACCACAAACGGAACCACCGGCATCCTCCCTTTCCTGCAGAGTGCTTTGGGCCGTTCTCCACAGTGCCCTGAACAACGGGTACGATCCTCGATCACAGACATTGTCCGCATCGTCGTAGTTGAGCAGCATCAGCACCCCACGGGCACCGAGCTGTTTCGCCTGGTTCGTACGCCGCTCCACCGTCTGCTCATCGTCGTACACGATCGCACCCTTTCCACTGAACAGAGAGCAGAGCGAATCCGTGCCCGCGCTACCACACTTTGCCCGGCGGTCACCTAAAAGCTCACAAACCTGACCGTACGATAGCACCCCAACGCGGTTCCGTGGTTGCAGCGAGCGCGAGTTACGATAGTTGCTTGGATTGAACACGATGCCCACGGTTAGCACGCTGAGCACGATCTTCTGTACGTTCAGGCCCTGCCGTACTAGCTGGCGAATCGGCTCGATGGTGTAATCTCGCACGGTAAACTCACCGGACTCGCCCAAGCTGGAGGGTGCCGTATCAACCCCAATGACGCTCACCATATCCAGCTGATCATTGAACGATTGGAGCAGTAGCTTCGATCCACCCAGTGACTGGCATCCGATCGTGGTACTGACGAGGTATTTGCTGCCGAGCAGTGATCGCAATGCGCGCAAAAACTGTCCATATCGGATGTGCCCGTAATCGTCGAGTGGCGCAACGTCGTAGTCTAGATCAACACCATCGAGCCCATTGTCCCGGAGCACGATGCCAATCCGCTCGGACAGGGGACCATGCGTGGCGGTAGCGCTAACATTCAGGGGTAGCGCGATCGTAAGCAGCACATCCGCCTTCGGACTGCTCCGCTTCATCTCGTTTATCCGTGACAGTTCTGCGCAAGGACAACAAGAACGCACAATGTACAACACACGACCGGGAACAGGAGAACCAAGGTGCCCCAGCTACTTACCAACGTTGGATAGAATTGTACTCCTGCTGATGTCAAACAGTGCACTATTGACGATGAAGGTCCTGCAACGACGAAGCTGCTCAGACAACCGTACACCGATCGGCTGTTGTAGTTGCATCTGACAAACGATGTCCAATGTTTGGCCAGTGCCCAGCACGAAAGCCAACCCCAACACTATGCTCCGGATCAGCATCGTCTGACTAGACTGCTTCCAAATGGCTATTGCTCAAGAACACTCCAACACGAGAGTGATCTATTGCTTTTAAAGACTCGCCGATGCGCCGCGCCCACGTGAGAACGTGGCCATTTGACTAGTCGTGTGATAAGACCGTGGCTGTGAATTGCATCTCCAGACACATGGTTCGACCGATCTACCGCGCTATGAGTATCAAGTACTGGGGCCCCCTCCATGTCTCAAAATGGATCCGATGCGATGCTTCTATTGACGCCACATTTGGTGGCAATTTGGGGTCGATCGATTTCGGAGTTATGTCCCAAAAAGCATGCACAACCAAACAACCATTACGGAATCCATTATTCCCTGTTCCAGCACGCTGGCGATAAATCTCCCAGGCTCCCTGTCCCGGACGCCAATGCTCACAATGGACGAGCCCCTTGCGAACGCATCGTCTTAATGAAATGGAACCAATTCATGAATATTTAAGCTCATGTCCTGCCGCTATCGTCCGTGTCCGTGCACAGCAGGGAGCAGTGGTGAGCTCGGAGGGTGATTTCAATTTGAGAACTGTCGGCAGCGGCCACAGCAAATCCGAGACAAACAAACAGACAGCAATCCATGGGGGAAGAGCCATGATTCATTTACAACTTCGCTTCGCAGGCTCGGTCCCCCGTGATTGCCATTTTCAGTTCCGTCGTGGTCCAGCTGTCGTGTCCTGAGACGGTGATGATCTTGAACACGGTACCATGACTTATTGTTTGAAAAACGATGCATCATCTGCGACTCCCTTTTTTTTCGGTGAATGTCAAACAAATTGTCGCTGAATTATCTCCAGTGTTTTTTAACGAATTCATGATCCTTTTCTTAGTGGAAAAAAGAAATAGCACGAATACCGATGCGAACAACGTAAGGGTGATCAGGGATTCCCTGTTGAACAGTGACGACAGATCGAGCAAGATACCGAGCACTGCATCGTAATCGAAGAAACTGTTTATGTGGGCTAAAGACAGCAGTTCAGAACAGGTAAGTAAGGAATAGTTGTGTTTGGATAGTTAGAGAGCTTTATTTGAAGGCAATTCTCGTTCTAGCGAGTGATTTGGAGAAAGCGGGCTAAGCAAGCAAAAACATTGAGGTATAACAGGTCCATCCGAGACGGGTGGTTTTCATCTAACGATCTGTATCATGTACTTGGAATTTTATTTACGAACACTACCAGCAATGGCACCAGCACCATTAACAAGGCCAGTACCAGGAACAGCAGCTTGGGCAACGTTAGGGAGTGTGCCAGGAGCACCAGGACCAGCACCAGGACCACCACCAGCACCAGCAACTGCACCAGCACCAGTAGCACCAGGCGGAGAGAGCAGATTCAACGCTCCAGCTCCTGTTAGGTTCAATAGATTACCACCGCCGCCGCCGCCGCCCAACAAACTGTTGAGCAGGTTTATGAGCGTATGAAGCAAGTTGCTCAGGATGTTACCATCCTTGTTCAAACCATCCATGGTACCCTTCGTGATATCGATTGAGCCCTTTCCGCCCAAGATCGAGATGAGCAAACCGTTGATCGCATCGACCAGCTGCTTCAGCAGCGGTTTCAACGGAGTAATAAAGTCGGAAATAGTTTTCACCAGATCATCTACTCCGATCTTCACGATGAGATCGATAAAGTTGGAAAATTGAGCCATCTGAGTGCTGTTGAACAGCTTGGTCAAGTTCCCTAGAAGATCGCAACAGCACACCGAACAGTTGCCAAGATTGTTGTTGTTGTTGCCGCCACCACCACCACCACCATTGTTGCCGCCACCACCGTTGGTGTTGTTGCCACCAATGCAGAGGCAAGGGTTGGTCGGATTGATGGGGAAGGGAATCGGGTAAGGGACGGGCGCCAGTCCCGGAGGCAAGGCACCGCTCACGACGCACGTCGTCTGGTTGCAGTTCACCGTCAGGAACGGCTGGCAGCTGCTCTGGCACAGATCGAACGAGTGTCCCGGCGGGCAATGATGTGTCGTTGTGCTGTGGAAGAAGGAAGAAAGCGAAGAAGGTAATGTAGGAAGACTGCTTAAAGCGGCACCGGTCCACCCGGCAGACCCAAAGGGTTCTTACTAGCCATTGTCGCAGGTGTAGTACTGGCCGCAGTCACGGGTGTCACGCACGAAGCCCCGGAAGCTACACTCCGCATCACGGCACAGATGATCGAGTACCTTGCGCAGCAGCGGGTACGGACCTTCGCCGCACACGTTGTTCACATCGTCCTGGTCAACCTGCACGACCGCACCGAACAGACTCTGCTGCTGGATGTGGTTCAGTGTCTCGCTGAGGGCATGATCCGCTCCGGTTAGCGGACAGTTCAGCTGCGACGGGAACGGAGTGGTCAGCAGGATGCGTTGCCGTTGCAATCCCAGCGACAGTGCGTTCGACAAGGTGGATGACTGCGGTGAAGATGGAAGGTAGAGAGTGTATGTAGTGGAATACCAATAAGATGCGCCCCCCGGGGCCATTTCGCTTACCTGAACGTGCTGGTTGATCACGACGTAATCGGCACATCGGTTGAGCTGTCCGATCAGCTTCAGATCCGGCTGGCAACTGTGCAGCGTCACCATGATGACGTAGGTGTTGCCCAGGAAGTTGCGCAGCTGCTCGATGAAGCTCGCGTACGTGTGCTGGCTGACGTGGGCCTGCATCGGATCACACTGCAGATCCAGCCCCTTGAAGCCGCTCTTCTGCAGCTGCTTCGCGATCGTTTCCACCAGCGTGTCGCGTCCCTTGGCGGTCGCGATCATGTTGCCAAAGTATTCGCACGAGCTCGGTCCCCCGTACAGCGAGAACAGCCGGTTGCGATTTTCGCTCTGGAACACCGTGGAATCCGCGTTCTGGGTGCTCTCCACCGGGTACACCTCGTACAGGCACTCCTTCAGCGCGTGGCTGTTTCCGATCCGCAGTGGATCGCGCACACGACAGATCACGCCACACTTCTTGGCCTCACTGACGCCCAGGACCAGCACCATCACCACCACCACGCAGACCGCCCATCGCTGCACTATCCTAGGAACCATCTTGAAATCCGGAACCCGACACTACGCGGAACAGGATCGCCGCTCTTCAGTATATCTATCCAAAGTCCAATTCAAGTCCAACACTTTTGCCCAAGCGTTCTCAACACTTGCCAACAGATTCCGATTCAAACAGCACACTTTCTCCGAGGGACACAAACACGGGGTGTCGACGGCGTTCGTCGCTCGTCGTCCACGCAAACCACTTCTCTTCTGTTCGACTGCCCGATGCGCTCTGTACACCCCTTTGACGCACGTTGGCCATCTTATATAACCCTCCCGGGTCCCGGGTCCCGGGCCGTGTGCAGATAAAGACCGCACACGGTAACCAAGCCAAACGGTACACCTTATCGGCTCGGATGAGCTCGGTAAAATACAACACGCACCACGGCAAAAAGTTGCAAATTTTCACGCAACGCAACACCGCCGCTTGGTGATACGCGGCCATCTTGCCACCGCTGGGCGAAACGGGGCATCATCCAACATCCGAAGTTGTTTGCACCGTTGCTTTGGTTAAGGAACGTGATCGTTCGTTCGGAATGCAGGATGTTTGTAATGATCAGCCCGCGTCCAATCCTAGCGAGGCTGGAGGTTATTGTGAGAATTGCTCGACTCTCGACAAAGAGAATTCACACGACATCTTCAATCGACGGCGGAAGAGGGAGCGCTGGTGCTGTGGATATCAAAGACATCCCACGGTGGCCCTTCCCTGCCGATAGAGAAACCGCCCATCAGCACGTGAAGCGGAATTGTTTTGTGTCTCCGCGATGACCGCGTGCTACTCGGAGTTGAGCGATTGCGCAACAGTCACTGAAATTGGAGTCGCTCTGTACCACACAGATACTTCCGCAAAAAATAAAAGTTATTCGATCGTCCTTGTAGTTGTCTTAATTTGTGTGTTCAGAACGAGAACAGGCCATCCAGTCACATGTCGCCGGAGCATTCAAGAATTCTGCTACACGTGCCAGTTCAGGTTAGCATACCGTTGTGCGTGCCATGTTACAGGTGCTGCTCAAAAGTAAATTTACGAAAGAGAACAAATCGTACGTGTTACGACGCTACCCTGTGTTTCCAAAACATCCTTATCTTTTAGTTACTGCTGCGCTTATGATGGCCACTTGTCTACAGCACCAACCGTAGTGGACGAATGTGTTACATCAGATTCTTTAGTAGCAGACCATGGCCGCACGCTGTTAGCCGTGTTTCTGAGGTGAACCATAACCGAACGCAAGGAGATTAATCGAATACCGAGTGTTAGTTCAAGTATCAGTGAAAGCCTTCGAAACAGCTGTTACCAAAGGAGTGTAATATAAGGAAAAGTGTAAATAATCTTTATTAAAAATCATATGAAACGGCAACAGTACGCATAAACCTTTGTTCCCACAGCCGCTCAACAGTCAACCGTGTCTTCGTCGCACCCACCTCACACCATCGCTGGCCGCTGGGGCATGCATAGGTTGTAGTACGAAGTTTTGTCCCAGAACTCTCCTCCCTTCCAGCCACACCAACCCTTCGACAGTACCGTGCCCAGTTCGTCCGCTCCGGTGTAGTGTGGATCGAGAATGAGGAACTTTGTGCGCCCCTCGTCGTCAGCATCGACCGACACACCGAGTATTGTGTGCGCCAGCACACCACCACCGATCATAATCGGAGTGCCTTGTATCTGGAAATGGTGAACCAACTCGCGGCCACGCATCGCGAGCTCCGCACCAGACGAAACGTGCATGATGCGAGAATCGACCCCGACGAACTCGTTCAGGCAGATGGACACCTCCGTCGAACCGATCCACTGGCGTGACCCGACAAAGCCCTGCTGCTTGTCACCGACTCGGACCAAACACTTTTGAATCTCCGTGTGCGTGGGTATCGTCGGTGGTCCTGTACTGTAGCCCTGCAGATTGAACCAAGAAATGAGCGTTTGTAGGGAGCGGTACGCACAGCCCCAGCCCTTATCATCGAAGTTATCCTGCATATAATGATGGTACGTGTAGATACCATCAACCACCGCCGTCACACCGTCGGGATCTACGAAAAGGGGCAAGGAAACGATTAATTAGATTGATGAATAGAACGAGCTGAACAGCTACTTACAAGGAACGGCCAACGTTTGGTGAGGATTCTGTAAAATGCCGCTCGATTGGAAACGATAAGCATTACCCTTACGGAAGTAGGGTCTATTCGCTGGGAGGAAAAACTCCTTGTGCAATGCGGCCCGCTTCCGCTGCAAGTACGCATCCGATTCCGACGGTTCATCGCCAACCGAGTAGACACACGTCACGAAGTGACCCAATTCGCGTGGCATAAAGTGAAAGCACTTTGAAGCGTAGCAACGCTTCTGCTCCCGCAGCTGCTCTAGCAATGCCTGCTCGATGAGCTCGAACGATCGGACAGCACTGTGCGCCAGATAGCGATGCAGATCCTGCATCTTTGTGCTACCGTGGGCAACAGTGAGGAAGTCCAGCTGTATCGGTATCTGCACAATCTGTCCCTCGTTCCGGTTGTCGATCGTAACGTTGCATGCTTCCCGGCGTAGCTGCATGTCCCACTCGTGGTTCGATTTGCGCATCAGCGTCTCCACATCGATCACCCGGTATCCCGTTAGGATGGACTTCTCTTGATTGGTCGCTTTCTTGGACGCTTTCACCGGAACTCCCGGTACACCGAATCCGTCGTCCCGTTCAGCGGTTGGAGCCGTCACCAGGCCGTATAGTGCTTCGACACTCTCATCGGCCCGCACTCCCTGCACACGCTGCTGGCTTAGCAGAACGTCTGGCGCAGCGGGAACCCGGAATGCCACACATCCCGTTTCGAAATGCTTCCGCAATCGCACCGCATTTTCGGTAACCGATTTCTCCGATTGCTCACACACCAGTGACACGGTGCACCGCAGGCGTAGGACAAACAGCTCGCGGAATAGCTGCCCCTCCAGAATGATCTTAAACGGGACCGTCTTCAGTCGGTTGTTTTCGTAGAAAAACGCCTCCAGCGATTGAGCATCTCCAGGAGTCGGTAGAAGCAGCAAAACGGAACTGGCCTCTCCGGCTGCGCCGCTCATGAACGTTTCCGCATCGTCACACGGGCCGATCCGGAGCCACCCGGTTCGTTCGATCCGGCAAGGGAGATTCGGATGTTCCACCGCCTCGCCTACGCCACCTGGCGCTTCCGTTTTGCTGAACCCGAGCACGGTGAGCACACCATCTCCGCCAGAAACTCCGTGCAGCTGTGCGGTGACCGGTTCCTTGATCGCCGTTATCCGCTGAAATGGTGGACAGTTAGTGCATGTCCTCGAGGATTGATTCGGCTTTTCCTACCTTAATTACAATCTCGGAGATCTGCAGGCTTTTCATTGCGGATTTGTGGACGTGTTGTTTTCGTTGGCCAGCTGGTTGCTGTCAAAATGTCTAAGGACGACTGACAGCATCGATGCTGTCGGTTGCTGTCGGTTGGTTTGAACTTGAGCGGCGGCGGGAAAATCCGCCACGTGATTGCTTGGAATTTGTTGAATTTATCGACATTCATCCAGTCCCATGCTTTCGATTAAAAGGAATGTAACTGCAAATAGTACCGAAGCAGTACACTGAGTTTTGAAAATTGAAAACCAAAGTCTTTATTTTTTACTTGAGAAAAAAAGGTCTTAAATGTACTATCCATGATTGTTTCACAAAGAATGCGCCCTACCAGGCCTGGAAGATGCCAGAACCCAGAACTTTATCTCACATTTGCACGTCGCACTTCCTGTTATGCGGGTATTTTCCCTACCCCGAGTGCACGGATCGGTTATCGCAGCGGCGGGGGTGTTGCGGTTGCCACCAGACGACCCTTTGCCATCAACAAACGACCGAGGCCGAGCGAGCATCAGCACGATTGCTCTTCCGCTGCTTCGCTTATCACACACTCAAAGTAAGGTCGCCTTCATGTCCTCGTCATAAGGTTTAACGTATTTATCGTATGATTTCTTTCCCCTGGGTTTGCTGCCGTTGGCGCCAGCTCCGTCGTCGTCCGACGAGTCACCATCGGTCGCTTCCTCCGTTGAGGGATTTCGTCCTGCTGAGACTTTTGACTTCCCCTCCGTGCCCTTTCTGCCGTCAGGCTGCTCCTGTGGTTCCACCCCTTCACTCACCGAGGTAATATTGAAGTCCAGGTCTTCGTCGCCCGCCAGAAATCGGATATCTTCGACGAACTTTTTCTGAGACTTTTCTTTTAGCCGCGAGAGTACATCGGTACGGGAGCGGCGCACTTGATAAATGACGAAGGCTAGAACCGCTACGAATAGTAATACTGCCGCTCCAGACCAAAGAAAAGCTACCGGGAATCGTTTGGCCGGCTGAATGTTCTGCGCTGCGATAGAAAGATCAATGTTCCTAACAATGGAATAAATCGTTGGTTCAGCCTCCGATACAGTCGTGCTGTCGGTAGTGGTTTCTGTGATCGCTACTGTGGTTGGAATGGTCCGAGGAATCGGTTTCGCCGTAGAGGTTGTTGTCAAAACGCGTGTCCGTGGGGTCATCGGAACGAATCCGGTCCTTCCAGGACTTTTCGTGGTCGTCGTCCTTGGCGTCGTTGTCGTCGTTGTTGTCGTCGTCGTCCTTGTAGAAGGTATTCTGGTGGAGGTGGATGTTGTACGCAAAGCTGTACTTGTTCTGATTGTTGATGGCTTTGTGGTCGTTGAGGTCACCGTAGTAGAAGATGTAGTACTAGTTGTAGAAGCCGTGGTGGTAGTACTTATCGAAGGAGTAGTGAAAGTCACCGGATCCGCTTTCACTGTAGTAGAGGTCGATGGTACGGTGGCTGCGGTAGATGAGGCTGGCTTAACTTCCTCATTCGGAACCACCTCAAAGACACATCGTTCACGGTAATCAGGACAGCACGTGTCGTTCGTAACGCAATCCTCATTGCAGTCACAAAGGGCGATCGTGTCGTTTATAAACACGGTATGCAATATGCTGCTACCACAGCGGTTTTCACAGGTTTCTATCTTCACCGGAATCTTTGCCACATCCGTCGGTGGCTCTTCGGGATTGTCCAAACCATCGTCTAGCCCCGCACGGCAGATTTCACCCTGCAGCAAACTCACATCGTCGATCGCGATATCACTCTTGTACCGATTACCGAGCGATGCCTCGAACACAATCTGGAACCGCTCTTCTTGCTTCGGAATATCGATGTTACCCTCGTGCCACACATTTTTCTGGTTGCCCCGCTGTTCGAACAGTGGCTTAAGATCGTACAAATCACTGTTTATCGGTTTAACAAACACCCGCAACGTACCCACGGTTTCACCGTACATATGATAGTAGAACTGAAAGCAAGCGTTCTGGCCATATTCCGGCTCGTATATTGGCGATATCAGGCGGGCGGTATCGTTCGTGAACTGTTCGTTTGAATCAACGATCATGTAATGGCCTGCTTTCGGTTGCATCTTTGTGTGATCATACTTGGGTCCGGTACGCAATGCACGGGGATTGAGAGTGCCATCGCTGCGCTTCCAGTCGAAGTCATGCAGAGCATCATTCGTCCAGCCGCACCATGATTCCGCTTCGAAATCACACGTTGTCGGCGTCATCGCATCGGTTCGCCGGCATATGCCGATTGGCCGATCCCAGTGCGTCCCGTTGCAGTACGTATTCTTTGCACCAGCCAGTTCCGTAAGTTCGAAGCACGACAGCCAAGCAGAGGCCTTATTTGCTTCGTATAATATGTAGCCCGATTCCACGTCCGGTAGCTTTGGGCAGCCAGGTTCTATTGCGTTAGAACAAATCCCAAAATATCCGTTATTGATTAGTTTCCGATGCTCCGCTGGAAAATACACCACTTACTCGCGCAAACCGGCACCGTCGTATCCCAGCGTCCATTTTGGCAATTTGAATAGCGATTGCCTATTAGCTTGAAGCCAATCATACAATCGTACCGTATCATGCGCCCTCGGTTGCGAATTTTGGCCTCACCGTTTGGAAAGTAGGGTATTGAACATTGTGGCGTCAGTTGACGCGTTAAGGGTCGCCTGGGACTCGCTAGCAAACCGAGAAAACGATCTCATGTAAAACGTTGCTCTTTTCTTCACAAAAAATTCTTCTCCTCACTACAGATACTCACATCCGGCACGGGAAGAAAGCTGTGCCTCACAAATCACGATCAGCAGCCCCCACACCAAGAAAATCAAATTCTGCCCCCCAGGACTCCTCAACATTTTGGCGATGCTTTTGGCGTTGCCTTCACGAACCGTACTCCACAACGATGCCAAGCAAACTAAAGATAAATTCTTGCTCACTAGCTCAGCCAGTGCGCTCAACATGCTTATCAATCTCCATCCCTCTTGCCATGAGAAACTGCTGGACTGAGAAAAGACAAAAAGCGAGGAAACTGATAAGACTCGGTTGTGGTTCAGCATTGAGCCGAAAGGGTTATACTGCCAGCTACAGCATATCCAGCATAACATATACCAATCGTATTAAAAAAGAAAGAAGATAGAGTGAATCCGGTTAAACAAATCTATGACGCATGCTTTGAAGCATGGGCGAACATATTAAACTCAATTCATTTATTTATTTCCTCCAGATGCAAAACTTTGATCAACTCAACTGGTGGCCGTGATGTTTTCCGACGAATTGCACTTCGGATGCGACACATTTGATAGATGATAAAGACTAGAACTATTATGAATATGAATATGGCGGCTGCGGAGCAAAAGAAAACGAAATTTGCATTTGCATTTGGTGTTGAGAATGCACTACTAGGTGCAGTCGTTGTTTCCCACTCTGATTCCTGCCTGATGCTGTCTGTCGATTCTGTGACTTCTGCTCTTGTTGCAATGGTCGTTGGAATCGGTTGCGTTGTCGAACGCATCCTGGGGGACGTGAATGTTGTACGCTTAGTTGTGCTAGCTTTAATGGCTGGAGGCTTAGCGGTTGTAGAAATCACCGGTGTTGGCAAGGTAGTACTAGTTATAGGATCAGTCGTTATTTCTGCTTCGAATACGGTTGTTCCATCGGTAGTTGATTCTGTGATCTGTTCCGTTGTCGCAATCTCTGCTGTAGAAATGGTAGTACTTGTTGGATGAGTCGTTATGTCTGCTTCAGATACGGTTGTTATATCCGTAAGTGATTCTGTGACCTCTACTGTTGTCGAAATAATCTCTGGCACCTGTTCCGTTGTAGCAATCTCCGAAGTTGACAAGGTAGTACTAGTTGAATCAGTCGTCGTTTCAGCCCTGGATACGGTTGTGATATATGTAGTTGATTCTGTGACCTCTACTATTGTGGGAATGGTAGCTGGAATCGGTTTTACTGTAGATGTTGTTGTCACTACGTGTGCCCGTGGGGTCAACGGAACAAATCTCGTCGCCCCGGGACTTTTTGTACTCGTCGGTATCTGTACTTCTCGGCGCGTTAAGCGTCGCTCAGCACTCCCTAGCAAATCAAAAGATAAAATGGTACACGGCAAACATTGCTCACTTTCTCACATAAAACTCCTATTCACTAGAACCTTACATCCAGCATGTCCATCTGCCGGAGAAAGCTGCGCGTCACAGATAACAGCCAACAGTAACCACGTGCAGAAAATCAATTCCTGCCAACCGGATCCCTTCAACATCTTGGCAATGCTTTTGCTACTACAAGTCCTGCTGTATCGAATATTCAAGAACCGCACTTCAAACCGATGCAAAGCAAACTAAAAGTGAAATTCTTTTCCACTAGCTCACCCTGCACTCGGGTACTATCATCATCCTTATCACACTCTTTTATATATTATTTACGAAGAAACCAAAACGTTGACGCATGTATTGAATGATTGCCTCATGCTGTTTAATCTGTACCTTTCTATTTTTACTGCTTTAAAGCCTTCCAGTCGTACAATTTTGTCCAACTCAGTCCAACCACTCACTGATGTAAGTGCACAGTTTGGGTGTGATTTCACCACAATCAGAACAGTTTTTGATGACTGGACAAATACCGCACGGCATCTGCACTAGTCCCGGTGGCTCCAGCGGGGACTCGATTGCACGGTACAGAAATCCGCCGTCCATGTTTGCGATTCGCTCCGCTTTCCCATCATACACCACCGTCTTGAGAATCGTTTCCAGATCGTCCTCGTCCAAGCTTATCTTACTGATGCCCAGATCGGAGATAAACCGGTGCACATCGGCGACGGAACATACGGACAGTTTCTGTACCGCCAGCGGTCCTTCGCCGCTCGTGCGCGCCGAATCCCGTTTCATGCGGAGAAACCGTAGGCACTGCTGGTTCAGTACGTCGACGAACTCCGCCTCAAAGTCCTGATCCTGATACCACGCTCCTCCCGTTATGGAACGATCCGGTTCCAGGTTGTACAGCATGTAGACCTTCTTCTTGCTGGCCTATCGGGTGTAGAGAGGAGCGAGATTAGCGAACGATGGGACTCGAAAGGGGACTGGACCGAACGGACTTACGTTAACGGATTTGACCGCTTTTATCAGCTTCTTGTTTTCCAGCTGTTTTAGCACTTTTGTCAGCTGCGTCATTACGAGATTGGACTTCACGCGTATATCCCGTATCCAGATGCCCTTGTTGCCTCCCTCCTCGACAATCGTGTAGATAACACGCTCCTCCGCGTCGATGTCCTTCGGGACGTTCGATTTCTTGCCCGGGTCTTTCAGCCGGTAGATCAGCGTCGTGCCTTTCTTCAGGATCTCGAGCACACCATCCGCCAGCAGTTTGTTGATGGCCTGCAACCGTTGTTCTACCGGTACCGTCTTCAGCCCCTCCGACAGGTCATCGTTGGTGATACCCTCCGGTTTTTCTCGCACCAGGCCGATTATTTCGAACCCCACCGTGGCTATTTCGTCCATCCTGCAAAGGAAAACCTGTTCATGCATTTGCTTTCCCGAGTCCAAGGAAGATACTTACTGCACGGACGCGGATGCTCCGGATTTAAAACACGTTCGTGGCCGAAAAGAGCGATTTTGTTTTGATTTCGTTTGTTTGTGTTTTTTTTTTGCTTTTTTTTCTCAAACTAAATTGCTTCTATTTCATCGACCATCACTGTAAATGTCATTTTTGAACTTGAAACACTGAAAATGACCGTTAATTAAAACCTTACAAACGTCAACCACATTTGTAGGGTTCTGTAGCCCGTTTTAAATTGCCAACAGCAAGACAACGTGTTTCGCAAGAATAAAGAAAAGAAACCACGCCGAGCATATTACGTTGCATTTCTGTATTTCGCTAAATGATAGTATGGATATTCATGCCTGCGCGTGTGTGGATTTAATTTACTTAATAATCATAACAGTTCAGAGTATTTCGTCACTTTATCTACGAGACTGCGCCGCTTGCTTCCGCTCTCACTCTTCATCCCTCCTTTATCTCAGACCGTCGTCTCTGCTACTTGCACCTTTTCTACCCACTAATGCTAGCCTTGATGTGTTAATTGTTCGTGTACTTTTGTGGAATACTAGATCATTTGATTACAAAATGATTATCAGTCCTTTCCGTTTCCATGTCACCATGAGTGCACACTACACCGTTCTCCGGTGCATGCAGAACGTTCACTATACATGCTAATTCAATTCATTGTTACCTAAACGTTGCTCATCCCTCGCATGATTGAACCACAGCCCCTTGCGCACGACCTGCCACTTACGGTCCCAGCGGCTGGCAGCGTCTCCGTCTTGCAGAATTAACAGATTAAGCGTGATTATGTTTCTGCGCTTTCTCCCTTCATTATTGCACTACCAGGAATATTTACAGAGCGGTCCCCGGACCCGAATTCAGCGCTACGAGCGGCAGCTCACTGCAGCTGATATTTTTCCATCTCTAGCAGTTGATCGTAAAGATTGTCCTGGTTGGGCAGAAATCCCACCACCAGCCAGCCAAAGATGGCACCGACGCTACGCGCTATCGAGAGGGCATTCCAGATGCTCAGCACTTTATTTGTTTCCTGTGGCAGAATGAAGGATTGCGTTTGAGTTTCCTTTACAACGACCTTCGTTTTTCGCTTGGAACACTTACCAGCTCCTCCTCCCAAACGGTGACGTTCAAAGTCGGCGTTAGATACAGCCGTTCATCCATCGAGCCAGCCGATAGGCTCAGTATGATCGTCATCACGTAGATCATGATAACGAAGACTGACCGGAAGGAGATATTGGAATCACCACCGTGCGCAATGTCCACGCTGCGAAATACAAAACAGTCAACAACAATCTCTCACTTCTGCGTACACTTCCTCCTTCTTTCTGCCTTACCGATCGAATATCGAAACCATGCAAACGATGGCCAAGCAGTAGAAAGTGTTGGCGTACACCTCGGCAAAGGATGAATAGTGCCGGATCGAGGCTTCCATCCAGTCGTACGGTTTGGTCGTGCAGATCAGTAACAGATGCCCGAACGCTAGGCCACCGAGCAGCCCGTGGCAGATGGTCGAAAGAAGGTGCCACACCCGCTGAACTGCACAGGACAGATGCACGGAGGTGCTTATTGTATTGCTGCAAAAACGGACAACACATGTCGTTAGAGTCAGGACTTGCTTTTTTTTGGCAACCTCTCACGGGGAGACACCCTTTATACCTATTGCTTTCCGGATCACCACCAGCAATCATTGCCGTCGTTTTATGGTAGGAGTACGTATTGTCCACTGGTCGGTAACCGCTGGCAGTCTGTATGTACATTTTGTCGATCCTCGTCGGTGCTCCTTCGGTCGTCGGTGACACCACCGGCGTGAAGGGGTTGTAGATCTCTCCATGGTAGCTCAGAAGATCATCAGCTGCAAGAGTGAAAGCGTAGAAGCGACAGTATAAGCACGGATCATTTGCTAAAAGTTCCAGTAGTTCTCCGGAAATCCTCCCCCAGGCCTGCAGACCACCGGCCACCGAAGAAACGTCTGCTCGCCACGTCTTCTCGAGCTAATTAGTTAGCGGCTCGCCTCGTACAGCTCGTAAGAAATAATCAGCCAAAACGAAAAGCTCCAGATAGGTCGGATCGTAATTTCTTTCGACGGCTTCACCCACCGCCCCCCCCCCCCCTCACCTACGTGAATGGAATACACATTTCCAAGGGAATGCCAGCGACCGGTAAATGTCAACGGTGGTGGCTTTCCGGCTCGAAAGGGAAAGGTCACGCCATCTTGTTAAAGTTCACGGCACAGTATCTTATCTTTTCTTCTTCTGGGAAAAGGGCTCCCTCGCACGGGCAGCAAATGGCGCAGATAGATCCAGTAAGGGGACAGCAAGAATACGATAAGGCACCTACTCGTAAGCGTGCAGCAAAAACAGACACACCAGGTCGCATCGAATGTCCTTAACTGTTTCATAAAAAAAAAGGGAGCTCGATGGGAATTTTGTTGGATACAAAAGTCTCCAAATCATACTTTTGGTTGAAGGGAAACAGGTGAACTCACTCTTACAACCCCAGTGTTCCCATAGCCCATCAATTGGCGTGGCGAGGCTTCGAGTTTCCGAGAGGAGAAGGTCTCTTAAATCTGTCTAAAAGCGCCATTCGCTACGCTGCTGTTCTTGGAATGCTTCAAACGACGAAGCTAAATTTGGACGCCAAACGCCGAAAACGACAACGGCGGTGGCTAGAAGATGAAAAGAAAACAGGGCGGCCACCAGCAATAATAGAAATATTGATAAAACCCCACCTCTGCTCGTTTGGCCACCCAACCGGGGAGTGACGTCATTGCGCCCGACAAAGGCAACAGCACAGAACCCGAAAATGGTCCGAGATAGCAGAACACACGCGCCCGATGATGCTCGAGAACCTTTCGCTCTTTCTCTCTCTCTCTCTCTCTCTCTCTCTCTCTCTCTCTCTCGATCCTGCGAAAGTCCTGCAAACCCATCCACCCACGTACGCCCGATTGCGGGCGTCATCGCAATTGCTGGCCACGTCCCGGTAAGGACGTTGTTTTGAGTGTCGCCGACGCGAGAGAAACGGAAACGGGCGAGAGCTAAAATGGTTCCATTCTGGGCCATACCATGAGGCCCCAACGCCGACTGCGTACTCTGCAGTACGATAGGAGTCACATTCACGCATCTATTACGGATTATCATTCCCCGATATCGATTAGCCCAAAAGCAATTTACAATACGAAATACGCAGCGAATGCGAGGGTTCTAATGGAGCTATTCATAGATTTCCCTACCGTGGCTGCTGCAAAGGACTTTTAGTAACTCCGCCAGGGGCCACCAGAACAAATGGCTGAAGCATGGCAATTTAACCTTTTTTTGTAAATTGGATTAGATTTTTCCCTTCGCTAGCAGCACCGGAGAAAAAAAGCTCCAACCAAAGGTGGAAATCCTTTTACCATCTTTATACCCTTTATCATCCCATAAGTCCTTTTGATCTATGATTCGTGTTGCGCCGACCGGATGTTCCCGGATGAAACATTAACATCTTACATCGGAATCGGTCGCAAAGCCGGACCAGGCCCAGCAACAGAAGCTCCTCGCTTCGCCTGAATCGCAAAAACGAAGACCAAAGACCCGGGCAAAAACAACAGCAAAAAAAAATAGAAAGAAAACTGAAACGGCAATGTTGATGTTCCGCCCAACCATTACGTGACCATGATTCCGTAAATCGGCTTTATTACGGCGGGGAAACCGTCGGTACGGTCACTTCCTCGAGGGTAATCTAATTATCCTGTTACCACATCGTACCCCGCTGTGCTCCGTTCCCTTTTTCCCATATCTGCCGTAAACCAATGGAAAGCATTTGGGGAGCACCCTTACCGTCTACGCCTTCTGGCGATCAATGATCGACCGAGAATGGATCAAGGGCGCCCACAGGGTCCACCCAAAATCTATTCCTCCACGACCTCGCACCTTGGACAGAATTAAACAATTTGCCTCCAAACGTCGGCCGAGGTTGACCATCGGAAAACAAAAAAAAACCCACACCGAGTTGGTGCTCTCGACGCTGACGCGAAGAGCAGAACTCTCCTATAAATAGCCGTGAACTAATGCGATCCAACCTCGCCTTCGGTCGGTCACCGGGGGGGGCACCCGAAGCGGGTGTTCTACCAGCACACCCACGTGCTGGAAACTGAAAACCACCGGGCCGGGCCGGGCCGGGCCGGACCGGAGGTTAATTTTAGAACCGGCTCACCTGCACCGCCCTCTGTCTGGGGCCCTATACTAACCGTGGGATGATCTGGTACCGGACGCCCGATGGTCGGACGGTTGCAGCTGATGGGCCTTCCGTTCCCGCTGGGATTTCGTTTTCCGGTGAACACGCCGATCCTCGAGATGTTCCGGAATCTCCAGGTCGCCCGATAGTGATGCATCGTTAAAGTCGGAGCACTGCTTCAGGTAGCGCATCAGCGTTTCGTTGGCCTGCCGCACCTCCATCTCCCCAGCGGCCAGCATCTTCCGCTCGCGGCGTCTCCTGGACTCCGATTTGCTTCGCTTGCGCCTCGGGCTCTTCTCCAGGCTGCTCCGGCTGCGGGTACTCCGCTGTGCTGGACTCTTTTGCGGATCCGACAACGATTGGACCTTCAGCTGCCGATCCATGTACCCGAGGATACCCTTCTGGATCTTCTCATCCCCTGGACCACCCGGTACCGTCTCGAGGGTGGCCACACCACTCTCCAGATCAACGGCAACCACCTCTACCGTCGCTTCCGTCGGTTCATCCACAAGTGTGGCCTCGCCAGGGACAACGACCGGTGTGCCACCGGGCTCGGTCGGTGTACGTGACTTCCCTCGACGCCTTGTCCTCACCGTGACACCATCACTCGACGGTGGCTGTTGGTTGCCAGCCAGCGAGGTCGTAACACTGGCACTGCTGGCATTCGTTGTTGTGCTACCCGTGCCACTGTTGTTCTCGGGCGTATCAGGACGCCGCACTACCCGGATAAGGGTTGACGTGGATCTATTTTTAGTACCCTCGGGCTCCGCGGATTGGTCTCCCGTTGCCCCATCGTCACGCCGGATCTCCGATTGTTCGAGCTGCTCCAACCGTTGCGGTGTGGCGCTACGCCTCGAACGTCGGTGCGTCGTCCGGCCAGCCGACGCCTTCGACGATGGCTGGTGGACCCGTGCCGCCGATTCCATTCCTTGATCACTCCCTCCTCCCACTCACACACAAACCGACGGTGCGGTGCGCACTAACAGACGCTGCCACGAAACCACGTCACTTGCTTGCTAGGCCCTCGGTGAACGGCACTCTACCACCAAGGATAGGCCATCGAGCGCTCGCCCTCGAGGATAATTGGATGGAGCAGCAGCACTGCAGGAAAATGCACTTGGCACTTGCGCTAGGAAGGGGAATGCAGCTCCATGGGAAACATCCGATAATAAGGGGAGTCCAAACACCAATCACCACACACCGGGAGCAGCGACACAGGGGACACCCGTGCACCGAGGGAAATACAGAGGGCTAGGGCCTAGTCCTGGCGTAGGTTCACAGGGCGCCACTGTTCACTCCTAGATCTGCCCAATGACTACTGAAGATGGCCGCGAGATATCGTGCCAACGGTGCACGGTGGTGCCGCGCGCGTGCAGTTATTGCGTAGTGCGGCCAATCAAGAGTACTGGTCCAATAATATAATGCCCAGCATGGGCTTCGGGTGCGGGCTTCGGTTGAAATCACCGCCCCCTCATACCGTGGCCCTCCGGGAAGGGCTCATGCGCAGTACTGGAGCCCGGTTCGAGCGAGCGAGCGAACGAACGAGCGCTATCGATCCATCTTCGGCGGAACCCCAGCGGCCGGTAACCGCCAAGTGGCAGAAAAGTGGCAGGAGAGTCAGGTGCGCTCCAAACAAAAACATGTCCGTCCGTTCGTCCTTCCGTTCCGTCATCATCGCCGCCTGTTCGGACAACTCACGGAGCAGATTGAGGACGTCATCGAAGAAGGCCGCCAGTAGAGGAAACAATAAGTAGAAGCACAGCGAATCGCCCTTTTGCTGTTGCGTTGCTCGATCGAAGTAACCCATCGTTGGGTTTGTAACGTACGTTGTTGCCATGGAGGGCAAATGGTGACAACAGTATCCTTGGAGGTTGTCAGGATGTAACTGATATCAACAATCAGTGAATGCAGTACAAACAACCAAACAAAATCGAAAATATATATTTTGGGCCAAAGATACAGATGGCAACAGGACAGGATTCAATACTCCAGAGAATCAGAGCAGATTCTGTGCTCGGCGTTGTCCTTTTGCCTAAAAACCCGATTGCAACATGTCGGCCACACGTGTGTCTGTATGCGTAATGGCCATTCGCTCAACCGTTCGCTCAGGATGAAGCGAATGAATGAACCGTAGTAAAAAGCCAGATAGACATCCTCCTGATCGAGGAGGGTGGGGGAGGACCACTGGTGAAGGAGTCCGTTCGGTCCGCTGAAGCAGAACGTCGCTCGTCCTTATGACGTAAACTTCGGCTGATGACGTCAATCGCGAACACCCGCTGCGTAACCACCCGCGGGAGGTGAGAAGGAGTGAAGGTGTCCTTTCGGATTTTTCGCTTCGGCTTCGGAGTGTTGACTGGTGCCCGTTGGTTTGGGGGGTCCTCGCCCGCTCCAGGCTTCTATTTGTTTCTATGTGTGCGCCAAAGAGAAAGAGAAAGAGAGAGAGAGCAAGGAGAAGAGAGACCCTTGGACCATTCGGCCGAGCATTAAAATTCACCGGCTGTAATAACGGTGGCCACCCAGCGATCCCGCGATGGTTTAAAGGTTAAAAGGAGCACGGTAGGAAAGGAAGTAGCGCAGAGCGAACCACAAAGTTGTTTCAACAACCTGCGCCACCGAAAAGTTCACGTCGACAGAAAAGGAAAAAAAAAACATGGGAACCAGGGAAGTTGGCCCGTTTTGTGGGAGGTTGTTACGAGGTTTCTTTAATAAATAAAATTAACAGCAATAACAACAGGTAGTGGTAGTGCAGCTTCCTACTTCTTCGCCAGAAACTCACGCATGTAACGGTTGACCAGTTCGGGTTTGTGTTGCTGCACAAAGTGATCGGCACCGGGCACAACACGGAACTCTAGGTTTTCAAAATCCTTCTGCAACAGCGGACCCGTCTCTTGCGACACGTACAGATCCTTCTCACCCATCAGATACAGACCGGGAGCGAACGATTTCGGATTCGGGGGAGGCAGTTCGCCCGCGAAGAAGCGCAGATTCTCCCGGTAGTAATTAATCGGATAGGTGAGTGCGTCAGGCTTGGAGAAGGTGTACTTGTACGCTTCGATCACCTCCTCACCACCGTGCTCACGGAAGATCATCTTGAAGATCCGATAGTCCATCAGCTGCAGGAAGAACTCGGGGAGCCAGGGCATCTGGTAGAAGAAGATGTACCTGTGAGGGTAGAGGAACGAGAGGAGCATGAATATCGGTATAACAGTTGTTTGCCGGATTACCTCTCGAGAACACGTACCAGGACATTTTGAACTGGGTTTTGCTGGTGGAGTACAGCTGGCGGGCGACTCGCCGCGACGGCCCATCCATCATGATGTATCGGTCGACGAGGTCCATATGTTTGGTGACAAAGTGCCACCCAATCACTGCACCCCAATCGTGGGCCACTAGAGTAAACTTCTCCCGTCCGGGCGCTGTAAATGGGAGGGAAATAGATGAACAATCAATTTGTTAATTTAGAGCTCGTTTGTTAAGCATCTTTTCTCAAATAGTCACCAATTTTTCCTTTTTTTGTGAAAAAAAGGTTTTTTTAAAATTGTCTTTCATTGATTTCTGTTTTCGTAGTACTTAAAACATATAAGTCTTAATTTCAACAATAACTTAAAGGGTAATTTTGGTGCCATTTGGTAGATCAATGCGTGCTACCAACACATTAAATATACTCATCGAAGGTTCAACCTTATCTACAGTAACCAAAATAGGTCGATCGTAACAGGTATTACGCCAACGGCTTCGGGGTGTAAATTGAATGCACACGATCTCACCGACGGTAAAAGTGGTAAACCGAAAGTGGCGATCACCAAAGATCGTAGAGCGACGAGTACCTCTCGAATGTGTTTTTTTTTTACGGCCACCCCTATCCCGCCAACTTTTGTCAACAGTTGCGTCTCCATCCGTTCGGTTCGAACAAATTTAGGCGTCTCCGAAATCCAAACGGTAAACCTCCCATCCCGATCCCAACAGTTTGTCACACCTATGGCCCGGCCCATGCTGCCTGTAGCGCATCGGATTACGCAAGGCTGCGTGGATACATCATCATCATCAGCCTTGTGGACAAACTATCGATCATTTTATCTCGGTGCTTTTAATCGCCCAAAAGCCCACCTGACCATGATCAGCCTCTTGGTCAAGGTCACGCCGAACCAACACACCGCGGTCAACGGTTAGATTGATTACACTCTGTCACCAAAAAAAAAAGGTTTGGTTCGAACGTTAACGGCTCGCTGTTGACCCTCACCAAGGAGAGGGCCAACGTTTTTGTTTTATGTTAATTGATCGTAAAATAGGGAATTCGTCGAACGAGCAGCTTTTCTGCGTCTAATTGTCACCGATACTGGGGCCAGGAAATCGCATTGCACTGTTTCCGCCTTCCGCGGCAAGGCTGAGAGTGACGGTGTTACGGTAAAGTGAATTCTCATGCGCTGCAAAAAACCGCGAGGTACACGGTGAGGCTCAAACACTGTATTTAGCCAGACCCCATGACAACGCGGTTGTGCGACGCTCATTGGCATTGGATTTCATAATCGGTCCAAATTACTGGTCCATCGTCAAGCGAGCGAGCTTATCTAGCGCCCCGTTTGCCGTTTCTTATCATATTCAGCTGCTCAATCAGTAGCGGCTGGCGTCTTGGGCTGTGAAAGAGTGTACTTTGGACACATCCCGGTCCCACGCTGTACCCGGCTGATTGTGCGCACCGCCCACTTACCTATGCCACGCACCAGACACCGGATGTCTTCGGTCATGTTGTCAATTCGGTACGCGAACCGATACTGGGGTTTCTCCGTGTCGCCGTATCCGCGCATATCCAACGCCACCACCCTGCGAATGGGAAAATGAACCCCCGTGTGATCTCTCCACCTGATTTGCAGCGATCGCATCAGCTGCCCTGAGGCCACCTACCAGTAATCTTTAGAGAATTCCTTTAGCTGGTGGCGCCACGAGTACCAGAACTCCGGAAAACCGTGCACAAACACCATCAGTGGCTTCGAATGATCCCCAGCCTCGACGTAGTGTATCCGAATGCCCTAAACCGATCCAAACCAAATGAAACATAACACGCGCCTGTGATCTGATGATGCCACAACTTACGTTTGCATTCTGGTACTTGTGCACACCATAATCCTGCTTCTCCAGACAGGCCGGCGGCGTTGGCCGTTTCTTCGGTATCCAGAATTTGGTGTGCGGTTTCGTGACAAACAGCACGAGAATACCGAACAGCACGCGTGCACTGTGGAACGCGCACAGTGCGTACGCCACCACGAACGAGATCGATTCACGGATGTAGTAGACAACCATGCTGGTAGCGCGGAGCCAGGGGCAACGCAGGCCACGGGGACACTTTAGAATCGTTTACGAACCAGACGGGGGGTGTGCTCGCGATGTGTTGTTCGCGAGATTCGTCCACTCACTGACGGTCGCCGCGATCGCCAGTGATTCTAGTGCGGCGTCCCGGGTTCCCTTCCAACGACAACGCGATAAGCCGCCACCGGCGAAGCAGAGAGAGAGAGAGAGAGAGCGATCCGAGCTGTGATGATGAGCCAGAGAGTCACCAGAGTCGGTATTGGGCAAACAAACAATGATTGTTAGCTACACGGCAGCGAGACGAATTAATATTTGTTTAGCTTTGATCAAATAATTTATTTAACATTCGATTGAACAAATAATGCTCGAGTTTGCAACGTTTTTTTACCAGTTCTTATTTTTTGAGGAGTTTCTTATTAAACCGTTTTATACATTTTTGGTTAATTGCCTTATTTTTCAACATTAATTTGCTACCATATAAATGTTATAATAGTGTTAGTTTTTATTTTTGAATAGACTATTTCCATAAAATGATATAGATGTCGAATAACAATAATCTACTGTGCTTTACAATTGTAAGTAAATACTGTTAGCATTTAAAATCGATTTTTAAAATAAAATATCGCCTCAGAAACATTTCATTGCAATAACTGTACTGCGCTGTACCAGTGAAAGAGTTATTCACTGCAGGCATACCGCGTGAAGGTGCGATTTGTATCAGCAACAGTTGGGGTGTGTCCGTGTCAGGGAGCCATTTATAGGTATAGTGCTGATGATACCGTCATCGAGCCACTACCACGAGCGACACATAAATACGGCGACTCTTTTGTGTATCGGATGCGCCAGAGCATGATAATATGGTAGCTGACGGGGCCGATGATTACGATGATGATGACGAAGCTCGTAATTCCGTGACCCGCCCAAGGGAGGGAAGCTGCGCCAAACCGACGATGCTCGGTACGCGAAGGCGTAGCACAGTGTTCAATGGTAGCCTCAGAGTGCACTGTGCCGTATAATGATTTTGCAGTCCAATTGATTACTTTCGACAGCAGAAACTTTTGAGAAAGGTACGATGAACAATCAAGAAAAGCGCATCACCGTGGGCTCCGTTCCATCCCGAGACAAATTGCGATCAATGATTGGCAGAGGGGAGAGAGTGATTCATATACAAGCACAAGCGTGAGAAGCGATGAAGCTTCTGAAGATGTTTAATGTAGTAAACATGCGCGAATGCTAAATTAACTAAACACTTATTACGTGAGATCATAATTAATGCTACAAACCATCGTTGTCAATTTATTAATTTAGGCTCACGATGTAACCGTTCCACTGGTGATGAACCTACCGCTAGGGACGTTCTGCTCGGTAACTACTTTTAACTTTTTCAAATATCCAATGAAAACATCCGAATCAAGCGGTCCAATTTGCCGATCGATACTCTCGAGGGCCCACTTGAATCCATCTTTGCCCGAGGCGAGAAAGGACAGTGTCACCACTTTATAGGTGGCCGTTCGGTTCAAGGGTTTGTAGCGCTTACTGTGCAGATCTTGCACCTCGATCGTAATTACCCTACCGTAGGGTTTACGATCGAGATCGGCCACGATCTTGATCCCCGAGACCTGCATCACGTTGAGACGCTTGCTCGCGTCCCACACCACCGAATGTTCGATGAGGTTCCACAACGAATCACCCCGTAGCGTCAGCAACTCGACGGAGTTGGAAAACGGAGCAGCACCGATAGCATCTTCATTAGTGATGTCTAAAGAAATCAAAGTGGAACATTACATTATTGTGCATTTTATGTTGGTGCGATTGATCACTGGTTTACCTCCGCTTGGGATGGGTGTTCTGAAGTTTCCGGCATTAACAATCGCTACCGGATGGAACGTTTCGTTGGTGTAGTAATCGGCGATTGCATCCGCAAAGGAGCTACCCAGTCGGCACTCACGCGTACGGCACGTCTCCTGCTCAAGATCGATCTTCGTTTCGGCGATCTTTGTCGATGCGTAGGACTGCACTTGCTTGCGTAGCTTTTTCACCAACCTAAACGTGCTACCATGCTGATAAACATCGTGCCGCATGTACACCGGAAAGCCTTCCCAGTACACAATCTCACCATCCGCATCGAAATACGTCGTCAAGCGGCCGATGTACTTACCGTACGCATACGCTTGCACAATCAGTATCTGATGGATAATCGAGTTCATTTAACTTAGAGGCAATACAACGCGTGATTCGTGAGCCACTACATTACCTTTCTGCCATTGGCGTTCTCGATCACCACCGGATATTCACCCTGGATGGTATCCTGCTCGTTATGCGGTTGCTCGGAGTCGGGAGAAAACAGGAACGAATGTGAATGACCACCAACGATCACATCCACATGATCGCCGGCATCAAGCGCAATTTGCTTATCGATCTCTAGCCCACAGTGTGACAGCACGATAATGATGTTAACTCCACGTTGCTTCAGCTTTTCGGCTTCAGCACGCACCGTGGCAATGGAATCTTTGAATTCCAAGTCTCCTGTTTTGGATAATTCCTGCAGGACGAATGTTATCAGAAAACTGTCCTCGATGCCTTCCACCTTACCACCGTACATTGGTTTTATCGTAGATCACTCCAATGATTCCGATTGACCGTTGCTGGCGTTCAATGATCAGCGATGCAGGAAGCTTCGGAATTCCGCCCGAACTGTCGATCAAATTGGAAACCAACGTTGGAATTCCCACCGATTGAAGATGGCTCAAATAGGGTGCCAAGCCCTCCAAACCATCGTCGAACTCGTGATTACCGAGCGTCTAACAAAAAGATAGTACCAAGGGTGAGAATCGTCGCAAAATCGTGCCGTTACGAACGTCATACCATCGCATCGGGATGCAGCAGTTCCATAAACTGGGCTACGACTTTCCATCGGTGATAATTGTACCAAATGGTTCCCTGATAATTATCCCCGGCATTTAACATCAAGGGCGTGTGGTTGTGGAACTCACTCCTTAGCTTGGAAACGGCATACTGAATGCGTGCAATGCCCGCGATGCACTCTTCACCAAGATCGGACTTACATTTTGACGATTTGTTTGATGTCTCATCGAATCTGTGCGGTTGGTGAATGAAAAACGAAATTGAAGCAAACGCGCTGCGCTGTTTAACGATGCCTGTTTGTTACCTAGCATGTAGATCGTTCATGTGAATGAGAGTTAGGGGGAACAAATTATGGAGCTCATCTCGATTCACAGGAAGATGATCCGTTGCACCGAGCTGCACACTAACTGAAGCCACAACTATCAACACTTGCCACATCTTAAAACTATGATTGAAAGCACTGCCAGAGAACCAGAGAAGGGTCGCTATTTTATATTCCTCGCTCCTATTGAACTATCATAAACGGCTGAACAAACACCACTGGCAATGCTTGATCAAATGTAAATATTGGAATGGAATCCACTCGTACCTGATCAATCGCTTATACAGCGAAAGTTAGTCAATCCGCTCACCGATCGCGCATTTCCTGGCGTGCAATGGCGATCACTGCAAAATCGATGCGTGCTCCCACCAGAAACCCTCGCTCGATCGGTCGCCCATGACGATCGTCTAGTATAAAACTAAATCAAACGCCAACTCGCGCCCGCCATTATTGCCGCCATGGATACGCTAGTAGTCGGTTTTGTGAAGCGCGTAGTGTTGCTCTGTCGTCAGTTCCTGCAGTGTTTGATCAGGTGGTGCCATCTGACGTACTGGGCACCAGTAGTTCGCAAACACCCGCCAGATGTAATGAAGCCTGGCAGGTGGGGAAAGCATCGGTACCTAGAAGTGCACGTAAGTGAGTCCGGTCCACGGTGATCCAGGCAATCCATTCCAAAGCGACGAATGATTCAATTTTCACTCCCCTCTTTAACAGAAACTACAGATCCATTACGTCGAAAGTGGTTCCAGCAGTAAGCCGTTGATGCTATTTCTGCACGGCATTCCTGACTTTTGGTACTCGTGGCGCCAACAGATCAAACAGTTCTCCGAAGACTACTGGACGGTCGCGATCGATCTGCCCGGTTGTGGTCAGTCCGATGAACCGCACTACGACATCACGTACAAGCTGAACAACCTCACAAGGCTCGTATGTGATTTGATGGATGGCCTTGGCAAGAAGGATTGCATTCTCGTCGGTCATGGCGGTGGAGCGCTCGTCGGATGGCAGCTCCTCAACCAATGCCCACAACGCGTCTCCAAGTACATCATGATGGGTCTTCCCTCGATGGGTGTGCTGCAGGAGCTCCATCAGCGTGGCGTGATACCGCTAAGCGTTCAAGCGGAGGCACTGTTCCTATGCTTTCCGCAGCTACCGTCACTATTCGCTCGTTCGGGTGATTTCCAGCTGGTGGATCGCATGTTGGCACACTTTGCCAAACCGGCAGATATTGAAGCGTACAAGTATACTTTGTCACAACCCGGTGCTCTCAAACGATACCTGAAGGCTTATCGAGAAAATTTTAGTGATTTCCTGATAGAAGAATACGATTTCCAGGAGCGTAAACCATCGCGAACTCCCGGCTTGTTCCTTGTAGGTGACGAGGATCGTTGGATTCCGCTGGAAGATTGCTGTTCCCTGCTGATCGATCACTATCAACCGCTGGAGGTACGCTATGTGCCACGAACCGGGCGCTTCTTGCACCAAGAGGATCCAAAAACCGTCAATCGATTGATGCGGATATTCCTCAACGATAAGCTGGACCACTCGAAGGCCAGCGTGGAGATGCCGCCGGTGACAAAGATCATCCAGAAGGAGGTTTGTGAAAACTGTCACGGAAAACATCACAGCACAGCGGAGCAGCATGAAAACTGTTCCAAGCACTGCGACGGTGAAGCGCATCGGCATTTGCTGTCGAAAGCTAGAATACCAATCTGCTCTTGAGCGTAAAACACGATCGGTTAGTGAAAATCCAATTGAAGGTGCTTTATTACCAGGTAACGTTTCACTTTGACACTTTAGTAAAGTGCAATAAAACTCAATTCTAAAGAATCACTACAAATTATATGCAACTACACCACACATCCATTGGACTCACGCAAATCGGATTCACTGGCACACGCTACTGCTCACTCGCGTGTAGACACCACGGATAGTAGAGTGTCACGCACCACCCCTCGGGGGGGACAGCTAATCCTCATCGGTCAACTGCCGGAGCACCAGTAACTGTTCCTGCTCACGAATCGTTTCACGCGTTTGCACCGATCGCTGACGCCACAACCGTGCCGCACGCAACAAACTCTGCGGATCATCTGGCATGGCCGTGTCGGTTCCGTCCGGTTCCGAAGGTCGTTGCCCAGCCGGCCTCGAGTGGCCACCAGAATGCGATGGCTGGGCCTGACGCATACCGATTACACCGAGCTCCAGATCGACCGCTTTCTGGGGCAACCGTTCGGGAAACTCTTTGGAAAAGGACGAATCCGAACTGCTGACACTGGAGCAGGAAGTCGATTCACCCCAGGCCGTCCGCTGGCGGCGTCGGCGGCGTGCCTTGGTGACGATACTGCCCACAACGGGTTCACCGGACGTTAGCTGGGCTTTTATCTTGACCGGATCTGGAAAGAGGCATGTTCCAATTTGCTCTCACGCTGATTTCGGTTATGTTGCTCTGGCTTTTGACTTACCTGCCGTTGAAGGCCGTTCCTGGTCACGAAGTTCCACCGTTACACGACGTTCGATTGATGCCGTTGTTGGACGGCGTGGTGCATGACTGGGAACCGGTGGTCCACGGGGACGCTCACCCAATCCCGTCACCTCCCAGCGCTCACGCTGTCCTTCCTCCAGGCTACCCGAACTCGACGAGCGATACTCAGAGCTCGAAAGATCCGTTTCCTCATCTCGGCCCACATCACTGAATGGGATCGCGTTGAGGCAGCGCAACTGCGGAATATTGGTCTTTAGCATCGGCCGGAAGGACGGTCCCTCGGAGACAAAGTTCTCACGCAGATCCAGTGACTCGAGCTTTTCGCAGAGCGCCAGAAAGGTAACGCTGCCGGGATCCGTTATCCGGTTCCTGGAAGTAGATTATCGCGATCAGTTGCAGGCCATTTTGTCCGCTCCTGGTACTTACCCTTTGAGGCTGATTTTCTTTATGTTGATCAGATTGGTGCACGGTCCCACTTCCTCGATCAGATTGTAATCGGCCACGAGCTCCTCCAGCGATTCCAGTCCGGTGGTACCATCCAGATGCTTCAGGCTACAGCGCGACACGTTCAGGTAGCGTAGCGAGGTCATATCGCAGCCCAGATCACGTAACGTC
>NC_064878.1:5205000-5215000 GCF_943734665.1 Anopheles aquasalis | reverse complement strand
CAACGAGCGGGTACACTGTCCGTATGCGACGGCTACGACCCCGTTCCTGAAGCGGAACCGTGCCTTCGGCTATCCCCTGTGGACCGAGTGGAACCGGCTGTTCGATCCCGAGTTGCTGAAAATGGTCGAAGGTGGAATCATCAAGTACAAGCTGAACGACCGGTTGCCAAAGGCTGAAATCTGTCCACAGAATCTGGGCGGTACGGAGCGGCAGCTGAAGAACCGGGACCTCGTCATGACGTACTTCGTGATGGTGACCGGTTTTGTAACGTCGATTGTCGTGTTCGTGACCGAGCTCGGTTTCCGGATGCTTAATCAGCGGAAACTTAAGGAACACCTTCGCTCACAGCAACAACAGCATCAGCAACAGCAGCAGTATCCAAACGCACGAAAGTCTCCAACGGAGCGAATCTCCTATCTGGGGCATCGGTTTGTGGCCAGCGATTCACCACCACCACCGTACGCGGAAGTGTTTAGCCGCCATCAGCACGGAACGCTGGGTAGCGAGCGGACAGGCAAGCTGTTCGGCATGAACCTCGGCTATGGGTTAGAACAGGGCACCGGTAACCGGCAGATGATCAACGGTCGGGACTATATGGTAGTGCCGGAGAAGAATTCGCTCGGTCCACGGCTCATACCGATGAGGGCCCCTTCGGCGGCCATCTTTCATTACTCGTACGCCAACTGAGCACGCGGGAAGAAGGGTGAAAACGAAACACTTTGCACACACCACACACTTGGATTACCAGATCACCATGGAGACAGGATGCGTAAAACACGCTTGCAGATGCAGATGAGCTGAATCAAACAGGACCAGGTGAGGTGAGAGACATTTTGCAGCTCTTCGCTCCCCATGAGCCTTATCAACCCACTCCTCCCTGGTGAGAAATATGTATGCACTATTGTGTGTTGATTGTGTGAAAATGGTACATTAACCAGATAACAAAACATAAACTTAAACGAATGATTAAACGGCAAACCAGCGCTAGCTGAAGGCATCTGGCACTGCACCGGTGTGATTTGTTCTTGCATGACAACAATTTGCATCAAATGATTAATCAAAACAAATGACTTGAAAATGTTGAAATGATTTTTATTACCCGCGAAACCATCACGCGGAAAAGTTACATCTAGCTGAGCCCCGCTAGTACGTATATTAATTACCGAGGACTAATTTGTCCCAACTAAATGATATTGCAAAGTATCGAGAAAACAGATACCAAAAATTAATGAAAAAAAAAACAATAATTTGAAATACTCGAAATGAGATTTATTGATCGGTAGAGGTAGGTGAGATTTGAGATAGAATTCCACACGTAGGACGTACCGCTTGATGAATACTGAATAATGCATATGAACGATTTAGATTACTGCGCTGGGTAGGAGGAGGGAGCGAGTGAGTTGGAGGAAAATTGAGTCTTGAAAACATATTATATCTTGCACATTAAATGTACCTCGGAGGGTGAGATTGAACTTGGCAAAGGGGCGAACAGCATAAGATTGATCTGCATAACTTGGTCCGTCTGATATAAGAAGCGCTCAGCAGGAAGTCTCCATTCCTAGGTTCGTTACATTCTGCCCACACAGATCACACAGGAAACGCACAGACCAGTCCCCACCAATCGTATGATTTTCACAATAAAAAGAGAGTTCTATCACCCATCGTTTCGTTCGTAGTGCAACTAAACACAAAACGCATCTTGATTACCTCTGTAGACACGAAAGAAAGTACCATTTTATTCTAGCAAACGAAGCATCATTCAAAACTCATTTCAAAGTGTTTAAATGTGTGGAAAAATTCTTAAAGAAATCGTTATCGAATCAATTCTTCGGACAAGCAGTGATCATAATTCGCCAAGAGAACTCGCCGTGGGCACCGGGCCATCGTACTATCACAGATTGTGGTCGCGTGGGCAGGCAGGCAGGCACAGTGCCCGTTTTACACTCCGAACAGCGTCTTCAGATCATCGATCGTCAGCTTGCTGCCCTTGTTGCCCTTACCCGTTAACACACCGTCCGCAATCTGGAGCTTATGCTCCTGCAGCGCGAGTATCTTCTGTTCCACCGTTTCCTGGCAAATGAATCTAATTATCGGGGGAAGAAACAAAAAAAAGGGGAGAACTGTTAGTGAACGCCAGTCCGGTATGTAGTGATGCGTGTACTTACTTCCAGATAAGGACCGGTTTCGTTTGACCGACACGATAAATTCGATCCTGTGCTTGGGCCTCGAGCTGCGGATTCCAGTGGGGATCGAGTAGAAACAGCTGATTGGCACCGACGAGATTCAACCCGACACCACCGGCCGTTAACGACAGCAGCATTATCTGTGAAAAGAAAGAGAAGATGAATTCGGATTAGTTCAACAAGCATTCCAGCATAGGATACGAGTTACACATCCAGCGACGGACTTCATTAAACCGGCTCAATGCTCTTGCTAATAGACATCATTTTATTTTTATAAAATTTTCTTTCAAACAACACGCACACAGCAGTGAACCGATAATCTCGATCGTAGCACGGTGGTTATTTCTTCTTTTTCGGCACATTCTCCATCTCCATCATGGCTTCGTGATCCTTTTCCAGTTGCTTCGAGCGACGCCGACCGAGCGGTGTCTTGCACCACCAGTAGAGGAATGCTTCCTCTTCTTCCTTGTACACCGGCTCGAGGGCACTGCAATGGAGAGGGCATTAACAGCAAAGAATTCACCGTCCAATAGCCAGCATCGAAAGTTTCGCATTACCTTAAGGCATTAATGAGCTCGAGATGTGTCAACGGATGGACACGCAGCTGCAGCATCCGCTTGCAAGTGATCACCTCACGAATGCAGCGCACAACCGAACCGATCGTGTAGCCGTCCGATATCTTGGCCATCGCACCCGTATCGAACTGACGGTGGACACCGCTGTAGTGACTAAGCAGTTCCTTCCAGGCGAACGACAGTGCCCCATAGTCCGGGCGGGGAATGTAGATAAAGCGCTGGTACGTCTGTACCATCAGCTTCATATCGGCCTCCCAAGGGCAGTCCGAGGTACCGATCAGTATGATGCGATCCTCCGGTTGTATGTTCTTGACCAGCTTCGGCAGATCCTTCTTCAGTCGCTTCGGATCCGTCCGGTCCGTCTTTGGGATCTTTTTCATAAACGGTTTCTCTGCGTCGCCAAAGTAAATAACCGAGGGCTGCAGTAACCGGGACACTTTCGAGATCAGATGCATCAGCATGATCAGTCCCGATTTGCCCGGATACTTGCCGACGATGTTCGGTGGGCTGATGTCGAACAGCACCGAACCCGTCTCGGTACAGATCGCGTGCACCAGGGACGTTTTGCCCGATCCCTTCGGTCCGGCGATCAACAGTGACTTGATGCACGGCCCAAAGTTACGGATCGTCTCGGAACCGAGTGGCAGTATGCAGTACTGTTTGATCAGCTGCCGGACATCGCCGGGGGAGGGATTTAGTGCACTACGGGCCGCATAGCTGAGATCGCCGACGTACGATTTGATCGGTGTCTCCGGATACTTTTTAATGATCCCGTTCGTGACCAGCTCCTCAAACAGTGATTCCGTCGTCCGATCGGGTGTTAGATCTTTGTCCTTCTTTTTCTTGCCCTTCTTACCGCTACGACGAGCCTTTTTGCTGCTCTTCTTTAGCTTTTTACCACCCCGATCGCGCTCTAGGGCGATCTGGAGCAACTCCAACTCTTGGCGCATAATTTCATCCACGATGCGGCGCAGTTCCGCCTCGACATCGGCATACTTTTCCTCGTAAATCATATCGTCGTAGTACGTCTGGCGCAAGTTTTGCGATTCGTCCTTTCCCTTCCAAACATCCGTGTACTCCTCGATACCGCACTTGATCTCCGGTAGAAAGGAGGATTGCATCGGTTTGAACGCTTTATCCAGACCCTCCTCCAGCGACAGCTCACCGGGTTTCTTTTGTGCGAGTTTCTCCTTTCCGCCACCTTTTAGCTTCGATTCACGCGACGACATCACCGACGATCGGCTCATCTCGCTCTCCGTCCCCTGGCGACTCAACAGATGCCGCGAACCGCCGGCTTCCTCTGATGGGAAGTCCGGTAGCCGACCGGTACGCTTCTGATACTCCTTGAACCACGTCCGGATCTCATCGGCAATGTCTTCCGTCATCGCTGCGCCTTGCTTCACGCTAATCTCTTCCTTCACACGAACCAGCGACCGCTCGTAATCATCCTGGAACTGTTTCTGCTGCTTGTAGCGGAACTGCTTCAAATCTTCCAGCTCGTCGATGGCGGTCCTCGCCGACGTCACCGGTGGTGGCACCATACCAATCAGTATCATCTCTTCCATCTTCTTGCGTCTCGTCTGTCGACGCGTAGCGTACCCACGCCACGTCTTTTGGATCTTCATCGCCGCGTTCAAGCCCGTGGTCGACTTATCGCGACTGCTATCCGGTTTGCCCTTTTCCTTTAGAATCTTCAGCTCCTTCATGAATTGAGCTCTCAGGCGACCTTGGCGGGCTCGTTCGTGCGTTTGAATGATGCGTATCGCTTCCAGCTCGCTCAGTTCCTCCTCCACCACCTCCTCATCGAGTGCACCGATCTTCTTCAGGATATCGTCCATGAACTTCTTTCGCTCGTTCAGCTGCTCTTCTCGTTCGCGCCGGAAGTAACGCGGCACGTTGATTTCCATGCTGAGTGGCGTTAGGCCCAGCTTTTCCACCACCGTATCGTTGTAGCTGAACTCGGTCATATCGATAACGACGAGATCGTGCTTCAGCTCCAGCACTCGACCGAGACAGTTATCGAGCAGCTTCCGGATCAGGATGCGCTTCTGTGGCTGCACGATCTGATCATAGATCTCCTCCAGTCGATTCGAAATGACCAGATAGCGTAGATACAGCTCAAACACCTGGCCCTGGATTTCGCTGCGATCATGCTGCGCTTCGATCGCTTGATACTCGAAATCGTTCACCGCAAGCTTCTCTAGATCCTTCTGAGCTCCGGTCCACAGTAGGTTGAAGGTGCGGTTCGACATGTTACCTCTTTCGATTACATACAGTACGATAAGAAACACTACTTAAGAGAATACAACGCCAACATTCGTGAAGCTCCCCGGACAGCTTAAACTAATATTGACAAACGGTAAACAACCCGCAACCCGTAACTATGGTACCGACGCGCGTGGCTGCAACAGGTCACCGTGATAGCCATCGCTTGCTACGCAGACACTCTGCGCATGATCATCATGGAATGTGTAAATTCTGATATTTCCCCTCGTTCCCTTTCGATAATTTTTTAAAAAACATTTTCAATCATTAAAAAATTCAGACTCACCTTAGACTTTGTGGACGGTTTGTTGAAATCAAGGACGATATCATTCCGGAGCTTTACCGGCACCTTCCCAGTCAGTGACACATGAGCAATGTTCCGGGCCGACAGATGCGTAGCGATGATATCGAGCACGCTCGTCCACTGCGAAACCACGATCGCCTTATCGTCGGTGCCGATAATTTTCTCCTCAATCAGCTGCAACAGCTTCTCGATCTTCGAGCTGATACGCTCTAGGTTGAACACGGGATTGGACTTGAGCATCACCTTGGACGAGGCCTTCGAGATGACTGCTTCGGGTTGATTGAGTTTATCGGACAGATTCAACGATATCGATGACAGATTATCACCATTTTGCGTCTTTGCTTCCTGTTCCGCGATCACGTCGTTCAGATTCAGCTTGTTCAGCTGCCCCAGCAGATCGAGTTCATCCTCCATCGATGTCTCGTTGCTGTGGCCCGAGATGTCGAAGTTGCCCTCGTCATCGCCCAGCATGTTGTGGATCAGGCCCGGGTGGCAGCAAATCTGGCGAAGGCGCAACAGCAGCACCAAAATCTGAAACTGCTTTACCTCGCTCTCCTCCTGCTTGTTGTGCATTCGCTTCAGCCTTTGGTGCACCTTCTCGAAGGCATCGGTAGCGCCACGACCGGCAAACGTTGGCCGCCCATAGAATCCACCACCGTAAGCTTTCTCCTGTTCCTTCTCCGCCCTCTGGTGCAGGAACTGGGCGAACAGGGTCTTCGAGTACAGCAGCACCTTCTGGTAGACGTTCATTTCGTCCGTGTCCAGCGTCACCTCGATCAGCTCGATCGTTTTCGTTGGCAGCGTTTTGAGCGAACCACGGTCCTGCAGCTGCTTCTTCGTTCGCCGCAGCATGATCGACTTCATGATCGTGTTAAGACGCGCCTGCCCGCCCGCACTCTTGTTATCGACCCAGCGCTTCCAGTGCTGCAGATCGTCGAACGGTGAGCAGCGCAGGAACTTCATCAACGCGTACACGTCCATCTCCTTGTTCTGGATCGGTGTACCGGTCAGTACCCAGCGGAAACGACCACGCAGCTTACAGCACGCATCGGACATGGCACTCTTGTGGTTCCGAATCACGTGCGCTTCGTCGAGAATAAGGCGCTCCCAGTTCACGCCAAACAGACAGCCGCCACCACCGGTTTCGAGATCCTTGACTTCACGCGACACAATGTTGTAGGTCGTGATGACCACATCGTACTTGGCGATGTGCCGTGGTTTCGTGTCGCGCTGCGTACCATGATGCACGCAAACGGCCAACGAGTTCCGCTTGACACGGTTCGTGATCTCGCCCTCCCACTGGCGCATCAGCGAGGCCGGGCAAACGATCAGCGTTCCACCGGCATAGTAATCCTTACGGCCCTTTGCCTTCCAACCACCGTACGCCGCGGGGCTTTCGTTCTCCTCGTTCTCCTCATCACTATCCAACGTCCGGGTCAGCTGCTCACCGTCCGGATCCATCTCGGCCACCTTCAATATCAACGAGATCATGCTGAGCGTCTTCCCGAGACCCATATCGTCGGCCAGGATGCCACCGCGCGGTTTCTGTGACTCACGCCAGAGCATCCATGCCAGCGCATGCCGTTGGTGGTTCATCAAATCGATCTTCAACAGCTTCGGTGGATCAGCCAGCGTGTCCTCGCTGGGGCACGATTCGATCGACTTGTGCAGCGTCTGCAATCGATCCAGCGTAAGTAGCTTCTGGTTTTCGAAGGTGGTAATGCCCTGTTTCCCGGTGAACCGTGGCTGTATGTCATCCGTCGCCTTCTTCAGTACATCCCAGCTAATGTGATGCTGCTTGGCATCGCCTTGTTCTGCTCCTCCTGCGCCTGCCCCTGCGCCAGTTCCTGCGCTGGTCCCTTCGCTCGTGTTGCCACTGGCGTTGCCCGAATTCTCCAAGCTTTGATCGTACTGCTGCCGGATCGTTTGCTTAATGCCCTTCTTCGGTGTTGGTCGCGTAATTTCGATCGCTTTGGAAAGTTCAAAAATCTGTTGCTTAATCTTGGCCATCCGACGTACTAACCCGGCCCCCTTGTCCGGCAACCGATTGCTGGTGCGCATCACATTCTCAATCAGCACGAGCTGTGACTTGAGGTCGGCCATCTTACGGACATTGGCATCGTACTCACTCTGGGAGACACGTTCTCGCACGAATGCCGTTATCGTAGGTTGCACCAGTGTTTGCGGCACCGAACGACGCTCCGACGCTGGTTGGGGTTGTTCCGCAACCACCGCCACCGGTTCATCTTCACTGCTAAGGCAGAGTATCTCTTCCGATTTTTCTATCAACTCCACACTACTAGACTTATCCTCATCTTTAACAGGTGTAGCAGCGAATTTCTCTTGAATTTGCGATGAAGACATCTTCTCGGCGTTCACTTCCTTTAAGTTCGGCGAAGGGCGACCGACGGCTGTCGCCACTTTATCCGCCCGACCGTCCACCGACGAAGGCATGATCTCCGACTGATCTTCCTGATCCGTTTTTAATGTAGATGACAGCTTCATGCTGATGGAATCGTTTACATCTCCGTCACCATGCGAAGGTAAACCACGGTGGCCACCGGGGAAAGGAATTGATGATATCCGGTTCCCAGACACACTCACCATAGGCGATGACTCGTGTAACGGTGCAGCTTTCTTCGTCGTCGGAGCTGCACCATCACCGGCGGCATCAAAACTGTGCATCGTCAGTGAAGCTTCGAACGAATTGTGTTCCGTTTTGGAGCTGTCGTGGGCAGAGCTGGCAGTTTCGTTGTCCGCTCCGGTTTCGTTGCCCACCTCTTCGTCGGAAGAGATCACTAAACGTTTTTTCGTGACTCGCCGGGTTGCTACGATTTCATTATCGCTCTCATTGCCCACTGTCGCTGCGCTGCGCTCCTGCTCTTCCTCACTCTCGTCCTCGCTGGACGTAGCAGGCTGCAGGCCATGGATGCTGCGTCGTGTTGCCGGCGAATAGGCACGATATTCAACCTGCCGTTCATCGTCTTCCTCATCTTGGTCTTCTTCTACCGTCAGGTCACTCTCCAGATCGGCGGACGCGCTTATCGCCGCGTTACTGCTCTCCTGCTCCGTCTCGCTGCTCGTGTTTTCGTCGGCCTGCCGCGGATGTAGCGACATGCGCTTGCTTTGCCGGTTCTTCATCCGACGCACCAGACTTTCATCATCCTCCTCTTCCTCTTCCTCTTCCACTTCCTCTTTTGCTTCACTCTCATCCAGTGTGGTGCTTTCCTGGACTTCCTCGCCCTCGGATTCGGCTGGAATTTTTCGAAAAGGATATTCACGTCAATAAATGGTCGAGTTTCTCGGCCACGTTAACAGATACCACTTACTTTCATCGATCACGATTGAATCTCCCTGCATATGATACTTGGTTCGCGATTTCTCGGCTGCAAAACGCACAAGCGGAAGGGAATAAAGGAAACCTGTGGGACCCTGTTCCAAACAGCGACCTTACCTGAAAAGGACTCCTCGCCGCCCGACTCGGGCGCGTAGATTGAAATGTCCTCCGCAGACATGGTGCACGTTGTGCTACAGAAAATAGAACAAATACGAAAAGTTCACAAACGCGGAGTGCGTGTGACGCGCGCGCGGAAATTTTCGTTAATTTTGAGTTTGACAGCCAGTCAGGGAAGCGCCTACTACGTTGAGCGTGTTGTCAATGACCCCCTCCAGGATTCGTGAAACAAGAAACACCCGAGAGCGCGACCGGAGGAGGGACGACGGAAAAATGTCCCCAACGGCGGTGGCCCCCGTGGCCACCTTCCACCGACGGTGCGGGAAACGAATCACGCTGACCAACGGGAACCGGACGGCGATGCGGAACGTGAGTGAGTTCAACCACGGGCTCGTCTTCAGCGCCGAACCGCTCCTGCAGGACGGCCTGTTCGAGGTCCGGATCGATGAGAAGGTAGGTGGGGCAGCGATGACCTCCCTCAGGATCAATTTTCCTACTACCACTTCCTTTGTCCCTCCGATGGCCAGATACAAGCGTGGAGCGGCAGCATCGAGATCGGTGTTACGACGGTCAACCCGGAAACGGCGGAACTTCCGCCGTGCGCCACAAAGCTGCGAAACTCCTGGGTAATGTCCGGAATCTCCGTGTTGAAGGATGGCCTGCTGCTGGTGGAATCGTATGGCGTTGATCTGGAGAAGCTGGCCCGTGGGGACCGTGTCGGAGTGCAGCGGACATCGCGCGGAGAGCTCGTGTTCTACGTCAACGGAGAACCGCAAGGAATTGCTGCACGCGATTTGCCACGGTGCGTGTACGCGCTAGTGAATCTCTACGGCAAGTGTGCCCAGGTTTCGATCTCTTCCGATAGCGCTTCCGGTGCTGGCGATCCCGGCGAGTACGGTGCAGCCATTGCAGGAGTATCCTGCGAGGAAACCATTGGCGCTGGTCCCTCTTCGTCGTCCTCTGCGTCCCAGCAAGCAATCTCACAAAACATCGACCGACCCATCTCGGTGGAGATGTCCGTAAACGGAGGAGGAGCAGCCCAGGCCAGCGTTCCTATTCCAATCCCTGGCGAAGCCGGAACTGGTGCTGGTGCTGGTGCGGCACCAGGGAACGATCCGCATGACAAGCTACGCTTTCACACTCGCTGCGGTTCGTTGGTGAAGCTGAGCGCCAACTGTCGTACGGCGGAGCGGCGTCGGCCACTCGATGAGTTCAACA
>NC_064878.1:5192500-5200000 GCF_943734665.1 Anopheles aquasalis | reverse complement strand
CTTGCGTCTTGACGGCGCTTCTGCTTTGCTTACTGCCTAGCCCTCCATAAGCCGACTACCGGGCAAGGGGCTAGAAGCATGATCTGCCGTATTTATGTACCGTGTTACCCTTAAATCGATCCGTGTTCTCTCACTGCTTCATTCAAATAGATTTCATCTAATGCACACTATATGGAACTATGTTCTTGGTCTCGTGTTCTTCTCGTTGGTGTTCCTGGAGAGGCAATCGTACACCACGTATATCACACCGCAAATACGTACGCAGAAGGCCGCTAGGTTGCTGTGCCATAACCAAGAGTTTAATCGCAGTAACGATGGGGAAATGCCATCCGAATTTCTAATCATTTTGGCCGTTTGGTCTTGACTTGTTATATAGTACTGGTCAGATATCTGTTTTCTTTATTCGTGTTCTCATACAATAAATAGAAGAAGTACAGCAAGATTCGTTTGAAAAAAGACAAAAACACAAGGGAAAAAAACATGAATAAAACGTCACCAACCATTGTTTGCGAGAGAAGCACTTACGAGACAACGCTCTGTGGGACAGGCACACGCAAATGGACTCAGTGCTTGTTACTCCATCATAATATGACTACTGAACTAATTGTATATCGCAGCTTTTTTGGGGGATGTAGGGTGACCGGTGTCCAACTACATCGCATCGAAGTGGAACCGGTGTGCTTCCAGCGATCGCTGTATCCGATCTTCACGCTTCTCCTTCGCGTACAGAATGAGAATCAGAAGCTGGATCACGAGACAGATCACACCGAGGGCGATCACGCTCATCATGATCAGCTTGCTCGGTGTCACAAACAGCTGCGCCTTCCAGCGCTCCGGTTCGTTGTTCGGGCTCGGTACGACGATCATCTGCGAGTTGGGGATGAGCTGGGTCCAGGTGCGCGAATGGTTCGACAGACCCACCGTCAGCGAATCGACAAAGTTGGGTGTCCGGCCGAGGCCGAACGTGGTGAAGGGTAGATGGAGCGAAAAGTAGGCCGATTGGGGTAGCTGTGCTGAGGCACCGTGCTGCGGTTCGCCGTCCTGCGTCGTCGTGTTGTACTCGATCCGTGGCCCGGGCAGGTTAGTACCGAAGGTACGCTTCTTCCTCCCGAGCGGTGTCAGCTTCTTCGGACCGCTCCGATTGCTCAGCCCCGTCAGTACAATCACCTTCACAAAGTTGGCATCGTAGTCGAGCGAATTGCGGAACGCCACCGGGCGTGTCCCATTACCGTGCCGCTCGACGAAGATCGCATCAAGGATGCCGTCATTGTAAAAGTCAAAGAATGAACCCATCAGCGTGCCGTTCGAAAAGGGGGCCAACGCCTTCCAGCGTACCACGAACGTGCGCGTCATGTGGTTACAGGCACTCTTCTCGCACGGTACATTCTCCAGCAGGAAGGTCTGCATCTGGTCGCCCGATTTCGTCAGTGTGGCCAGTAGATCGGGATAGCCGTCAAGATTGAAGTCGCCACCACGCAGCGTGATCGTCTGTTTTGCCCAGTCCGACCGATCCGGTACCACAAAATGCCACGCATCGTTATGATCATCCTTGAAATCGATCTGCAGATCGTGCAGATGGTTACCATGGTGCACCAGGATGCTCGAGTTGGAGCACTTGGAATCGAAACACATCGCAAAGACGGGCAACAAACTCCCGTCGAGCTCGACGTCCAGAAAGATTACTCGCCCGACGTGCGTACCGTAGTTGCCAGCCGGAAGGTCGATCTTGTGGCTATACTCGAACCACGGTGCATTCCCGCCCGTACCGTGCCATATCTCGAACCCGGTCTTAGTGGTGAGAAACAGATCCGCCGTAAAGTCCTTATTCAGATCGATGATGGCGTGCGAATGTGGAATCGATAGTTGCTCATCATGGTGACCATGATGTTCGAGTTTCGAGGGAAACGGCCCTTCGGGTTTTCCCGGTTCCGGTTTCTTAAACGTCCAGATCGTGCGCTGCCCGTCCTTGTCCACCCCGAACAGATCGATGATGAAATCGTTGTTGTAGTCCAGCGCCAACGGTTGACCCTGCATCTTGATCAGCGGTCCCGTGTCCTCGCCGGTGCAGTTCATACTCTCCGACGAGCCCCAGTTGATGTACACGAACGTGAGATTATCCGAGGAGGCAACGCCATTCGGTTGCGCCGTGAACAGGACATCCATGTAGGCGTCGCCATTGAAATCGCCCGGCACGATGCTCGTGATCCGGTGCTTCGGATAGTCGCACCGTGGTCCCTCCTGGAGCAGCGGCTTGTCCTCGCTGCCGAGCAGTATCTGCAGCGTGTGGAAACCGTTCCGGAGCACGAACACGTCCGTCAGCTCGTCCGAGTTGAAGTCACCGTAGGCGGCCGGGATGGCATCGGTGAGTTTGTCGAACACGACGCTGGTGATGTCGATGATGTCACCGGCCTGCACACCCGTCCGCTGCTGGTCGCTCGATAACAGGAGCAGCCCGCAGGCCGTCAGATAAAGCAGATAGTGCGCTGATAGAAACTGGAACTTCATTGTTTCTCCTGGTGAGACGGCCGATTCGCGCGAGCTGCTTCGATGATCGCACCAAACTTTCAGGAATAATTGATGGTTGTTCTGGTCGGTGTACTCATCGCACTACTTCCGTTTTTCACTGGCCGTCGAGGTGAGGCTGCAGGAACACCTTATCAGAAAAGGAAACGGCGGGGATTTTTTGTGTTGCACCAAATCTTCGGCAATCAGTTGTTGTTGTGAATCAGACACTTTCTTGTCCCAGGAAGCACCGCTTCACTCAAGGCAAACCCAGAAAGAGGATTTCACTCTTTGTTCGGTTTTTGTTTTTGGCCCTGTTTTGGTGTCCAACCAGTATACACTCGATATACAAAGGACCCTAAGAAAGGTCAAACAGTAAGGTGCTTACGGATTACGGGTCAAAATGTACCTTTTCACTGAATGAAAGCCGAAAAAATGTAAAACCCACATCGTTGGCTCTGATTATTCTTCTATTTAAGTTCCATTTTACACTCTGGAGACAACAAAAAGCGCCGATTTTCACGAACGCGTAGTGGTAAACGGGTGCCAGGAACCCAGGAAACCAACTGCCATAAACAATCGTTGTTGTTGCACACACACCAAACACAGGCACAGCTGGTTGTTGCAGCAAGTTCTAGTTCTAGCTCGCGGTAAGTAAAATTATATTCTAATCCCAAATTCCACGCTCTAGAACCCTTTGCCAGTGCTGGACGGTACGTGGTATCCGGTATCCTGCTAATCGAAACGATTCTCGTGTGTTGGCGGGAGTGGAGGTTTCCCCGGAAAACGCTGCAGAAAAGTGCAGTCCGGCATGGGAAAAGTGCAGGTAGTGGAAGGTTGTGACATCAAGAAAACACCTCTCTAGAACCTGGGTTTGATGAAATGCCTTGGGCGGAGGTCCGTGACTGCGGAGAAACTGCGCCGTACCAACCCCGTGCGTGATGGTTGAATGCGCTGCGGGCGTACGATTCCGGCGATGCACTTCTGCATCGGTCATCGCCGTGTGCATGTTTTCCATGCGGACAGGCCCGCTGCTCGTGATTGGCGTGTGGTGCGGATGCACCAATATAGATGTTCGTGGACCGCGGAAAGAATCCGCGTTGGCCGGTTTGAAGAGAAGCGAAAACTTCTGGAAAATTCTGACATTCGCGCGGGCGGAAGAAGGGGTGACGATCGGACGAGACGGTGAGGGAAGAACCGAAAACGGCACCGTGCGCCAGTCAGGCCAAAGAAACGCGCGTCAGCTCGCCAGCAGCTGTGACGGTCGTCGAGACGTGCGCTGGGCGCGATTGCTTTGATTATTGTTTTCTTCGTTTTTTCAAATTATCGTGGGTCGCGTCGGTTGTGATCCGTGGCGTAACCACGGAGTAGGAGTGTGATGGTTGCTGCGACCAGCTGTTCGCGGTTTCGGTTCGGTCTCCCATACTCTGGGTTCGGTTTTCTCGTTTTCCGTATTTCCCGGGAAAATAAACGCGGTGTGGTCGACTGGCGTGGTGGTTAGTGAGGCTCCCTAGATGCGCCAGAAAAGTGACCGCCAATGAGCGAACCAGCAGAAGGAAAACGAATTCGAAACGCGGCCACGCCGCGATGGGAGAAACCCAAAGACGGCAATTGTTCTAGAAGGATTTCGATCTCCGCTTGTACGCGCGGGCACCAGCACCGTCTGTTCCTTCTGGCCTAGGGGAAGCTATTGTGAGTAGGTCGTTTCTGTGTCTTCTCGTGTGTGCTTGTATGTTCGTTCGTGCGTGCGTGCGTGCTTACATTCGTTCGTTCGTTCGTGTCGATTGCTTTTTTTCCCCTTATTGTCCTAGACGCGTAAAGTTTGAAACGGGAAGTTGCGGGCCAAGCGAAACGTAGCGAGTGCGAGTCGTCCGTCGTCGTGGGGGGGGGGAGGGGGTGTCCTTGGACCGGAATGTCCAACGGAAGGCCACGATTTGCGACGATGAATAGTTATCGGGGAGGAGGGGGAGGAGGTGGTGGTTGTGCCAAACGGTCTCGTTTCGATCAGCAGTTCGACCACGAATTCGGATCCTCGGCCGTCACCAGCACTTCAAGGTAATTGTCGTTCTGCCACTCGCTGATTCATAATTTCTCCCTTTTTCTCTCTTTCTCTCGCTCTCCTCCATCTGGCGCCATCATCGGCGGCTGGTTGATGATGATGATGCTGCGGCGGATGATGATTGTGGGTTGCGCCGGCGTCGATCCGTTGACGCGCGCCTATCCGTGCCTCTACCATCGAACCGTGGTCAAATTGCGTTCTACCGTGGTCGTGCTACGTTGTGTCGGATGTGCGCGCGCACCCGCCCTGCTATGCTCTTCCTGCTTGCTGTTGCAATCGCCAGCTCAAACGGACTGAAACAAGACGCACGCGAGAGTGTGCTGTGAAAGAGGAACAGGAACTGCATTGAATCAGCAGCGAACGAAAAAGCCAAAGAGAAAACAAACCAAAGTGTGCTGTGATCGTATCGTACCATTCCATCGTTTTGTGCAGCAAACATCTTAACGGAAAACTGATTAGAGTAGGCTTGCCAGCTGTGCTGTTCACTGAACAAACGAGTGTGGTGCGTGCGTTTGCTTGCCTGTTTTCATTTGGCCAATGCTATCGGGTGCATCGTTGGGAGGTATCACTTCGAAAACATCGACCTCGGGATCGTTCCCTAGCGGCAGCGGCGGTGTAGGGGACGACTGTGAAAGCATGGAGGTCGATATGCAGCCACCGGCGGAATTCAGCGGAGCATCAACGAGCGGCACCGGCGAACAACCCTGGGTACTGACGCCCCGTATCGACGAATCAAACAGTCTCTGGCAGAACAAGCCGCCCATGGAAAGGTTGGCCCCTACTGACACACCCACTTTCCCCCTTTGAGTGCATCCGTTTTCAGATTAATCCGCGCACTTTGGCAACAAACGATCCTTTTGGTTGGGAATCAACCCATATTGGTGGTGGTGGTGGCTAGGATCTAGGAGTCTGTGTTTTGGATTGCAAACTGAATCAATAGTAGCTTTGGCATGGCGATTAATGCTTCCTTTTCGTTTGTTATCATTTCGCACCGTCTGGCTGCAGGTTCGTCGATATTCTGGATCAGCTCGATTCAAAGGTTGAATCCTTGCGCAAGGATGCCATCGTGCTGCGTGATAAGAAGGACTTCCTCGCCATGTCGGTGGATCTGCTGAAGAACAACGAGTACCTTACGGGATTGAACGAAAGTAAGTATTATCTGTCCCGTCGACAAATAGCTAGCCAGCGCACACAATCGGCTGTTTATTGGTCGTAAAAAACGTGCGTCATCCTCGTAGGGTACCGTGAATATAAATATCCTAAAAGAGTCATTTCTACTCTCACGTCGATGCTGTGGGCCCATCTCATCCCCTAAAAGAATCAAGAAGAGTCGAGAGAACCAGTTCCGGATCGTTCGAGAATTTATTTGGCGCGTGGCAGTACGCGGACCGAATTAGTTTTTTTTCCTTTTATTTTGTCGCTGCGACATGTGACAAAATTAATTCGCTGTCGTGCCTCCCCCCTTTGTGTAAACATGTTATCAGTACCGCACGTAAAGAGTGTCCATCGTTGTGTGCGTGCGAATGCCATCGTCCCACTTTCGCTTTGGAGCATGCTCGCTATGCGCGCTGTTTTTAGGGTAGGTCAGGGAATAGCCCGTTGCTTATCCTCTAAACATCTGTGACATCGCTGTTCACTGGTGGGTCATCTCTTGCTGTAAATAAGTTCTACCGGGGCAATGAATTGATAAGCGGATGGGAAGAGATTTGATTTTACTACATTTTGTGGATTCTTTGCTTTGATGTTTTCTTAAAATTGCCCTTTTAATTCATAAATGATGTTAATGAACGGCGAGCTCCGATTCAGATCAACAACCGGTCATGCGGTTCCATAAACAAGCCATCTTAAGACGCAACTTTAGCCCTCTGCCCCCGGCTGTGGGATTTGCGATGTTTCCAAAATCAACATTCAACCCCAAAAGACGTAGGTGGGTGGGCCACGAGTGGAGCTGGTTGTTTGTAAAACCATTAGAGACCGCAACCGGTTTCGTGTGCCCCTACACTACCCTCAACCAAAGGCAGCTTGAACCGAATATCGGGTCCAAATTTGGCCGTGCACGCGTGAAGCCAGCGTCTGGAAACGTGCGTTTCGTTTACCTTTCGTTTCGTCCAAATTTGCATAGAGAAGATCCGCCCCCGAACGATCTCGTGCACCTCCTACGTGCTAAATTGAGTGATCGATTGTAATTTCGGATTTAATTTTTTGGCCAGCCATATTAAGGTGTGTCTGCCAGCCAGAAGGGGTGCTTTGTGTCTCGTTTGAAGGTGAAAGAAATGCGCATCAAGAGAGGGGTATGAGTTCAATTTGAAACAGTTATGGTTGATAAGTTGCAGGACCATGATAAACGATAAAATAATTAATTACAATTCTTGTTACTCTGTCTGTTTACAGATGAACGCGAGGAGATCAACTGTTACGTACAGCGGATAAGCAATCGGCTCGGAACGGTCGAGCTGAATGTGTGCACGGTTCGAGATCCATCGCAGGAGGATTCACTGCACAGTGTCAACAGTTTGATCGATATGCTGATCTCCAGTGCCGATCCGGTCGTATCGCGTCAAAAGTGCCAACAGTTTCTGAATGCCTGCAGCACCACGGACACGAGCGTGTACAGCGAGCTCGATCCGAGCACGATCTGCACGGACAAAAAGTTCGAGAGCGCACTGCTCGGTTGCACGCTGGACGATCAGAAGACCATCAAGAAGCGGCTTCAGGCACTGCTCGGTTACCTTACCCAGCAAACGATCGTTCACTGAAGAGCTTAACCGGGAGGGGATGGGACCAGGGAGAAATAAGATTGATAAGCAACCACCTCATCCTACAACAGGAAACAGAGGGGTAATTGAAAAGCTGTTCAGTTTTCCATATGGATTAAGGACACATTACCGTTTCAAGCAGTAGCAGCAGTAGGTAGTGGCAGGCTTATTATAAAGGGCGAT
>NC_064878.1:5177500-5187500 GCF_943734665.1 Anopheles aquasalis | reverse complement strand
TAATGGTGGAAGAAGGAAGTGGCCGCATCCTTGGGATTACGTGAAACATAAATCACCTTCGGGCGCACCGTATGAATCGCTTCCGGCAGTAGCATGAACGGAAGGTGTGATTTAATGTGCCGTGGCCGCCTGAGATCACGCACTTTTCCCACCGAATCGCCACCGATGAGGGACAGAGCTCCGGTTAATCTTTAGCAAAGTGCGACAAGTGGACGATATGCATTGGCACCGTTTACCGGATTATTTGAGAGAACCCAGTGCACACAGATACTTACTCGAGAAAGGGAAAACGTTCTTCGAGCGTTTCCTTGGACGCACGATCGTAGTTGAGATCGTTGTTCAGCAACCAAACCATCTCCTGCGTCCACGTGGTTCCACACTTGGGAAACGTGATGACCCACACATCGTCCTCGTAGACGGGCATTTTCTTTATTTGATCGATCAGTGGTAAGTATGGTTCAATCATGATGCACCACTCGGCGGTGGACGATTCGCCCGATCCCGTCAGTCGATAGTGCTTTTCCGTTCCAGGGCAATCGATCTGATCGGTGTATTCGTTGTTGAACTTTTCGTACTGGATCATTCTGATGAGAATCTCTTCTTTGTAACTGAGTGACCTCGGTCTTCGTCTGAACCACTAGTTGCCACTGCTTGAATCAAACTGAAAGTGCAATTGCGCCAGCTCCCTTGGTCCCCATATGCACAGCTTGCCATACCAGAACTCGACTTGTTCTAGTATGGCGAGCTGCACAACCAGTTAGAACCACACCGGGGGGCTTCAATTGACTTTAATCGCAGAACTATCTGCCCCGAAGACATGCGTTCTATCTCTTCACCGTTCACCGGCTGCACATTGCCCGCGGACATCCTCACCGAGCAGTGTGCAAACCGGATTGCATTCCGATACAGCCCGTCGAGTGGATAGAAGAGAGTGAATTGCACTTCCTATGTACAGCGTAGGGCAGAAACATGGCCTGGCATCACAGGGAAGGAGGTGTCTTTGTTTGCACGACGCGTATGCTGATAATGTAGATCGCAAAGAGTTGAATGACATACGCGCTGCAGATAACGATGCAACAGAGATGCGCTGATGCGTCCATTCTCCGGTCGTTAGCTTCTTGATACCCTGGCGGTGTAATTGATAGACCTTGATGTACTGATGAAGACTGATGCAAAACTGAAATGCTGTTTATTCGAACGTCATTCTTAATCGTATTCGTATCGGAAATCACTTCCAGCGAGCTGCTCTGCAATGAAACGATCGAACTTGACGTTGAACTCTTCTGGTAGCTCGTTGCGATAATCTCCGACGATGCCTTTGCGTAGGAATCTATAATAAGAATAAGAATTCACGATCAGATGCATGCTTTGTGCGCATCAAACATTTGCCACTCACTTGAACTGTTCATCGCCGATTCGATTGTCCTTGGCAAGAGCGTTGCGCACCACGTCGTCCTTGTTAGTGGCCGGATTTTCTGGTGGATTAGGTATTGTATTTTGTATCAATTTGCCACGCAGATTCTCGTGCTCATAAACTTACTTTTCATCTCGTCAAACGACAAATGAACGGCCAGCTCGTCCAGCTGTGCCTCGGAGTAGGTCTTGTTAAAGTGGCGGCACACATCGGGTAGTACAGCTCGTAGGTTCTTGAAATGCAGAAAAAACACAAGTAAAATGTATTATCGTACATGGATTACTGGCTTCCCTGTTATGACTTACCCGTTTCATCGTTTCGTAGGTGAGAAACAGTACATTCGGTTCATGTTTGAGGGCCCAAAAGTCAAGCACATGGGACACCATAGGGCAGTAGGTTACCTGATCGGCCAGTAACTCGTTCAGGAAAGTTTCCTTCGTTCCATTGTAACTCACAAACACACGATAATGATGGTAGAACGAAATGGCCACATCCTTTGGATTGCGTGCGACGTAGACGATCTTCGGTTTCACCGTCCACAGCTGGCGTGGTAGAAGGGGCAGTGGAAGGTGTGATTTAATTTGTCGCGGCCGTGCGCTCCGCTCGGCGGTTGCAATCGTATCAATCGGAAAGAGTTCCGAAATTGCGCCTATTCTGTAATGTAGCGTTAATTGAAGCTCGTTTCAAAACGATTCTCTGAAGCTTCTGGTGGATAATGATGGTCCTTACTCGAGAAATGTCGAGCGCGAGTTTAACTTGATGCTCCGTGCCGTATCGTAGTCGAGATCGTGATTGATCAACCAGGTCATCTCCTCCGTCCAGGTGGTTCCACTTTTCGGGAATGTCACAATCCAAACATCATCCTCGAACACTTGAAAGTCTCGTACACGCTGGAGGTAGTTTCGATACTTGGATGATATGGTCACGGAAACCGGTGGCCTCACGGCAGGATCTAACGGATAATCCTTCAAATCGTTGAGTAACACTTTGATTTGACGGCGCTCGGTGTACACGGACTGCTCATCGGTTTCAGTTATCGTAAAGGCAGCAGCGGACATGTTGGCTAGACTGTGAGTTTGTCCCCGGGCGTACACAACGCTAATCGTTTGCTGCAGCAGCAAGACTGCGAGAAGATAGCTGTGCGACATCCGTGCAGTGCGCTTAATCATTTTGTACTGACACACACGGACTGGTTTCTACCGGTTTGCTTGGTCGCTGTCGTTGATCGGGAGTTGAAACACGCAGCAGGGCACGTGGAGGCATGTTTGTGTTTGAGAACTGGTACGGATTCCCCACCATCTCGAATATTGTGGGTTGCATTCACAACGACTATGGCATCAAAAACACGTTGAGAGAACAGTCGTTTGATGCTTGTGTGATATAAAACTGTTTATTTATTTTTTTTAAAAGAGATTTAAAAAGAGATTCCAGTTCCAGACCGTTTAAGCACCGTATCTAAAGTCACTGCCAGCCAGCTGCTCCTCTATGAAGCGATCAAACTTGGCAATGTAGTCATCCGACAGCTCGTTCTTGTAGTCTCCAATGATTCCTTTACGCATAAACCTACGAATAGAGATTGGATTGGAAGTCGTGGTTAATGTTGGATTTTATCTGAGGTCATTTTAAATCTGCCATTACTCAAAGTGTTCCCCCTCACGATCGTTCCTTCTCATAGCGTCGCGCACTATCTGATCGTTGTTTGTAGCCGGATTCTCTGAAACGGTACCGACGATTGGAAAATTTAATTTGATCTTTAGTTTCCTAATGCTCCTCGTACTTTTCATCTGGTCGAACGATAAGTGTTCAGCGAGCTCATCCAGCTGATCATCGGTGTAAGATTTGCCGAAAAATTCGCAAACACGCGGTAGAACACCACGGAGATTCTGGGAAGGGTAGAGCGGTAAGTGTTAGCTCGATCGATGCCCTTTGGCCACGTGATAACGCATGATCGGACTCACCCGCTTCATCTCCTCGTAAGTGAGAAAGAGTACGTTCGGTTGGTCTTTGAGCGCCCAAAAGTCGAGCGTCTGGCGCACCTGCGGACAGTACATAACCCGATCCTGGAGCAGTCCATCGAAAAACGCTTCCTTCGAGCCGCGATAACCCATGATCATGCGGTAATGATGTAGATAGGACACTGCCACATCTTTCGGGTTGCGTGTGACGTACACAATTTTTGGTTTCACGGTCCACAGCTGGCGTGGTAGCAGCGGTAACGGTAGATGCGATTTGATGTGCCGTGGGCGCTTCAAGTTTGCCGTAGCAGTTACCGTATCCTCTGGTATGCGATCACCAAATACCCCGATTCTGCGACGAAAAAGCAGCTCTATTATTGACTGATTGCAAGCAAAGATCCCGGTTACTTACTCAAAAAAGACGGATCTTGTGTTGATGTCAATGGCGCGCGCCGTTTTATAGTCGAGTGCGTTATCGATCAGCCAGACCATCTCCTGTGTCCAGGAAGTGCCACACTTGGGAAAGGTGACGATCCAAACGTCATTTTCGTACACCTGAAAGTCTCGTACCTGCTGGGCATAGGACTGATACTTGGCCGAAACGATTGCGGAGGATGGCGGTGTTTCTAGTGGGTAATCCGATAGATCGTTAAGCTGTACCTCGACGAAGGCGGTATATCCGGGAGTGCCCAAGTCTGACTTGATGGGAGTGATGGAGAAGGACATCTTTTAGTGTGTTTGAGCTTGTAGGTGCCGGTGCTACTGAAGGTGGCTTGCGATGAATTGACTCACATCAGTCAGCACGGTCACTTTAGAACTGATACTGCGTTGGTGGATAAAGGGTTAGGTAGAGAAGGTGACAGATAATGGGATGATTAATGGAGTGTAGTCTGGCAATACGCAGAAATGTGGTGACTTTTGTCGAGGTCGGAAGAGAACTGACCACAAACGAGAATGTGCGTGTGTGGTATGCGATGGTCTTCAACGGACTGTTCTGATACGCGAGAACGAAGATTAACGCAAACCGCAGGAAATGTGAGGATGTTCTACCATGAGAACCTTTCTTTATTTACAAACATGCACGCTTGATAACAGAAGGTAACGACCGCAGGAGCTGTCGACGATCGAGGATGACTTTGCTGGAAAGCATTTATTTTTAAAGCATCGTCGTACGCTTTGTTGTACAAACACCAATATGATAAAAGATAATTATAAGAAATTTTGATACAACCCGTAAAGTTACAGTCGTAAGCCTCATAAGTAACAGTCGCCCCTCACTCACTGGAAAAGATAAGAGTATTTGTCGTGTGGTATGTTCCGCTTGACCCACCCATCAAATTCCTCGACCAAACCGTGGTGCATTTCCCTCCGCCAACCATCGACCTCGCCCCGGCGTATGAACTGCATATTGCCATCGGTCAGCTTATCACCGCGGTTCGTTTGCTGCAGATTGTACTCAACCCACTCGCGCTTGTTAACGGCTGCATTTTCGCGCATCTTATCAAAGAACAGATGTTCGGCTAGCTGCTGTAGTTGCGCCTCAGAGTACTCAGTCTTGCAGAAGAACTGGCAAACCTTCCGAATGGTCGTGGGTAGATCCCGTTTCATGTCTTCGAAGCACAGGGACAACATGTTCGGATAGCGCAGCTCACTGTACTCGATCAGATGCCGATGGTAGGGAGAGTAGAAGGTAAGCTCGTTCATCATCGATCGGACAAAGTTCTCGAGCGTTCCGCGGTAGCAGTGAAGGGACACGGAATGATGATAGTACGACACGGCCACCGACTTTGGATTGCGGCGAACGTGCACCATCTTTGGCTGTACGGACCACAGGGCGTTTGGTAGGAATGCTGGCGGTAGATGGGATTTGATGAAGCGAGGCGACGGCATCTCAAGGGCATCCCGCAGTGGATTGATCGTGGCCGGTAGTTCACGTATTCCACTGAGCCTACAACGGATGGTGACGGTTTTTAAACGAATCCGTCGCGGTTCAGTCGCACGATTTACTTACTCGATGAAGGGGAATCGCTCTTCGAGCGAAACATCCTGGGCCTTCTGGTAGTCCAGCCCATTGCACACGAGCCAGACCAGTTCCTGCGTCCAGGTGGTGCCACTTTTCGGGTACGTTACGATCCACACATCATCTGGCCGCACTTCCATCCGTTTGATTGATTCCGCAACTCGAGGAAAATGTTTCGTTAGGCAGATGGGTTCAGGTTTCCAGTTCGGCAGGTTGATCGGTACATCGCCGTACTCGTTGCACTGTGCCATGAGGTACTCTTCCTCGTTCCGCTCCCGGCATGTTGACTGGAACACGGGATCGACGATTGGGCTGTAGGTGAATGCCATTGCGAGGCAGCGGAGCTACTGAGCAGGCGGTCTGCGAGTGTTCGCCTCCGTTCGCTGGTGTTTCATTATCGTGTTTTTGGTACGAAGCTGACTGTTTGTCGAAACCGGTTACGTGCATGATTGGCGTGAAGGAACCACAGACCAGCAAGCGGTAAGAAGTGATGCCAAGCGTACAGTTTCATTGGAAAAAAAACATTGTTGGTAATTTTTTTAATATCATATTTACGCAGTTTTATTCGTTTGAATTCAATAGAATCCGTTTTTTGGTTCTATTTTATTCCTTGAATCGGAAATCACTGCCGGCAAGGTGCGTTTCAATGTATTGATTCAATCGGCTCACGTACTGTGGGGACAATTCGTCGTGATGGGAACCAATTTTTCCTTTGCGCATGAATCTGTGAAGAAGGGATAATAGCAGCAGAGAAATTTGAGCTTAATGGGTTAGCATGATTCGTTCATTAAAACAATACTTACTGGAAGTCTTCTACCTTTTTTCCCGACAATCCTTCCACCAACTCCAAAACGCACGAGTTGTTGGCTGATTTGTTATCTGTAATGGCAGGGGAATGTGTTAATTTATTGTTGTCTAACCTCTGTTAAGCTAACGATCTGACTGACTTTTCATAACATCGAAGGAAAGGTGTCGCTCTAGCTCGGAAAGCTGGTCGTCACTGTATGATTTTCCAAAATATTTACACACTCTTCTCAGGACTGATTTCATGTCCTAGACAGGGATAGAGAACACGAAGGCGTCAATTAAATAGAATTCAACACAACCATCAATCAACTTACCATCTTCATGTCTTCAAAGTGAATGAAAAGAATGTTCATCTCGTGACGAACGGTCCAAAAGTCCAGTGTGTGCGGGATCTGTGGTCCAAACAGGACCTGATCGGCCAATATTGCCTCCAGGAAGTCCTCCATCGATCCTTGATAGCCGTGGAGGTGACGATAGTGATGGTAGAAGCTGACCGTCGCATCCTTTGGATTGCGCGCACAGTAGATCAGACGTGGGCGGATCGTCCAGATTTGCTTGGGGAGTAATGCCAGCGGCAAGTGACACTGAATGTGACGCGGACGTGGTGCCTCTTCCACCTGCTTGATCGTATCTCCGGGAAAGTTCAGCATAAAAGCTGAGAATCTGAAAATAGGACCCTCATGTAGCTTCACATCTGTTATCGAATGGAATCGTAGTTTCTTACTCAAGAAAGATGGATCGTTCGAGGAGATTTACTTCGGAAGCCGTAGCATAGTCCAAATCGTGACTCACCAACCAGACCATCTCCTGTGTCCAGGTTGTGCCACACTTGGGGTAGCTCAATATCCACACATCATCCTCGTAAACGGTCAGATCGCGAATTCGCTCAGCCGATTGCATGTATTGCGGTGTGAGGACGCAATGTGTTGGTTTGCGCGAACGAGTCACAACCGCTGGCAGCTCGCTATGGTCGTTGAGATGAATCTCGATCGTTGGTCCATGCATTGGGGCCAGTACGGCTTTAGCGATGGGAGAGTCCATGGGTTTGCTTGTAAACATCTTTGCAAAACACGATTCACAATCAACGCGAAACAGTTTGAATGAATGTTTTGATTAGCACGATGATCAATAACGGATCCGTGAAGGCAACCACACAACACAACTGGTAAGCTGTGACTTTCCGGAGACCAATGTGTGTTAAACTGGCAAACCTGCTGACGGACAGGCACAATCACAAATACGTGCAAGCAAAGATGCGAGTTTTCGGCAATGACCTTGACCGTGGCAATGGTAAGCGACCGTTCGGAATCATCTATGTAGTCGTGAAGTCGCATAACACTTTGGGTGCTTCCGGGGGTTATCATTCAAATGCATGCTGCATGGTTTTTTTCGTTTTATTCCATAAATTGAAAAGCACTCCCTTTCAAACCATTTTCAATGTAAGTCGTCAACCTGGTGATGTACTCGGGGTCCAGTTCTTCGCGATGGGATCCAACCTGGCCTTTTCGCATGAATCTGTTGGTTGGAAACAGTTGGATGACACGCGTATCACCGCATCTAACGCTCTTCACTGATCCATGTGTACTTACTGGAAGCCTTTGTCCACATTCACACCAGGGATGCTCTTCATCATACGTAGCAATTCACTGTGGTTGGCGAAATTGTTATCTAGACAAAATCCAAACAAGGGAATTAAAGCGACATAGTTGCGCTTAGGCTGTTCGTTGACGATGCTTACCTTTCATCACATCGAATGAGAGATGTTTCTCTAATGATTGGAGCTGTTCGCTGGTGTAGGATTTTCCTAGAAATGCGGACGCTTCCTTAAGTACCGAGTACATATTCTGTTTGGATGAAAACATTAGAATAAAACAATTGCACAGTACTGCATTCAAACGTATTAAGCATCTAGTCGCACCCGTTTCATCTGTTCGAAATGCAGAAACAGCACGTTGGGCTCGTTGCGTATGCTCCAAAAGTCTAATGTGTGCGCGATCTGTGGTTGAAACATGACGAGATCCTGCAGGATGGCGTCAAAAAATGTTTCCCTGGATCCATGGTAACCGTGCAGATGCTGATAGTGATGGTAGAAGCTCGTAACCATGTCTTTCGGGTTGCGCGCACAGTAAACGATCCGGGGCCGCACAGTCCACAGCTGCTTGGGCAGCAGTGCCATCGGGAGATGACTTTTGATGTGCCTTGGCCGTTCCATACGCTCTACCAGCTCAATAGTGTCCTGTTCGAATGATGGCACTAAAGTGGAGAATCTAGGAGCAGGATATCTCTTTTAGAATTAAAAAAAAAATGTGACACTCCTAATACTTCACTGGTCTGGCTTACTCGAGGAAGTTAGTTCGGTGAAGTAGATTCACGTCGATCGCGCGCTGGTAATCGAGATTATGATCCAATAACCACATCATTTCCTGGGTCCACGTGGTACCGCACTTTGGAGCCGTAATAACCCACAGATCGTCCGCGTAGACGGTGAGGTTTCGTATTCGTTCCGCATAGTTCTTGTAACTTTCGTTCAGCACAGTATAGGCTGCTTTCCTTTGGCGTGTAACGGGCACTGGAAGGTCAGATTGGTCCGTCAAATGCACCTCAACTAGTGGCCCATTGACGGAGACCTGTACAGCCCTCGCTAGATCCGACGTGAGTGGTTTGTATGTAAACATTCAGATGACTGCACTTGAGCACGGTTTGAAAAATACTGACGAGTGCTTATTGATGCAGCAAAATGTAATGGGCGCAGTGACACACCAATGCAATTATCACGTTGTAGATATTTGCGAGGCTTATACAAACCCTTGGGTGTCAGGGTTGGGATCGCGCTTGAATAGTATGTCTGATTAGAATGGGGAGGGCAATACAGATTGTCGATGAGCGTGTGCCTCTAAGTAAGGAGTGATAATCAAAACTCACACTATTAGATAGTAGCTGATCACATGTGCCCCCGCATACACCACTTGTTGCTTCTATAAAACCGATAATAATCAATTTTTCGTTTTGTTTTAGATTAATTTTCGTGATCGAGAAATCCAACGTTTGGGTGCCCTCTTTTCTGGTGGTCGACCAGCGGAAGCCCTGGCAAAAGACTGCTGCTACCGTGGTGTGGATGTACTTGGTCAGGATGTGGACACGTTACAGCAGGAGAAGCTTTCCCTTCAGCGAAAACTCGACGAAGCACAAACGGCGCACGAGCGGATGAGTCGGAAACTGGGCAAAATGTCGGAAAAGAACCAACAGCTGGAGAAGGAGTTGCGTGAAATGGAAAACGTCGCGCTGAAGGTGGAATCGGAAGCGAATCTAAACATCCTCGAGCAAAGCCGGCAAAACTCGGATTTGCAAGCGAAATTGCAACAGTGGCAGATGCGGGTGAAGGAGCTAGAATCATTGCTAGAATTGTGTTCAGGAACGAGCAGGGTACAGCTGCAAACTGACAGTTCTACCACTTCCTCTTCGTGTCCCAGTGTTGCCCCTCTAGACACGGCACTGCACAATGCACTGAAACAGGCGACGGAGGAAAAGCGTCAGCTTTACAAACAGTTGAACGAGCTGAAGGATCGTGAGCATAGCCTTAGAAGCGATCACGAAAAGGTGAAAGCCAAATACACGAAACTGAAGCAAAAGTACTCCATCCTGGAAGCTACCCAATCTCGAACAAACGTGGTGACTGACATTGAGAGCCAAGCGGAGCTACGCTCGCTCAAGGATCAGTGCGAGGACCTAGAGATGAAGCTGCGGAAGGTGAAAGAGGAACGTGACCGCTACAATTCCGAGTCGGAGCGACAGCAGCGCCTACTG
>NC_064878.1:5127500-5172500 GCF_943734665.1 Anopheles aquasalis | reverse complement strand
GGTTTGATCTCCCATTCCTCCACGGTTTGGAGCTTTAACATTGGCACAAAAAATCGATTTGTAGCTGCCCAAACCCCGCTTCCGGAAGCGTCAATTAGGGATAACCAGCATTGATGGCGACCTGTAAGAGGATGTACAGCGTACTCCGCATCATCAATCGTTGGCACCGGATTTGGAAACGAGTTCGACTACGAGCCGGCTCCTGATCGCAATGGCGGTTGTTGCGTAACACTTGCACTGCCACTATCGGCTCTTGTAGATCGCAATTGTTGCGAGATCCACGTGCTTCCCCTGCGGTACCTCTGATCTTTCCACTCAACGAGCTGCTGCCGCCAGTCGAGTACATGCTTCCCATTCCCAATGCTGAAGGATGCTGGGATGCGAAGCGAAGTCTTGCACCGTTTTCCCTTTGCGCGACGATAACATATTGTTCAAGCTAACCAACTAACGATCGATCAATCGATCGGTTTTGCTGTTCACATCGTCGATGAAGTAACAGGAGAAGACACCGAGCGCGTGTAGAGGACGTGTCACGTCTCGCACCAACAGTGGCGTCTAGTGTGTGTTGACCTACAAATCTTGGCACCAATCGCATACTCCCGGCATGAGATGACACTGCCAGCAGTGTGAACCTCGGCGGAGATGGAGGACGGCGGTAGTAAAGCGTTGCATCATCGCATCGCCAGTTGGTGTCGATGTTATAAATTTCGAAATTGTCGTCATCATCATTATCGCCGGTGCCGACGCGGGAGGCCAGCAATTGGGTTTATGGATCCCCACGAAACGCTGGCGGTGGTCCACGGAGGCAGAGGCCCCTTGGTGGTTAGCTTGTTTGGATTAGGTTACCTCTCTCTGGCTGCTGCTGCTGGTGCTCGGCTGGAACTGCAACACTCTGATGCAACGGGGATCCACTACCTGCTGGCTGCGAGCTGTGGTCGGCAGAGGTTGCATGAGCCAGGTGGCGCGTGAGCACCAAAAACCAGGTAAAGTGGTGCCCGGAATGGTGAAATGGATAGTTTATGGAGCAACGAACAAAGTCCAGCTTCCCATGCAAAAAAAAACAATGGACAGATTTGGTGTGTTTTTGGAGGTGGCCGGGATTTTCTGCCCTGCCGCCGCCGCCGCCGCCGCCGGCCTCTCAAAAGTTCAACTTCAAATGCTAATGAGAGTTTGGAGTTTGGATTCGCTAAGAATCGGCGCCATCCTCATAGCGCGGTTGACCTTATTTTGCGCGTTGTCTTTTTTGGGGAAGGCTAATTGGATGGATTCCATTACTGCGATGCCGGAGCATCGGCGATTAAAAAAGGCAATTAAAAGGTACGTTAGTTAAATAGAAGGCTTCGAGGGGGTTTGGTGGAGAATTGTGTTGGATGAAGGAGAAGTATCTTTTAAGTCGGTGCACACACCCGGAGGTCTGGGAGTTGCTTAATCAAGCCAGATTAACCATTAGTGAGGGCAAAAATGACAACTAATTAGGCCACCCCAAATGTTATGTCACGATTTGCCAAACCGATCCCAACCGAAATCTAAATATTCATCGATCGAACGAATTGACATGTTTACGGTGGATTTATTGCCGTCGATGAGTCCAGATGGGCGCTGTTTGGGTGGTTTATTGTGGTTGCAAATTGTAAAACTGTATCTCGCGGGACCCTGCCTTTGCTTCCTTCTTGCTGCTGTACCTTTTTGGGACGAAGAATAGTGTTAAGCGATCCGGATCCGAGCGGAGGAAGGCCACAGACCACATCAAACCATCTGTTCCGACAGGAGGCGGCGTGTCTCGCCTTGATGGAAACGATTATAAAACCGCAAATTATGAATCCACCCAGCCCAGCCGCCACCTAGCTCGGTGTGGCGTACGGATGCTGTGTGCGGTGAGCGAGCGTCAAGGCCAATGGTGGAAGTGGTTTCACGGTTCAGCTGCAATCGTTACCGCTTGTTGCGCAAGGGCCCGATCTCTGTCTGCCAGCCGCCAATGCGCTGGTGGATAGGCAAATTGAACTTTTCGGTTTTTTTCGTTTAATTTCAACTAATTTACAGTTTTATTATGTTTTACTTGATTCCATGGTCATTATGCTGCCTACAGCCTTGATTGACAGATTGAGACAAAAGAGAAATCATAGTACACCCCGTGATGGATGGATGGGTGGAAGACAGTGGGATGAGGCACTGCAGGCCCGTGGTTGTGTCGTGCCGTTTGATTTATCGATACGCCAGCACCACAACGAGCCCAGTTCGCGCCGTGCAACACCCTTAGGTGACAGCGTGAGCGTGTAATGAGAGGCCGAGGTGGGAGGCTATACATGGAAAACGGAAAAATCACTTTTCCTTTTTGTTTTGTGTGGTGTTGGTCCCCCACCCCGCCGGGCCAGCAGTGTGGGCCTGGATGAGCGATGGGAGACGTCACGTCGGTCGGCCAGTTGTTGGGTTCGTGTTTCACGTTTCATTTGTCAAACAACCTCACAGTCGGCGCTTCGTCGATCGCTATATCCGCTGGTGTGACGCGTCGTATTCTATGGGATGGGTTTTCTGCTTTGTCTCGCAGGCGGACGGAAGTGAGTTTGCCATTTGGCCAGCATTCTTCCGGCTCTAGTGCCGGAACCCCGACTGAATGGCTAATGTTTTATTTCCTCGTTGGGCATGGTGACTGCTGAAGGTGGTGGTGCTATTGTCTGGAAGCGACAAATCGCCATGGTCATCACTTTATCTTCTGCAAAGGTCTGGTGATTCTTCTTCTGTTTATTGTTAAGTACGTCAACGAAATCCCTCTATATTAATGCCGATTTGATATCATTCGGCAACAAGCGCCAGACCTGCTCTTCACTCGTAGACACTGCTACCTAATCTTAATCGATGTTCCGCATTGCTCAGTGCGTTATTTATGTTGTGGCTGCGCAATAATCCTAATCTCGTGGCACTGCCAGTTGGTTCCCTTCGACGGAGCCTGCTTTTAGCAGCAGCAGGAACCATAAAATCGAGTTTATGTATCAAGGAAGCGTACGACTGTGCCCAACTGGCCTAGTGGCTTTTCCTACATGCAGAGCTCCGTTGTAGGCCAACGTACCTGGGTAGCTGTGTATCTCTCTCCTGCAGGATCGGGACAGTTCAACCGGCCGAGAGGGGAGCCTGTTTCACTCTTACCGGGGCGACGCTTTGTGGTGAAGCGTGGCGGGTCATTTTTCGAATGGAGTGGAGTGGGTAGACAGGTTAGAAAGTAACGAGTGTGCATATTCACTACTCGCTGCAATGAGGAGTACACGCTTGCTCGCCATTTTCCCGCTCTTCCCCCGGTCCAATCCACGTTCACCGAAAACGGAATCGGTGGGTGTTTTTGGGAGGAAGCGAAAGAAGATCGGGATCTCATAACGTGAACGTGTCGTTAAATGGCAGTTTTCCTGGGCTCCGCACAGAGGTATCGCTCGTTCGTTATTGGTTTTGCGTGGTTTTTGGCCTGTGTAGTGAGTGGTACGTCTTCAGATGAGCCTTACGGGGCGAATGCCAGCTAGCGTAGTTCGCTATTGCATAATCGGCGGCACCGGCGGCAAAGGGAAAAAGCAACACCGGATCGTCGGGACCGGTAATCGTGCCCGGAGCAGCACACGAAAGACATCAACGTGATTCGAAGGCGCATAAGCGACGAACCCGGTTTCAATTGGAATGGATTCTCTTTAAGAATCAAAACGACTTACGGCATTACGGATGCACGGTGGGATCGTGTAATGTACAAGCGAAAGAGAGCTCTCTGGTTGATCTTCATCGTGTGCTTCTTGCTGTTTTTGGGGGAGGTCAAGAAATGAATTGAAGAGAGTTTCTATATGCCGCAGTTTGGAGAGGAATGATGGTGGTGGCGTAGAACGGTCACGATTCCACCGTCTGTGGTGGCTGATGGCACCGTTGGCTGTTCGATTCTTATCTCAAACTCATCGCCTCCCGTCAGAGGTGGAACGGTACACTCTCCATCGAACGGTATCTGGTTTCGCTTGATTAGCATCCAGCAATGTACTGTTTGCTTTGAGGTTCGAGCCATGGTGTGAGGTTGTTGCGTGGGTAAAGTTTGTAGCACAAAGGGCAAATAATGTAACCGAAAAACCGGTTCCCGTTGAAAACAAACTCGCGCCTTCTTGCTGCACGTTGGCGTTTGTCTGGTTGTACGGGTACGTACCGCACGATCTGGCGCATTCTCTGGCTTCGACAATGTTCGGTGGTGTTGGGTTTTGCGGTGAATCCTTCGTGTTGAATTGAAAATGAATAATGCGACTCTTACTCTCACTGAGCGCCGACGAGAGTGATTTATCATTTCGTTTCTGATCAGTCTGGGCGTGACATGCACGTTCCATTGCATAAACCGAGTTTTGACTATTGTGACTGCACAGCCACCGCGCGACGGAAGGGACTCGTAAGAAGCTCGCAACGTTCCGCTGGTATACTGTGTCTGCTGCGCGCGCCTAGTGGAAGATTGCTACCGGATGGTACCGGGCTCGGGCAGACGATCGCGGATAGGAGAGATGCTCATAATGATCGTTTTTTTCTTTGTGGTTGGTGGCTGCTGTTGCTCACGGCATTGTCGATCGTCAGCCAATGCTCATTTTGACCACCACCGAAAAACGTTGTTGCCACGATTCCTCCGGCGTTACGACATCCTCATCCGGCCCCGTGGAATGTTTTGGAACATATTATCGACGCCACCGTTTCGTCCTACCACTCAAACATCTCCCCACCGCCTCTCTCTCTCTCTACCTTTTATATCGAGAAATTACGGAAGGAAACGAATGCTCGGCGCGCACGTGTTTTTGGGTGCGCAGAGCGCGACACAACGGGGATTGAGAAGCTGTGCTTGCTCACCTCATCGCTCACCCAACCGGTGTTGCCATTTTCCGTTTTTCTACTGTACCAGATTGCCGCCTTTCGTTCGTTTTGCCACCGCATTATGTGGAAAAGTGTTTTTTTTCTTTCTAAAGAGCCAAAGAGAATCGGAATCGGAAGCGTAAATGCAAATGGGAAATCACAATTTTTCACCCCTTACCGCTTGGTCGTTGCGGTTGTCGCGCTCATTGGTGTCACGGTCCGGCCATTAACGTGCCTAGTGTCTAGTGCGATCGTTGCATGCAGATGCAATAATGGTTTTGGTTTTTGTTTTCTTCCTCCAAGGCAATGACAATGAAAATTACGTTCGCTTAAGTACGACATGTCCTCAACGCTGTTACCGAATGGGCGTGCTGCACACTGCATGCCTGTGAAGGCCGTTCGTGGTGCCGTGCATGGTCACCGTGGACCAGTAGCGTGAAACGCAAATTGTTCCACCAAATATCGACAATTGTCACCGTCAGTCGGCGAGGGGCTAGAGCTAGAGCGTGAGTGAGGTAATGTGTTTGCGTTGGCGCAGTGAACACGATCGAGTGACAATAGGTGACAGCATGCTGGTAGCATGTGGTGATGCGTGTTTGTGGCAAGGCCGTACACTACTCGATTCGCAGCTTAGTTTGTATGCGTTACTCATCATCATTTGATGCTCGCCGTGTTAAAAACCTTGACAAAGGATTTCCCTAGATTATCGGGCACTCAATGTCTCTGTGAAGGATCTTATGGCAATAGATTGAAACTGCCATGAAAAGGATGCCCTTGTCCTGCAACCGTTCCAATAGCATTGGAAAGCTTTTACAACAACAATCAAGGAGAGTGTCTGACGGTCAAACCCGCATCACTACTTGCGAGCATTTAAAAATGGAAAGATGATTCGCGCTCTCTTCGCGGCGAAGGTTATTATGCCGCCATGGTGAATACATTTGCACATTCACCGTGGCCTTTAACCGGATGACCTTCACGGTCCGGTGGTGTTACTTGCTGCTGAACCTATTCGCTTCCATCTCAGCTCACTATCGGTGGGGCTTTCCATCGTTTGAAGTGAAATTAAAGCTGAACCAAAACGCTGGGATTTGCAATCACTTCTCCCGCACCACACGCACGTTGAAATCGAAATGCAACGAAACTAAAAATGAAACCGTCTGGCCACTTGTAATGCGCTGTCTAAAGTGAAATTGAAATTACATCTCGTTTGGCAACATCTGGGCGCAATTCTCGCTCAACGAGGATCCAAGGTATGTGCCCCCCACACGCTTTGCGTTTCTTTTCATTTGTTGCCGGCGGCCCTCTGGCGCAATGCTGTTGAGCGTCTTTTTTTTTGGGTAACTGTTGTTGTTTCTATCTCATTAGCCCTGTTGCTCTTGTCCGAGATGTCGATACTCAACTTTCCCATTGATGCCAAATTATTCCCCCCCCCCCCCCCCCCCCCCCGGACCGTTTGGTGGCCACTGCATTTTCATCTGGCTCCTTGCGGGCCCCTCGCGCTGATCTCTCGCAAACGGTGGGCGTCGCAACAAAACAAGCAAACGAAAGATACTTGAGCTGCCGTGTACTGGTCCATGGCAAACATTTTTCACTGCGCGAGCGGGCTCGCTCGCTGGCGGCCTTGCGGCTGATGGCCAGTTATGCGGTGTGAAAATTACCAAACCTACGGTGGCACGCGCCGGAGTCTGTTGCGGCTTGCGAAAGTACGAGATGAGCCACGAGGCGCACTCGAGCAGCAAATCGGTTTTGTGCAATTCGAACAGAACGCGCAATCCAAAGGTGGTGGTAATCGGTGCCCGACATGCAATCTCCTCCACTGTGATAATGGTTGCGATCTGTATTGCCTGGGCCAATCGGATGAGAGATTTGGTTTCGAAAGTGAAGCGCCCGAGAGATGAAGAGGAGCATCTTTTTGCTTTCGGCATCACTAATTGTCGTTTTTTTTAAAAGCGGTTCAACCGGGTGGCCATTATTCTCTGTTTGTCTCTGAAATGAATGGCAATCCAATCGCCCAGAACGATACAAATTGTCCCACTTACAAGCGCGACAAATGGGTCCGTTGTTTGGCGCGAGGAAAAATGGATTCCATTCAGGGATCTGAATGGAATCTCTGGTTGAGGTTTGGTGTGAGGAAGGAGACACTGGTGTGGTGTTAATTTATGTAAATACATTCTTGACCCTGCCTTCCTACCCGTTCTTCCGAGAGAACTTTTTAAACGTCAATTCCCTACCAACGCAAACAACGCATGAATGGTGTGTCTCACTCCCGGTTTCACTCCCAGGGCGGGAGGTGACATTTACCGTTTAAACAGGTGGACATTTCGCCGTTCACCGAGAACCGACAGTGGTTTATGGGACTTCGTTTGCTTAAGCGTTCGTTGCGCTGCGCTGTGTTTCGCTTGCTAGTCGGTCTTTGAACCTTCCTTCGTTTTTTTGTGTGTGGCTGTGTTGAGCAGACGGTATCAACGGCTCGAACCAGACAACGGGCGTCTAACCAGCAGAACGGCTCGTCAGTCTGATGAATGATTAATTGTTGTCCGTCTTTGTGTGCTAGTGTAAAGAATGGTTCGCTCTTAGAATGACTCATTTCGATGAGGGCTGGCATAAGCGACCTTCGACAATAAAACAAATGACTTCAACGGGTGACTAGGAAACGAACCCTGTCATCTGGAACCGATACCGTTGATTAATTATTTTTTAAACTTTCTTTTTGCTCGAAAAAGGTTTCTACTTTTCGTTGCTATGATAATTACAATAGGAGTTCAACATACCGATTTATGAAAAATCATTAAACATTCAAAACAATCCGTGACAGTGGGCTGCTGCGGTGGTAATGGCGCTTCGTTCCTTCGTTTACTGTTGTCTCGCGTTGCCTTTCGTGTGTGTTTTGTTGTTGCTGGATTTGACTGGCTATGAGTGATAGATCACGAGTATCATGCACCTCTTGGCAGATACTAGTAGCACATATTTCACGACAGAGAACAACGTTGCACACAACAGAGGTTCCACTAGGATCTCTCTCCCTCTCTTCACACGTTTTGTATCTCGTCAAACGATGCACGAACGAGACCGATCGATGGGGCTCGATTCTTTACGTACCCGGACGCACACACGCTCACACGGTCACACTTGCACTTGAAGCTTCTTTTCTGTGATCGACAGACAGACCGATTCCTTTCTTTGCTTGCTGGCTTCGCTCAACGGGGAAGGTCGGTGTCGCCGGAAGGAGTCACCACCACTGCGCCTTGCCCCGTGTGTCTCGCCGTCTCGTCGCTTCGCCGAGGGTGTTGAAAACCTGTTTAAGGATACCTGCCACCGATCACGGGCACACGCTCGCTGTACACTGGCTGTTCAATCAGAACATCAGACATTCCTCTACGGCAGAGAAATGATTTCTCGCTTTGATTCCTTTGTAAGAAAAAGATCCTCTATCACCCGGTGCACCGTTGCTCTTTTCCTATCCTCACTGTGCGGTGAATTGACAAACGAAACATCGAATCCGTGCTGAACAAACGCCACACGGCACGAGCAAACGGAGCACCACCACACACGATCGCGACGAAGGCAAGACTGAGAGTGCGATACGAGCGATCGTTGCTGCGAGGTGTCTCCTCCGCCACACCGCTCATGATGATGCCGACGTCATAGCTGATCGTGCGCTGCTGGTTTGGCGGAGCGGGCTCTCGCGTTTGCCTGTGGCCGCTGGGTATGCGCTGCTTATGCAGCAGTGCCCCGCCGTAACGCGCGTTGTGAAATGGTGGATGGTGTAAAGTGGCACAAGCCGCTTAGCAGTGAGCGAAAGAATCAATGGACAACCGGTTGGAAGGAGAACGAACGAAAGTAAAGACGGGGCGAAACTAGGATTGTGATCGCGCTCGCGCTGCAAAGCGTGCCACGATGCCGCTTAAGATGAATAGCTGCGGAACGAAAGAGGCATGTTTTGGGTCGGCCGGTCGCGGCAGGTTCTACTCTACGGCCAGACAGAGTCCAGACATGTCCAGACGTCCATGAGTATGGGACCTGAAATGAAAGGGGGCGAATAAGGAATCATGAAAGCGTTCGGCGAAATGCGAATCAAAGACAGGATAACACACATACCACACCATAATCCGGTGCCGCAACGCTGACAGAACCGGGCTATGCAATAGATCGATAAGGAGTTATGCAATAGATCAAAATCAATTTTGTTTTTTTTTTATCTTGCGCTCTTGTTGGCCCGCGGTTCCATGCATGGGTCACTCGGTTCAATGTGTCAGTTATGTTTTCGTATGCTAGGGACACGCCGTTGAGCTGCGTTGAGGGGTTGACTGGCTTCACGCGATTCAAAGCTATTTTGTTTAGACACCGTTTGAGTTCTCCACAACACTTGGACGGCATTATCGAAGGTTAGATAACACCTTTATTGATTCGATTGAAGAAGGAGTGTTCACTTATGTCTTGATTGCCTCTCAACCGTCTTGGTCGCCGTCGTCGTCACAACGGTGACAGGCAGGTTTCAACATCCGATGCTGTAGTAACCATTATGTTTCAGCCGCAGCATTTATAGCTTCCTCTATTCCTTTGTTTCATTCCATTTGGCAATGTTGCTGGGGTGCTTAAGCAACAAACACCATAACTATCGATCTCTCTAATGCTTCGCGAATGTTTCAGAGAGTTTATTGAGCGGTTTCCCGGTGGACAGTTTAATGTTTTACTTATCTTTAATGGGAATAGCATCCGTTGCATTACTATTTTGAACGAAGCAAAGGCCAATGTATCCATCGTATTGTAGAGTTTTGAGGATAGAGTGATTTCTGTTAGTTATCTGTTAATTTCGTTAACGTTATGCTGGTATCTCCTTCCTCTAGGAATGTTAGCACGGACAACATCCAGAAGGAAAGCACCCTGCGAAGCGTTTCTACCGAAACGGATACGCTAAAGAAGCAGCTTTCAACCCTCAAGCGCAGCAACGACAACGCTTCGACGGAAAATGGGTTCGTGTCTTGGATCGGTTTTCTTTGATTATTTTGTTTGCTTTACTGATTACTGATTACTGATTACAGCCGGCTATCGAACGAGCTGACGGATGCACTGGCCGAGCTGACCATGACGAAGCGGAAGCTTAAGGACTCGCAGCAGGAAGTCGAAGGCATGAAGTCGCAATTACGGGAATACGTTCAGGAAATTCGTCGTGCCGAAGAGTTATTGCTAGCTAAGGTAATTTCCTATATGAGTGAATATTTCTATTTTCTTTTTGTCAAGACAATTTCACATGTACTATGGTTCGTTTTATAATTATCTATCAATATCTACACAGGAACGAGAACGGGAAGATATTCTGAAACAGTACAAATCGCTTTCCGAGGGCGCCAACACATTGGAGGCAAGCAATCAAACGCTGGAAATGGAGAGCATGGAAGCCAAGTAAGTATTTGAGAAGAGTGTATTTTTGTTCATCTTCACACAAGCGGTATCCATCATCGATGTTAGTTACAATCGTTATCTGTCGCATTTTTCCCAACTTCCGTATTTTGGTATTTGACGTATCTTGGATGATTTGATTTCAGTAGATGTAGGTTTTACATTCGGGATAATACGTATATTAATAACATAGTAGAGTTTGGGTTTCTGATTGTTTGGTAATAGTAACTGACAAGAATGAAAAAGAAACACGAATAAAGATATACTTTTTTAATTGAATCCGACATTGCCAAGTAGCATCACTAGAGCTGCTTATATGACGTAGAAAAGAAAGATTCGCTCCGTTCATCGTCCTGTGGCACACTGCCAAGTATGGGATGGCTGCAGCAGCTATCACGTGTAGGAAAATGCATTTTTCTACCTTCATCCGACAAAACTAATATTCGTTACCATATACCGGTCGACGGCAGACGGTGAACCCCACGAGGGCCATGCTAAGGCCGTAAATTAGAAAATAACTTGCATTAACTCTCGACCTTCATTATTTTGGCTGCTGCCGCTGCTCTTGTCGGTTGGACTTCGGACTCGACTTGGACACGACCGGGCACATGGTTTGTTTGGTGTGGTATGCGTTTGTGTATATGTGTGCTTGGGTCTCGTAGGTATAGATACGACTATCGGAGATAATTAGATTTTTGCTGTAGCCACAAGCAATCCAGGGAGTGTGGTGTGTTGCACCATGACCACGAGGATAGCAGAGTTTTATGACTTTATTGGTTATTTATTTACTCACACTTCTCCTACGCTCTGTTCGTACATTTTGCCTTCTTTGTCTTTCGACAACGAAGAAAATTACTCCAGGAAGCGGAAGATCGCATAAGCGGGCTGGAGGAGCTGGTGACGATTCGCGAGCAGGACATCAGGGAGTGCGAGCGGCAGATAAACGAGCTGTCGGCCCAACTGGCGGCGGCCGAGTCCGAGCTCGAGGCGTTGCGAGACAATAACCATGCGCTCTCGCTGGACCTGGAAGCAACGAAGGAACTGTGCAGCAAGTTGGACCTCCAGAAGGACAAGCTGAGTGAGGAGCTGCAGGAGCATTCCAACATCCGTGAGCAGCTGGCCCGGGAAAAGGAAACGATGCAGAAGGAGCTTTCGCTGGCTCGCACCGGCGACCGGGCTGCGGTGAAAGGATTGCAGGAGCTGCTAGCGGCCAGTAGAGCCGAGGTGGAGCAACAGCGAATAGTATTGGCGCAGCGTGAACAGGAACGCGATAAACTGGTAACGGAAACGGATGCACTGCGGGCAAGGTTGGCGGAGCAGCAGGAGGCCGTTCGGCGCAGCGAGGCACTTGCTAGCGAGTACAGTGTTCAGCTGCAAGAGCTGCGACGCAAACTGACGGATGATCGATTTGCTCTCATTCGCTCCCGGAACGCCGACCCGTCCGACATTGAACCGTCCGAGGTCGACGTGGAAGATGACGATGATGAGCAAAACAGGTACTCAACAATGTAACAAGGGAATTAGATTCGGGAGGGATCCTGCTTCTTAACTGCCACTTTTAACATTCCATTCTCTCTCGTGTTTGTGTGTGCGTGTATGTTTTATCGAAATATTGTAACTAGAATAAGGCGGTACTTAGAGATAGCGAATAAAGCGAACAATCACGGTGGAAACCATTACCTTTCGAACCCAAATCCGGTACGACAGGAAATCCCGAACGTGTCGAAGTATAATCCAAATTCAAAGTCTATTCCGAAGACAAAGCAGTCACATTTTGTAAAGTGGGGAAGCTCCCGTGAGCTTCACCATAGAAGCACACAAAAATCAGGTAAGATCCACGTTTTGCGGGTCCTCATGGTCTCAATGAAGCGTATCCGTTACCGTTCTGTTTGCATATCTCTGTTTGGACAGCTCCGCGAATTAGTGCTCCTAGTGGGTGGAAAATTACAAAATACAAAAAGGGCACTGTGGAAGCAAAGGAACGTGCAAATCAAGCCTCGAATACCATCGGAATCGAGAACGAGAATAATTCTAGCTATTATTCGTTGTCGTCTATAAACTCAATGGCTTACAGTATATCTAGCTCTGTTTCGAGTGACACCATTGTAGCAGAGGTAGGCTTACCAAAGTATCCCTAGTGCATTGCTAGAAACGGGGGCCAGAAATGCTGTCGCTTCTGCTCCAGCTGCTAATCGATTTCCATTAGTTAACTGCGATCGTTATACAACTTTATTTCCTCTTGCATTGGTTGCCTCTCAGCAGCGTAAGCAGGAGCTGCAAAGTGGAAACCGTACCGACGGCATCGTTAGTCCTGCGAGTGACCAACGGGTGCTAACGGAAGGAGTCGTAAAAGGCAGAATAGATGAGGTCGGGTCAACGGTAGTCATCTATAAAACGGCCGAAGGCGATCGTTTAATTTTGAAGAACAAACCACCGGTGGGAATCCGGAATCAAGAGTGCCTTCCAAACGAAACACTACCGGCAAACCCATCCATTCCCGCCACTGACCGGCTAATGATAATTAATGAAAGATCACCAGCCATGCCGGACCGTTCCGTTGCCAAAGCCGGTGCTGGGAGTGCAACTACAAGGACGACCCAAACGACGACGACCATCGTGGAAACGTGGGCCAAGCTGCTCGAACATCAATCGTCGGTGCAGTCCGCTCCGGCGGAGCTGATAGCTGGTGAAGGTAATTATGCTGCCAAATGGTGAACATACGAGTGCAATATCGTGGTTGGTAGTATTGTTACGAAATTTCCCGATTTACTGTTTTCCAGCGGAAAGTGCGAGAGCGCCAAGGCGTAATGAGGCGTTGGAAAATACCGTGACCGCAATGGGGTCAACGGTTTCCGCTACAACACCTAACTATCAGCTTCGTTTCAATGTGAAGCTTCCGGCGGCGAGTACGTGAGCTTGCGATACATTCATTCTTCCTCTTGTATATAAACCCTTTTGGAGCATTTTTATACACTAAAATTGTTATTTACACAGAGTGTTCATAGTTCTCTTCATACAGAATTAGATGTACTAAACCGTACTATTCAGACCATCGCACTTTGTCCATTTTTTATATCATTCTGTTTATCTAGTAAGCGATTGATCTGGAATTAATGAGCCATGTCATAGCATTACTTAACTAGTCACCATAACAAGGCTCCAACGAGGCGTGCTTGTAATGGCTTTAGGTTTGGTGATAAACATGAACTCATAAAACTCACAGCTCGATTACTTACTTTGGTTTGCAAATACAAAAATGCATTTGCTGCGCTCATTAACGCAATGAGCCACATCGGAGAGTAATGCCGGGATCTATCACGAACCATTACTCGCCTAACGAGTATGTTGAGTATATAAATCCCAAATACCCGCCAGGTAGCGAGTATTGGATGGTTTGCAAAGATGTCTGTCTACTGGATTGCGCTGTGGGCGGTTGTAGCGAGCGTTTGCCACAACCAAGTGCAAGGATCTGTACGCATCACCAACTATACGGATGAGTGGGATGCAAAGTATCTGGACGTTGATTTGCGGGTGCGTCGGCTAGATAAAACGACGGCGATCGATTTCGATCTGGATCTGAAGCAGGTGCTCGACAAGAATGTGGAGGTAATATTGAAAAGTTGCAGGGTGGGATTCTGCTCTTCTAACCTAACCTTCGAGCTTGGTTTTCGTAGTATGATGTGCGCCTGTGCCGGAAAATTGCTGGCAAATATCATCAGATGATGTACACCGGTAAGCAGCAGGTATGCGGAATGGAAACGCGACGTTCGCGGAACCTACTGGACCGCTACATCGCGTCAGAACTAGTGAAACACTCGAACCTCACCACACGCTGCCCGATCTCGACCGGTCACTATGAGGTGCGCAACTTTGAGATAGACGATCGGCACCTGATGATGAGCGTTGTACCGTCCGGGGAATTTCTAATCAAGTTCGGAGTTTACCATCGCGGAAAGGAGATAAAAATGAATCGTTGGTTCATCACGGCCACATAATGATTAATTCTAGATCAATAAGTTGTTTAAGCGGTGATCGTTCTGCCGTAAAACGCCTGGGGGAGTTGATTAATGTGAAATGCAAACGCTCCTTATGTATATTGAGCTGCGGTTAATACATGTTTGATTATTTTTATGCGATTCTTGTGGATTTTTTACACCGAACTGAAACATCAGCGCCTAGTGGAATCGCTTTACACCCAAACTTTCTTCAATCTTCCGTACCATTTCGATTGGAAAATTATGTCGTTGCGTTTCCCTGCAAAGCATTTTACCACAAGCCCGAAGCTTGTCTCCGGCAGATACGGTGGGAGACGGATATGGTTCAGGGTAACGTTTTGGAAGATGAACTGCGCCGGCGAAATCGGGCATCTAGTCGGTACGTTTCCATGGTGCTTCAAGTCGTTATAAACCAATGCTGCCACACGATCCGTCGCTGGTTGCTTCAGAAATAAGCAAAAGTCAAATGTCTTATTGTAAATCCAGTTCTCCTGCGTGCGTGTGCGAACAAAGTAACCGATATTCATCTGCAAGTAGATCAGTTGCGAATAAACATGTGGAGTATTTTATGTCGTGTGATGAACGATTTTCCTTCGCGCATCCTTACCCTAAGGCTGTCAAACGTAACCAAGTTACGGATATTCAGGTGCATTGTGACGTTGTGCATCGATCCATGTCGCTGGAGGGATACAGACGTTATAGTTTGCTTATCCAATCCTTCTACCTCCGCACTGGTTAGTACTGGAATGAGCTGCAGGTAATAGGAAGCATACTGTTAGAACAGATACGCACACGGTACGTTTCAAGAGTATCTCAAACCTCGAATCATACCTTGAAGGATTTTCCAACCACATCGTTCATCGTCGCAAACGACAGGACGGCGAGCACACACAATTGAAAGGAGCCACTCATTGTAGCACCCATATGGTGTGCTACACTAGTTCCAAACCACGGCAGCAGGAGAACTGAATCTTAATGCCAGAGCTGCGCCACTTTTGCTTACTATCTCAATGGCTAAAGTAATTATATTTCATAGTTGCAATTAGATACAGTCTGCTATATCCCCTAATTGCGATCGGTAGTCACGGTTGTTCTGTCGCAAAATAATGTTAAAGATTTGTGGATTTTTTTGTACATTTGCTAATACCACCAATCAAAGCCACAACTGCAATATCTTTACGACAATACCCACAAGAAAAATAGTTCCCTTACAAAATAAATGTAGCCAAATGCTGTTGTAGTTGCAATTTATTAGAAACAACAAAATATTTGCCAGCTGCCATCTGTTGCTTTGTCAAAAGCGTGTGTTAATTTCATCTTGGAACATTCGTAGGTTAAACAGACAGTTTCATTAGTCGACCGTACCATGAAGACTTAAAATAGAGCTCTTTTTTCGCTCCGTGATAGGCATCCAATACGAAGCCAATGTTGGTCTCAGACAGGAAAAAAGTCAGTTGTATTTGATTTCATTAGTATCATTCGTTTTTCCGTTTAATTTTCTGGTTGACGTTCCATAATTTCCACTGCCATTCAGTTTATCATCGAATCGTATAATTGTGTGCCTAATTGCTAGATGTGTTCAAATTTTTTCCTTATATTATCATGATAGGAGAGGAATCGATTTAGTTTGGTTTCATTATGGCGAGAGAGACAATCTGGATTGTTATATGCTGCGTTACGTTATTTGGGGTTTTTGAATCCAAGGTTTGTTGTTGGAACCGAATCGACTATAAGTGTACCGTAAGCTGTTGTATTTTTATTATTTTTGGCAGCTGACTGTGCAAGTCAATAAAGTGGAAGTCACAAACCCGACTCGACTGGCTAACTGTACAGCCTCAGTGCAGAGAATTGGTGCTGGTTCCAACTTTCAATCTTATTTCCATCTCGTCCTGCATCAAGCGGTCACGGATGCGCGGGTTGGTTGTAAAGCGCCACAGTTAATCGGTCAGTCGATAATGAAAACCCTTAATTTGATCCCTCTGGTTACAGGTCAACGTGGCATACTTTGTTCCCATGCTGACCGGAAACTACGATCATCCCATCTACAACCGAACCGTCAGCTACTGTTCGTATCTAGTACGACCGACGACTGACCGAGTGCTGCACATGATCTACGATGGATTGGGTCGCAGTGGCAATCTACCTAAGCGATGTCCTATTGCGCCCAACGCTTACTTCTTCAATACGAGCTGGGACAATATTCGGTTGCCAAGCGCTCTACCATCCACTATTTTTCGCCTGAATCTGGCTTTCTACAGTGGTCCCAAGATGGAACTTGTCGTCGGTCTTCGCTGGTACGGAGTGATAAAGAAGACGGACAGCTAGTGGTTATGGATAGGCGTGTCCTCCAAACGGCAAGCAAGAAAGCTGCCCTAGCCTAAACTATGGGTTGAATAAACACTTACTTCACCAGCATGTTTGGTGCAACAGAAAACCTTACTGATGATGTACTTAGTTCCCGTTTACATGATCAAATGCTCGCACTTTGATCCAATTAATAGAAAAATTAGAAGTTTAAAAATTGTATTGGTGTATTAATTTACTCCAGATTACTATTTCGCTGACATACTTGATATGTGATCAACACAGGGAACGGAAAACATGTTTTACTTTGCCGGGAAAAAAGGGATTCACACAAAATTAAACAACCACATGCTATGTGCGGAGCGAGTTAAACCGTCCAATTTACTTGTGCAGTACCGCATAACATCTCGATCAACCGATACGTCCCATCATTAAACCTGCTATCATATCGCACAGCTTAATACAAGTATGATTGCTGGTTTTGCATAACATCGGAAATTTCAAACATTAATTGTTTTCTTTCTATGTAAAGTATTGCTCAAGCGAAAGAAAGAGCGGAATTGTGCGGAGAATCCATTTGTATTATAATCAGTAACGTTCGTTACTCTGTTTAAACTGTTTCTTCCCTAGAACCGTTTTAACTGTAAACCCTTTTAACTATCTAAAGGGACTGTTTTTATTCCAGTTAAAAATGCTCCTTGCTCAACAACGATCAAGCGGTGTGCATGTCACTCTCTTGATCAGTCCATGTCCAATGAACGTCTGATAATGTTCGCTAGTTCGCCGGGACGTTACGACTATTTCGATGCGGAATTTAGCTGGCATCAGGAACGACGGAATCTGCATATGTGAAAGCGGGATTTTGCAAAATCTGTATTGACCAGTAAGCGGACAGCTAGACGGCATGTTCCCATACTGTTTCATCGTACGATGGATAATAGCCAACAGACGGTTCATTCCCGGTCGCTTGAGAAACGCGCACATGTCCACCGAATGATTGTAGAGAGGGATTTTCAGGCTCTGCGGGAGATAGGAACCGTCCAGCCAAAATATCGTCGAGAGCTGTAATTGAAGGATTACAGTCGTCATCGCAAGGCAATCAATGGCATGAAATCTGCTATGCTGGTACACAGTATAACTATCGCAGGAACTCACCGTGGGTTGCACGAGGGTTTTATGAACAATTGCCTCATAATCAATTCGGTTAGAGGTGGCAGTGTTGATGATAGTCGCAGTACTATTCATATAATTGAAATTATTCGTTATTTCCGTACGTTCAAGGACCGCTATCATTTTCGTACCAGCTTCGTTGGGAGACACTATTATCACTACCAGCGTGAGAAGAACGCGTAGAAGATAAAAGGCGATGTGCAGCATCTTGTAGTAAGGCTATGAGTGTGTTACAGTACTCGTGGCGTTGTCGTAGTAACTATCGTTCAATAACTAATGTTTCTAGTTGAGAGGATATCCCATATAAGCTTCCGCGGGGTTCCTGTGGTCGTTATTGTACGTTAATCATACTATCGATAAGAGAGTCATGGGGCTGTGGGGTTTTTGCACTTTTTCCCGCAAGCCAAAATTCCAGACATTACAACACGACAATCACAACTGGCATCGCCATACATAGGTTCTAGATAAAAAGGAAAATGTAATTGTGAACCCATTACAAAATAATCTCAAAGCATGTTAAACTATGACTAAAAATTAAGTCAATAAAACACACTACTTCTACTACTACTGCAATCCAGAAGGTATTGGTCCTGATTGGTTCAGTAGAGTTTTTTAAAATTCCTCAATAATAATTCGTATGGTAATTCAAGAAGCCTTTTATTTAAAGCTCAGTATTTTTAATTTACGTTGGCCATTAATTCCATTAAAGGCTCAGTAGTTTTCTCCACAGAAATACATATTACATAAACATTTTCCCCAGTGAGGTACATCATAACCAAAAGCCACATCTTTATTTTACAATTGAAGTTATAAAAATTACTACTAAACAGTAATTTTCTTCAGCCGACCATGCCAACGGCTTTCGTAGATAGGCTTTAGCGCCGCGTTTTTTTTAAATATCACTACCACTGTGAAATGAGTTTCGGGGAGGAACGGTGGCAATTGTACATGATTCATGGTAATGTTGCGGAATGTCAGTAGTTGCGGCGTCAATGGGCAGGATGTAGGCGTATTACCACGAGTCTTTATACTGTCAAACACCATTTTGATCAGTCGGTCGCTGGTAGGCCGTCGCAAAAAGTTACAGAAATCGAGGGTACGACTGTAGAAAACTTTAGCACCCTTTGGCGTGTGTATGATGTATTGTGCGATGAGCTTGACGAAGGAGTAGAAAGTTAAAAAAAACCCCTTGATAGGTAGAGCAAACGCATTAGCTATTATCTTTACCGTTGCTTCCGAGACGGTTTGAATAAATGTGATGTCCATATCGAGGGTAAAGTATGGAGCAGCTGCAAACCGCTTGAGTGTGATGTTGTTGTGAACGTACTCAGGGTTTGCGTCAATATCCGCTTTCGTAAGGATTGCGATCACCTAGTGCGAGGGTATCTTTTTAAGTTGCTGTTGATGATTACTGAATTATTTACTTGGTTCGGTTAGCTTACCTTTTGCAACGCTTGAATTTCAATCGTGCTACAAAGCATAAGGATGAGGATGGTTTTATAAGCGACCCCCATCTCGACCAGTGTTTGCGGAACGGATTGCTGCCAGTTGGTTGTATCGATCAAAAAACAAACTCGCACTAACCGGAAAAAGAGCATACATCGACGCTATAAACAGCTGCGGCTAAATCTGATGTAAAGTTTCCTGTAGAAATTGCCGTAATTAAAAAAGCATTTAATTCTTTCGCCAAAACCATAGCAAGATAATCGGTTGTTTGTACTACTAATTACTGCTGAGTTTGCGGTTGTTTTCTGCTGAAAAGCTATTTCATAGCTTATTTCTATAGCAATGGCACCCGGTCGCACATAATTTAAATTCTAAATAGCACATAATTTAAATTCTAAAGCGATTATAGGATTGGTCTCGTCGGTTTCAAACCGATTTCTTTCTCGAAACATTTATCCTACAACTATATACTAGCCTTGCATTAATTTAAAGTGAAAATTTTGCTTTTCTAATTGGCAAATACGGTTTATTTAGAATGTAAAGAAATCCATGCAATTATGAAATTGTTTTCAACTTGATGTACCCCATCCCAAAATCAATAATACCCAAGAAATAAAACATTTATTACTAAAATGTTCTAGCTCTGCCGTGGTTCGGTGATGCATCAGTTGCGATCCGTTAAACTTCTTCAATGTACCTTTGACGCGTATCTCTGCGCAATGGTCCATCTTTGGTCCAAGGAGTCCCGAAATGTCTAGCACATACTCGGTTTCCACAAGGAAGGAGGGAAAATCGAGTTGCTTTAGTGTTATGTTGTTGAAAGCATAGGTGGCTGGGTTGATGGGACATTGTTTCGGTACGGTACCGTACCGGCGCACTTCATTGTACACGATTTTAACCAACCGATACGATTCGGGGCGACTGAGAAAGTCACAGAACGAAAGCGACGTGTTGTAAATCGGGTACAATTGCAGACCTCTATTCGGGATCGAGGCCGCGATTCGCATCTTGGGGGGTTATAAAAGAGGAACGTTAGTTTTTAATCTCGTTTATCTTATGGCCGTGACCGACTCCTAGTTCGGCAATCTTACTGTGATCATATGTAGTGGCCTAAACACCGTAAAGGAAAACGAAACGGTTGAGAAGCGGTTGCGGGATGCTGTTTCAGGATGCAGCACGAATGTACCATTGAAATGCGGACAATTTATCACATAGTTTATGCTCTTGATGATAGGAACCATTTTTGCGACGGTAACCGAACGAAAGCCTACCACGGTAACGCCCACTATAAACAAGCACACGCGTCCCGCCGATTGCGACATCATTTTTGCACTGGCTCGCTATTGAGCTTTTCTGATTTTCAGGAGCATTCATTGCCGATGAGTATCTGTAGTTCCTTTTTGGACAATGTAATGTAAAGCATCGATCTAGTGTTTGTGGAATAAAATGTTCCAATTTAGATCATTTTCGTTATTGCATCCGGTGTGATATGAGATTCTGTGGTTTATTTTAAGGTTTAATTCATGTTAATGTTGAACGTAGGAGCTTTATTTTCAACTATTGTTTGCAGAACAAAAGTCTAAAAATTACGACTGCTTAACACTCAGCAGCGCTCGTTGGGTGCGCATTTTACTTTCTTTATCGAGCCAATGCATTCAATCTGCGTGTAACGGTCTCTTGTTGAACGCCGAAAAACGTCGATTTGCAATCGGAACTCAGCCGTAAAAAAAAATGAAGGCAAACGCATCTTACTCACGGTAACGTTGGAGAACCCGTATAGACCGGATACGATTGGGCATCGTGTGGGCAAGTTGCCGTTCGCCTTTAACTCGCGATACACAATCAATGGCAAGCGATGCATTTCGGGGTGCTGCAGAAAGCTGCACAGATCAATTGTACGATTGTAAAGCGGTGCCCGTAGAGTGCTCGTCGGTCCTTCGAGACAAAACACTATCATTATCTGCGAAGAAAGCATACTGCGGTCATCATATCTGGGGCAAATGTATCTGCATACAAACCATGGGTTCGATGACTGTTTTCAAGATGCCAAGTCTGTAATCCACACGACTGGTCGAGGCCGTATTGCGTATGATCAGGCTCGAGTTGATATACTTGAAGTTGTTGAACACCTGGCATCGTTGGAGAAAGGCCACCATTTTGGTGCCGGCCTCTAAGGGTCCTATCGTACCGATTACGATGACGTAGAGAATAGGTAGAAGCTGCCGTTGAAAGACCTTCAGTTGCATCTTCTGGCAGAGTCGAGTTGGTACGAAATCTCATCGTGTGATTGAGCCGAGCTTTTATTATTTCGTCCAGAGAGAAGAAGCAGCGATTACCTTATTCGCAGTGCTGTAGGACAGAGGGATGATTGATAAGATAGGCCGATAAGATGTCGTGAGAAATGAATTGAATGCAATTACAAAATTATTTGACAAGTACAACTGATAAGGCTAATATCAGTGACCGATGATTTACGCGATTTCACGATAGTACACGCACTTATTGGTTATTAAAATAAGATCAGCAACACGAATAATGTATTGTTCAGATGCGTGGTTGAAAATGGGACAAATACATATTTATTCAGAGACTTGCTGCTACAGACAATTGATGTGGTTTTATTTCGTTTTTTTTCCTTTTATTAGAGCACACATTTTATAGCTTTTTTTCTGATGTTGGTTGCCAAACACAACCAAACATTTCAAATTGTTTTGCCTTTGCCAGGAACTGGAGTTATGTCTGCCCGAGGGTTTTACACTTCAAGATGCATCCTTCCTTTCCAAAACATTATTCATAACTCGTACCAGCTTACCGCTGACCTGATAATCCAAAACGGGTTCGGCTAGACGGCCTGTTTGAAACAACATCTTTAGCACGAACTCAGTTTCGGGCAAGAGACCGGGCATGGCCATGCGAGAGGGCTTAAGGTCGCGTATGTAGTACTGGCCGCGCTTGAACGGGCATTTGGTAGGAAGATTGCTGCTACGGTTCACCTGTTCGTAAATCATCTTCACCAAACGGTCCATTGTGGGGCGCCTGAGAAAGACGCAAATATCAAACGTCCGGCGCAGAAGAGCATCCTGTAGCACACCTTTGCCCATCACCACGTGGTACGAACCCGTAATCTGGAGAAGGATACAATGAAACGTGCTTAGCAAGAATCTAATTTCTAAATTTCAATATCTTGCGTATTACCTTTAAATCCTTAAACTCTCGATAAAGTTCGAACTCATGGGCAATAGTCTGATTTGTTGGGGGACCAGATTGATCGATGGTCGTCGTACCATTAATGTATCGATAGTTGTGCTTGGCCGCTATTTTCGTGACTAATGGCACCAACTGGAAATGGAAAATAAAACCGGGATAATTACAGTTGTTAATCCTAATAAATTGAAACATTCGCGAGGATACTTGCAGCAACGAAAGCAGTTGCCAGGCTGGCTGATGTAATGGCCACGAGCACAGTGATCGGTCTGGTCAGATGCATGTTTTCACGGGTAAGTGGTTTGGAAAGAACTGATTCGTTTGCTGCAAATGAACCCGCTATTAATGGTGTACACATTTATCCAATAGACATTTTCTAAAAATAGCTTTAGATGAATCCGGTAGTTTATTCTCAAATTAAATGCAATCTACATTTGGATAATTGTTGTTTATTATCTTTGGTCCAAAACGGTTAGATTTAACCGCAAAAAAGCTTCAAATGATTCCTAGCAAACTATCGTTTGTTTTACCTTCACAAAAGATTTCCCTTCAGCTCATATTCTGTCCTGAATTTAAGTTAAGAGAATGAAGTTATAGTTGCCAATTTATTGAAAAAAGCTGTTTGATAACTCGGATACGCTGACATTCGATTCGATTACATTACAGACTGCTTGGATCGTTGTATCGCATGAGTTTACCATAGAACCGAATAGTAAAAAATAGTTTTCGTTCCGGTCCTGTGTGGAACTGCTCCTTCATGACGAAGCTACTTTCGGGGATGAAAGCAGGGATTGGTATACGAGCCGGTTGGATGTTGCGTATGTAGTAATAGCCTGGTTTCAACGGGCACCGCTTTGGCAGGCTGGTGATCCGAGTGATTGCATCGTACACCAACTTCAACAGGCGATCCATCGTTGGGCGCCTCAGAAAGGCACAATACTCCACGGAACGGCTCAGGAGTGCACCATGCTCTACGCCATTGCTAACAAGGTGATAGGACATCGTGAACTGTGGATCAGGGTCAAAAAGAACAAAGAGTCACCGTTTGCAGAATTGTGAGGCTGACCTTCCATCAATGTCCGTCTCACCTTCATATCCCGGATTTCTCGACGCAGATAAATATCACAATCAATGGATTGATTCGTTATCGGTATCGTATTATGGATAGGACACGTCACGTTAACATCCTGATAAGGGGCACTCGTGTTTGCATGCGTAATTACAGCGATCATCTAGAGTAGCGGAAGGACAATTTATAAGCAATGGAATGAACTGCGACGGGTATTGATACTTACTGTTGTCATTGCCATCGATTCACAGGATACAAAACATGCTGCCAACACCGCAGAAAGCAAGATTAATGCAGGGTGCAGCAGCATCCTTTTTGCTTTTTGTGACGCACGGTTTCAACCAAAAGTTAGATCGAGACTGAAGCAAGCACATGGTGCTAGTTACGTTTTGATGAGTTCGCTGAAATTCATTAAACTACAATCAACGGCATTTTCAGTACACATTACATTAACGGAAAGGTTAACTAATGGGAGGGACATGTTATCTATCCTCTATCTTGTCTGATAATTTCATAGTGTCGTCATAGTCGTTTGCTAGTTTTCCGATATGCAAGAATATTTGAATGACGGTTGGGGAAGATTTGGATAAAGCTTCATAAATGGCATCAATTTTAGAAAGACGTATCTGCAAAAGTGTACTTTTCCGGTGCCCATCGTAGCCATGTGATGGGTCATCTGAACTACGCAAATCAATATACTTTTCATAGATTATAAGTTTATCCAGGTAGCCAGTTGAGTTTTTGTTGAATTTCCTACTTTTCAATTTTTGGCAGATTTTTTAAGTTGCCAAACTGATTACACTATTGTCGAGCCAGGTTCGTCGCTTAACGGGCAAGTCTTTTGATTTAAGCCAAAAACGGGTTGACGATTGGTTTATAAAATAAAACTATCTACCTATACATGTTTTTGCAAATGCCATAACAAAATGCCACTTTTTAAGTATATTTGGTCGTATTTTGCGGACGATTCATCCATAAAGAAATTCATTCATGTATGATTAAAGAATAACTCATATTAAACATGTATTTAAGATGTTTTTGGTGTGTGATACAATTCGTGAAACACAAGGACCGACCATCTTTGCGTCGCATTAAAGTGGGCTTTTCTCTTAATCGTCAAACACACGCACCATCCTACCATAGAGACGAAGTTCGTAGAGAGCTTTCTGATTGGCGCCGGTTTTAAATAGCTGCGTCATGACGAAATGCGCTTCAGGGAGAAAGGAAGGTATGGTGAAGTGTGAAAGCTGTAAATCACGTACATAATAGTGACCGGCTAGTACCGGGCAGCGCTTGGGCAAGTTACTGCTCGGTATTACCACGTCATAGATTATCTTGATCAACCGATCTATCGTGGGACGCTCAAGAAAGTCACAAAAATCGACCGATCGTGTAAAGAGCGCATTCTGCATTACTGCGCCGCGCAGGACCGCATAGTACGATACCGAGAGCTGTGCCAATGAGATACAAGGAAACGTTTGAAGGGATGTTCACTCAATTCAAATATGATCCTTTTTTACCTTTACTAGATTAATCTGGCGAATTACGTGTATGTTCATGTCCAAACTCTGATTGCTAGCCGTCTGTCCGATGCTGGCTGTCACGTTTGCAAACTTGTAGTTGTTATTTGTTTCTACCTTTGTGAGGAACGGTTTCAGCTGGAACATTTTGGGCAGTAGAGGTTTATTTTCTTTTCTTCATATCATCAGCACTGGGCGTCAGAATTGCGCATTACCCACCTTTACAAATGCGTCGGTCCGTGTTGCGAGGAGTATGCAACCCATCAATAACGATACGATCACCAGCATTGATGATTGCATGTTAAGCTTCACTGGAACACTCGATGCACTCGGTTCGACTGGTAGAAGTAGACTCTGTCGGACTGAACTTGAACGAGCGCTGGTATACTACGGTAATAAGTGAATGAGGAATTCTCTAGATGATTTTTAACTTAAAGTGTTATTATAAATGGAGTGCGTCATTCCAGCAATTTAAAACACGTCACTAGCTCGACGATGCAATTGTGGTCATGGCAGTTCCGATATAAAAGATAATCCATGTTCTCAGCATTCGAGTGTGAATGGTATTGCGATGCTATTACCCTGTGCAATCTGTGTTTTATTTGTCAAATCAAGCGATTCCGTTGGAAGATTAAGTGATATCTTGCTATTTAATATATTTAATATTGCAGCTCAGTCTCTGCTAGTCACCACTTTCACCAATGACACGCACTAGCTTTCCGTGATAAACCACATCGAACAGTGGTCTCTGATGAAGCGCAGAACGAAAGGACTCCTTCAAAATGAACTCTGTCTCGGGCAAAAATCCAGGTACTGCGAGGCTGGAGAGCCGCAAGTTGCGAATGGTGAATATTTCCTGTTTCAAAGGGCAACTTTTTGGCAAATGGTTGTTCGGAACTATCTGATCCCAAACGAGCTTCATCAAGCGATCTACTTCAGGCCGTTTAAGAAAGGAACAAAAGTTGACGGAGCGCGACAGAAGAGCATTTCGTGCGGTACCACTCTTCCCGACCACATAGTACGCTACGGTTAGCTGATGTGGGATTTGTAATATGGGTGTTAGGATTGGTGTTAGTTTTAAATTGATTATACAGCAATCAGTATTTCACTTACTTGGGCGTCCTTTATTTCCCGCCTGATATCAATATCGCAGTCCAATGTTTGATTCGTGATGGGTCCTACCTGCCGAAGGACTTTTGTCACGTTCACATACTGATAGTTGTTCCTAGTCTCAATACGTTTCAGCACCGGCGAAAGCTTTGAACAGCCAGCGATACATAAAAATACATTTTACCATATTGCATGGATGAACAATGAATCACTCACCTTCATAAAGGCATTTGCTGAAGTGGAGAGACTCGTTGCGAAAGCAAACAGCACGATCGGGAGCATAAGCATGTCTCGTTGCTTCGAGGTTGTAGCACTATTTATGAAAAAAATATCTTAGAGAAAAAGAGTGATGTAACGAACGGGTGCGATTAGTGCTGCTGGAGACTATGCTGGATGGTCGAGAATAGGGCATGCATTAACAGCACTACTTTGAATAAAACACATTAATCTTTTCCAGCTAATCATTAGGATTTTTAGATCATCGCTGTGATATTGCAGCAAATGAATTGATTTAAATAATAAGGCACGATTAACGAAATGTTGATCATCAACTGTTTTGATCATGACCTCAAACATCGCCATTTTTTTGATAAGCATGGTTGATAAAACACGAAAGTTAGCCTTATCGATTAATAGACAAACTATAACCAGCGGTTCCCGCAGTGCAACATTACCGCTGTTCATTGGTAATTTTTGATGGAAGCGAAAAGGGTTGTTTCGGTGTTCGCTTTAGAACGAGGCTATGAGGAACTGACGTCCATCGTGGGACGCTCAAGAATATAGAAAAGAAGAGAGAATAAGAAGAAAGAACAGTTAGCCGTGTGTAATCGGTGTTTTATTGGTCGAATTAAGCCAGCTCTCCTCCTTCTAGTCACCACTTTAATCAATAACGCGCACTAGCTTTCTAGATGGTTAGCTAATGAGGTGAATCACATCGTTGGTATTAACAGTGCTACTGATGAAGCGCATTAAACTGATCCTATAACAGTCGGTGTTTATCTTACCCTTGCGTCGGATATTTCTCGTATGATTTCAAAGTTGATGTCCAATGTTTGCTTCGTGATGGGTCCCACCTGACGGAGGACGGATGTCACGTTCACATACTGGTAGTTGTTCCGAGTCTCAATTCGTTTCAGCACCGGTGTAAGCTTTGGACAGTCAGCGATACATAAAAATAAATGTTTTCTAAATCCATCGACGAACAATGAATCACTTACCTTGATAAAGGCATTCGCTGAAGTGGAGAGACTCGTTGCGAAAGCAAACAGCACGATCGGAAACGTAAGCATGTCTCGTTGCTTCAAGATTGTGTTACTGAATAACATTAAACATTGATAACGTGGTGGTACCTGAATAGTTATGTAGCTAATCTTATATTAATTGCTTGCAATCACAAACCCATTCGTACCGTATCGTATCGTTTATTTCAATTGCGGAAAAAATTTCTCATTTATTGAGATGATTATCATCAGCTAATAAAGATAAAGTGTGACGCGGTCATATGTGTATCGATTGCATCTCATTTCGAATTAAAATACGAAGAAACAGCTTCTTCAATAGCAGTAGATACTGCCTTTTGTAGTTGGATAATGATTGAAACTCATTTAGAGAAAAAGAAAGTAAGAAGAAAAACTAGCTAATTGTGTGTAATTGTTGTTTTATTGATCGATTCAAGCCATTCCGATGGAAGATTTAATATTGCCATATGCTGCTCTCCTGCCTCTAGTCACCACTTTCACCAATGACACGCACTAGCTTTCCATGGAACGCTATATCGATCAGTGGTCTCTGATGGATGGTAGAAAAATATGACTCCTTGAAAACGAACTGCGTCTCGGGCAAAAATCCAGGTACTGCGATGCTGGAGAGCCGCAAGTTGCGAATCGTGTATATTTTCTGTTTCAAAGGGCAACTTTTTGGCATATTGTTATTCCGAACGACCTCATCCCAAACGACCTTCATCAAGCGATCCACTTCAGGCCGTTTGAGAAAAGCGCAAATGTTAACGGAACGCGTCAGAAGAGCATTTTGGGCGGTACCACTCTTCCCGACGACATAATAAGAGATGGTTAGCTAATGGGGTGGATCACATCGTTGGTATTAACAGCGCTATTGATCAAGCTTTAATCCAGTCGGTGTTTGACTTACCCTTGCGTCGGATATATCTCGTAAGATTTCAATGATGTGGTCCAATGTTTGGTTCGTGATGGGTCCCACCTGACGGAGGATGGTTGTCACGTTCACATACTGGTAGTTGTTCCTAGTCTCAATACGTTTCAGCACCGGCGAAAGCTTTGAACAGTCAGCGATACATAAAAATACATTTTACCATATTGCATGGATGAACAATGAATCACTTACCTTGATAAAAGCATTTGCTGAAGTGGAGAGACTCGTTGCGAAAACAAACAGCACGATCGGGAGCGTAAGCATGTCTCGTTGCTTCAAAGTTGTTGCACTGAATAACATTAAACACAGACAACGTTGGCGTACCTGTATGATTATGTGGCAAATTTTGTATTAATTGTCTGCAATCACAAACCCTTATCGTACCATTTCAATTGCGGAATAATTTTGTCATTTATTGAGGCGATTATCATCAGAGAAGGTTGGTAAATGTGTGGTGCGGTAATGCGTATATCGATTGCATCTCATATCGAGTTAAAATATGAAGAGAAAACGATTTTAATTGACCCGAATCATTCCTATAAATCCCTGACTCGCACAATTTTGCCCACAACTTCAATGTAGTACAGCGGTTTGCGCTGGGGTCCCGCTCCAACAAACAGCTCCTTCATTACGAATCCACTCTCAGGCAACATTCCAGGCAGAGAAATCGTTGAAAGGCGAATGTCGCGAATGTAGTAGATGCCCGGTTGCATCGGACACTTGGTGGGAAGATTGGTGTTACGATTGATGACTTCATACAGCACGTTCACCAACCGATTTCTCGCCGGATCCTTCAGAAAGGCGCAAAAGTCTACCGTTCGGGACACTAGCGGATTCTGGCTCACCTTACTGCCAAACACCGTGTAGTACTCGACCGTTAGCTGAGGATCGTGTGGGGAGAAGGAGCACCAAAGGGTTCCATTAACATTCTATCATGGTATCTTCTCTCTTCCGTTGTTATTACCTTCACATCCTTAAGTTCCCGCCTGATGTCGACATTCATGTCGATGCTTTGATTCCATTTCGGTCCGTCGTGGCGAATGGTGGCCGTAATGTTAGCATAGATGAAGTGGCTACCCGTTTCCACTTTTGTCACCATCGGAACCAGCTGAAGGAACAGCGACAAGGGTTTTGTTTGGGTGGGTGTTCTATTGCTTTGTTGAACTATACGTACCTTATAAAAGCCGTACGAATATTTGAAACAAGTGATCAACACTATTAATACCACTAGTATGGAAAGAGGTAATCGATTCATTGTGAGAGCAATGCTTTTCAAAACGAATAAAGCGACCGACGTGCGCAGTCAATGGCTGGAGTAGAACTGAGTACCATACGAATAACACATCTAATAAATTGTCGTAGCCGTACTTAGTGGCACGTGCTTCTAGAAAAGTCTTCGGATCATTCCACGTTATCGTTGGAAAAAATCGTACTCATTGTGATGTTCTAGAAGAAATCACAGACATAGCTCACTGGCGTAAGCTTAGTATGACATGGTTTAATGTTTGATTGGAAAGGTAGAAACTTCTTGAAGGACGCAAGCATTTCTACCTATTGAAATGTTGATTGAAAAAACATCCTGTTGATTGTTGGTGAAATGTCTCCCAAGCACAGCGGCGAAGGGACCGAACTATAGAGGGCGCTGCCTGCAGGTTGATCGTGGCAAGGGTATCGTGTGATAACGGGTGGCTAAAAGATAAATTCTGATGTTGGAATCTTCCGTTGCTTTCACGCATTAGAACATTCTCTTACTGATAAGAAACTAATGTCTAAAAATACAAAAAAGGAGGAAAAAGGTAAAAACAAATATCTACATCTCTTAAAAGTAGCACAGTGAACCCGTGAATGGTTTGTAATTGAAATTGAAATTCCCAAATAACGCCGGATCTCGAACTCCATTATGCGGTGAATGTTGAAAAAATGATTCTTCCTTCAATTTGTCGAACGTTACTCTCATTGCAGATTTATTATCAATCTTCAATTCCAATATATGGATAGAAAAAAATGACATAGAACATACTATTAATAACCCATCTTAACATACATATACACCACAGACGAAAAAAAATGCTTAGCTGGGCCTCATGCGATCCGCGGGCCGATCCTTGATCTATACCATAGCATGCCTCAATCGCTGGTCAACCTCACGAACCTTCCGTAGAAGTTATGAACTACAAGAGGTTCGTTGTTTATGCCGATTTGGTAAACTTGCTTGAGAAGGAAATCGTTTTCTGGCAGAAAGCCGGGGATTTCGACGCTTGAAGGACGGAAGCCGCGTATGTAGTAATGACCCGGTGGCATGGGGCACCGCTCCGCCAAACGATTATTTTGCTTAAGTCGCACGTAAAGGAGGTTGTATAGGCGGTCGGAAGTGGGGCGCTTCAGAAAGTGGCAGATGTCAACCGTACGTCTGAAGAAAGCATTCGGGACAACGCTTCCGTTCAGGACCAAGTGATAGTATCCATAGAGCTGGTATAGCAAGGGCCATAGAATAATAAGTCGTTATCTAAATATATCTGGAGACGTTGTGGAGTGAGACTTCTTACCTTTACAACTCGCAGCTCCTTCAATACTTCTATCTCGACATCGATGGAATGGTTGGCGATGGGACCAATCTCGTTGAGGGTAGCCGTTACGTTTATGTATTTGTAGTTATTCTTTAGATCCATCTTTTTCGTAACTGCAACGAGCTGTAAATGGATGAGCAATAGTCGTTAAAAGATGCTACGAGAGTGTCTCAGGATTTTGAATCTATTATTTACAGTGAACAAACCGTCCAGGGATAGACAGTTGAAGGCCAAAAGCAAAAGAGTGATGTAACGAATAGGCGCGATTATTCCCATAGTGCTGCTGGAGGCTATGCTGGATTGTCGGGAATAGGACATGCACTAACTACACTACCTTGAAACTCGTCACATTACACTTTTCCAGCCGATCATTAGGGTTTGTAGATCATCGCTGTGACATTGCAGCAAATGAATTGCTTTTATTTAGAGACAGTGAACGAAATCTCACCTTTTTTCCTAATTATCTTGTTTGTTAAAGCATGCAAGCCAGGTTTATTGATAAATACACGATAACAATTATTTCAAGCACTTCCCGCAGTTGCTGTGATATAATGCTGTTCACTGGTGCGTGCGCCGGAAACAAAAAAAAAATATTCACGGATTGCTCAACAACTCGTCTGAGGAGCAAACTTCGTCAATTATTTTACCAATTTCCTTCCATTACATTAATAAGAAAGGCATATTTTAAATTGAAATGACAGATGTGCTTGTTGTGTTGCCCGAAACCTTTGTTTAATTACAATTTAGACGATAGATATTCCAACATGTATGTTATCCAATGATTTTCCTCATTTTACGGTAATTATTCTACCGATGGTCATATAATTGCCTGCTAATGGACGCTGTTTCGCTCGATCGGTTTCCTCACAAAGCTTCCGTAGAACTGGTAAGTAAACAATGGTTTGTTGTTTATGCCGGTTTGAAAAATTTCCTTCAACAGAAAATCATTCTCGGGTAAAAAACCCGGAACTGCTATGGCCGAAGGACGAAAGTTGCGTATGTAGTAATATTCCGGCGGTATGGGGCAACGTTCCGGCAGTTTGCCGCTCTTTTTATACTGCACGTAGACGAGATTAAGCAACCGATCGGAAGTAGGGCGTTTGAGAAAATGACAAACATCCACCGTACGAGTGACGAACGCTTGCGGGACGACGCTTTTGTTGAGAACGAGGTGATACTGAACTGTTCCCTATCCCGGAAATATGGAAAATATGCTTGAAAAGAATACCGAGAGCTGGGGCAAATCGAACCACCGTTCTTACCTTTACATCGCGGATCTCTTTTAGAAATTGTATACCGATATCGAGGCTATGATTTGTGATGGGACCGATCTCGTTTGCAGTGCTTGTAACATTCACGTACTTGTAATTGTTATTGACAACCACCTTTCTGGTCACTGCTACGAGCTGGAAGTTGATAAACAACGGGCATTAATAGTTGCATACACAGCCGACGCGTATATTTACAGTGAACAAGGCGGTCGATGATACACAATAGAAGGTGACAAGGATAAGGACAACGGAAAGCGCTACAGTCGTCATACTGCTGAGAGAACTATGCTCGTTTGGTAAGTGTACACCTGATACTAAATAGATTGTATTCTATTTCAACATATTTGTACCATTTAGTTTGCAGATGATCTTGGTTTAATGTTTCAATTTTGTCTGATTGGCCAACGATGGCAGAACATCAAATTATCCTTATCGATAGATAGATGAACTATTACCACCGCTTTTTGCTGGAAGTACTGCAATAACACGTGGCTTAATACCTCTGTTGAATGAAGATCCTAAGATTGGCATCATCGTTTCGTATAATTGCCTGCTAATGCACGCTGTTTCACTCGATCGGTTTCCTCACAAAGCTTCCGTGGAACTGATAAGTAAACAATGGTTCGTTGTTTATGCCGAAAAAAATTTCCTTCAGAAGAAAATCATTTTCGGGGAAAAAGCCTGGAATTGCGATGGTCGAAGGACGAAAGTTGCGGATGTAGTAATAATCCGGCGGTATGGGACAACCCACCGGCAGATGATTGTTCTTTTTAAACTGTGCGTACATCAGATTCAACAACCGATCGGAAGTAGGGCGTTTGAGAAAATGACAAACATCCACCGTACGAGTGACGAACGCTTGCGGGACGACGCTTTTGTTGAGAACGAGGTGATACTGAAATGTAGCCTGCCCCGGAAATATGGAATGCTTCAATACCGAGAGCTTGAACAAATCGAACCACCCTCTCTTACCTTAATGTTGCGGATCTGTTTAAGGAACTGTATATCGGCATCGACTGTATGGTTGGTCACGGGACCGATCTCGTTGATGTTAGCCGTGACATTCACGTACTTGTAATTGTTATTAATAACCACCTTTCTCGGCACTGCAACGAGCTGCAAAAGGATAAGCAATACACATTAAACGATTCTTCTTCTCATTCCATCCATATATTTACAGTCAATAAGGCGGTCGATGATAAACAATGGAATGACAAAAGGATAACGGCAACATACGGCGCTGCAATCATTTTATCTGCTGCCGTGGTGACTATGCCGCTTATACTAAATGTTTTGTCTTCATTTTGTACATATTTTAACCATTTACTTTGCCGTTTAACCATTTACTTAGTCATTAAATCGACAAATGAAGTGATCATACCTTTCACGCAATTAGAAGCTCTTTCAATTTTGTCTGATTAGAGTCGCTGATTGGCAGATAGTTGAACCATTATCACCGATACGTACAGCAGCTTCTAGGCCTCCGCTGAATAATGCTGTTCACTGATGCGTTCACCGGAAGCCAGAAGCTGGTGGTCAGTGGTCGCTTCGAGGGTCGCCGCCTGTGAGCCAAGCACACACTCAACTGACGTCACCAAAGCAGCAAAGCGTTCTGCTGCCTTAACCGCAACGGGACAGACCGATAATGGCTATCCACAGATTTGGGCTATCGGGCGTCGAAACCGCACCCCGTTCACCATGCGGCCCACAGCTGATCACACTCCGCAGGTTGGCATCGAGAAAAGAGATGCTCGATCAGTTCCGTTATGTTTGAGCACTGTGGGTGTGCGCGCTAGTGTTGGTGCGTGGACACAGGCGGCTTTGTGCGTCTTCCGATTGGCTTGGCGTCGGTTCGTTCAACCACAACCGCCGGAGACCGGAGAAGGAGAGATCGGCCGAGCTCATTCGTTGGAGTGTGCTCACCGTTAGCACACCATGGCGCGCCAGCTCGAGGTGGTACTGATTGGCGTTGTGGCCGTTTTGCAAGTGCTGCTTGTCCGGGAAGTTGTGTCGCGAGAATATAACAAGCCGACAACGGATGCGCTTGAGTGGATGCTATCCGTCAGTGAAAAGGAGAACGATGAACCGCTCACCGATCCTGGTATGCTACTGGAGTGACACAACGTGATCATCAATCATTATCGTACATTTGCTCGTTCCAGCCTGCAGCATATCATTGCATCGCGATCTGTCGATCATGCAACCGTTACTGCTTAAACCGGGCAGCAAGGAGTTCTTCTGGCCGCGACTAAACAGCTCCACCGTTCAGCTCGACTACGGGCAACCGTTGGAGCTGTACTGTTCACACGGCTTCCGGAAGGGTTCACCGGGTGGAAACGCGAAATCAGCGATCGTCACCTGCGAGGGTAACGATGAGCTTGGTTACGCCACGGAAAGCTACAACATCTCGCACTTTGCCTGCCAGCGGCCCGTCTACCATGTAGCCGAACGAACCGGTGGCCATTGCTACGCCGGGAGCACTCGGGTACGCATCGGATTCGAGCTAGCGGCCGACCGGTTCCTACAGCTGTACGAGGTCTGCTTCGACGAGAAGCAGCTACACACTCACTACGTCAAGTACAGTCTCAATCCACACAACGGTCACCATCAACGGGCGGTCAAACGGCCCTCCTTTCTACAGGGTAACTTCTACGCCAATCTCAAGATGAGCTCGCTCTACTCCTTCACCAAGCAGCACGCCACGGTACAACGCATTCTCGGGACGCAAGCGAGGGCTGACGCTGTGCTCGATAGCAAGCGGGGTCTGTTTTTATCCCGTGGCCACCTGGCTGCCAAATCGGACTTCATTTTCGGATCCCATCAAAGGGCCTCCTTCTGGTTAATGAACGTTGCACCACAGTGGCAGCGCTTTAACGCGTTCAACTGGCAGCGCATCGAGACGGCCGTGAAGGAGTACGCCGTCGCGAACGATCTGTGGCTAACGGTGTACACTGGAACGTACGGTGTGCTCGAGTTGCCGGATGGGAATGGTGATCCGCAGCAGATCTTTCTCGACTACGACCCGGCTCGTGATCCTCCGGGACGCATACCGGTGCCGAAGCTGTTCTACAAAGTGCTGATCGATGAGCGGACCGGTGCTGGCATTGCGCTAATCGGCGTTAACAATCCATACGCTACACCGGAGGAGATCACCGAGCAGTACGTGGTGTGTAAGGACGTTAGTGGTGGCATCGATTGGATACGCTGGAAGCGAGACTCGATCGCCGATGGGTACTCGTATGCCTGTGACGTGAACGAGTTTAACGATGTCACTGGCCACCTCGAACTGGGTCAACCCATCAGTAAGCTACTTCTATAGAGACGGCGATCTAGACGAATTTTATTATTTGTCATTCTGGAATACAAGATCAAACAGATGAACGCCACGATCTAGAGCTTCTTTGGTGTGAACCGTTCCTTGTCCACCGCCCGGCTACAGGTTCCGTTCGTGTGCTTCGTGATGATGACCCGGGGTGTCTCGAACCGTTGCCGCTTGATCGTACGCTCTTTGCGTATGAAATCGATCAGCACATCCGAATCCAGTGGTCCCGTCACCCGTTCCTTCGCTCGTTTCATCACATCGAACCCATTCTTACCGTCGGCGAGGTAGGAAGTGGTAGCGACCAGGTACTCCTTCGATTTGTCCAGCGGTTTCTTCGTCTCGGTCAGCTCGATACTCTGTACGCGCTTGTGCGGGGGCTGGGTCAGATCGATCTGCACCTTCAGTCCCGAAACCTGCATCGTGTTGTAGCGGTACTCATCGTCGAGGGTGAGCGATTGTTCGATCACTTGCCATAGATCGTTCCCGGTGAGCTTCACCAGATCGGCCGAGGAACCGTAGGGTGAAGCCTCGATCGCTAGTCCGTTGGTAATCTCTGTAAGGAAAAAAGGATCGCTGAGTGTGACTCAGTGACAGTCCGTACGGACAGACGAATGAAGACGCTCGCATCGGTCTTACTGCCAACGTTGATCGAGTTTCTAAATGTCCCAGCAAGCACAATCGCTATCGGTTTGCGTGATGCGGTTGTATACTGGAAAAAAGAGAAAAAGCTCTGCATGAGCAATGAGCTGCTGGAACAGGCCCGAACGGACGTACATTAGCCACGAAAGCATCTGCTACCAGACTGCCAAGGGTGCACTCGCACCACCGGCAGGACGCATGATCGAGCAGCACTTCCGTCGTTCCGATCGGTTCATCTCCGAGTCGCTGCACCTCCTTGCGCCACGGTATAAGCTCCCTCAGTACGTCCTTATCCTGGGGTACCGCGTTGCTCATGTAGATTGGATTACCGTCCCAGCTCTGTACCTCACCCTTCCTGTCAAACAGCACCGTCAGTCGGCCCACGTACTTGCCGTACGATCGTGCTTGGGTGATCAGAACCTGCAGGACGCATCAAGGACACCGAAGATTACCGAGAAGAGCTTCAGCGTGGAGCGCTGGCGCAGGTACCTTGTGGTTGTTCGCTTTCTGGACCACGATCGGATATTCTCCTTCGATTTCATCGTACTTCGAGTCGTACTGTACGTTGCCCTTTTTGCTGAGCAACAGCGAATGGGAGTGAGCTCCCACGATCACATCAACCAGATCGCCCGCCTTCTCTGCCAGCTGCTTGTCCACATCCAGCCCACAGTGGGACAGCACAATGACGATCTCGATACCGTCCGACTGCAGCTTTTGAGCTTCTTTCCGCACTGCTTCGATGGCGTTGGTGAACGTTACCTTTCCCGTTGGGGACACTTCCTGCGGTGGAAGAACAAAGTGAAGAAGGGAAATGCAGACGAACCAATTTTGTGCGTCGTGTGCGCCGTTCTTACATGAGTTTTATCGTACAAAGCTCCAATTACGCCAACCTTCCGGCCAGCAACATCGAGCACAATGCTACGCGCGATCTTCGACTCGCTCAACGCGGGCTCCCCGTTCAAGGCGATGTTGGCCACAACGGTCGGAATGCGTTTCTTCTCTAGCTCACGCAAATACGGTGCAAGGCCTTTGGGGCTATGGTCAAACTCGTGATTACCGAGTGTCTACCAATGAGGGGGGAGAATGAGAGAGGAAGAGCGGTTTAAACAACCAGACCTGACCTAGAAGCGATCGTTGTGGAAAAAAACCCATCCTCACGTACCATCGCATCCGGGGGCAACTGTTTAATGAAGTGCGCCGTAACGTTCCAGCGCAGTAGCGTGTACCAGAGCGTACCCTGGAAGTTATCGCCGGCGTTAAGGTACAGTGGGTTCTGGGCCTTGTACTGTTCCTTCAACGATTTGATCGTATGGTAAACGCGTGCGATCCCCGCTATGCATTCGCTCGATTTCAAACATGTCGATGATTTCTGGTTTGTTTCCTCGAATCTGGACGCAAGCAAGGGGTCAATTATGTTCCACCGCGGCGCTAAATTCGCTCACATACCTTGCGTGTAGATCGTTGATGTGTATCAGCGTCAGTGGGAACGATTGATCGGGGACATTTTTGGATTGAACTTTTGCTCCGGAGAGCACTAGCACCGCTGCTGCAATGAAGGAAAAGGCACACCTAAAGTAAACCATTGTGTGATTGCCACAACTGATCACACTGGATCTGCCATCAGCTATCAGCTATATACCCTCGTACTTACTGCCCAGACCATCTGTGCATACAGTGCGGTAGGATTGTGTGGCAGATTTCGTAATATCGCAACAAACAAACCCGAGTCCGGGGCTGTGTCACGTGTCAGGGGCTCCGGTGTGCCATTCAACCTCAACTGGTCGCCCTTTTCGATGGCCGTTCGATTTTATGATAGTTAAAGTTCCTTGAATTCAATGAAATCGATTTTTAAATACTTTCCTATCAATCATTTCTCGAATGTGCTCCCAATCAAAGTCCCATTTTTTGGGTCTCTCCTCATCAGAACAAACAATCAAACTGACACTCACAAATCGCATCAAATGGTCGCGGTTGTTGTGCGCAATAATAACCCTCATTAGGCTAACTGAGTGCACTGACTGATCGCGGGAGATCAGTATCTGGCACCACGGAATGGCTATAAAACGGCCCGCCAACGGTCCACCGAATCGTTGTTTCGTAGGCTACGGCTTGGAAATGACAAGCAACCGGCGGCAAGGATGGCCGTGGGTACTGATCGTGTCCCTGTTGGCCTACAGTTGGTTGGTAAGTACTTCGGAAGCGCTGCGGAATACTCTGGGCGTGGCTGTAACTGTTTCCATGCTTTCCAGATCTCAGCCAAGATCATGATCACCAAGGTGGATTATGAGTCGGACCCAACCTATCTCAAGATGAGGGTGCAGATCAACAACGAGACCCAGGGCAGCACGGTGGACGTCGATGGGTTTCTGTTTTTCGATGTGAACCAGGGCATTTTCGTGAACATCGAACTCGACTCGAAGATGGACGGCGAGTACATGACGATGATCGGCACGAGCAAGGAGATGTGCGTCACGGACGAAGGAGGGCTGGATCCGGTTGTGCCGATGCTGAACGAAGAGATGGACAAGTACGGCAACATGAGCTTCTCCTGTCCTTACCTCCAGGTACGTTCTTCAAGCGAACAACCACCACTTACCGTTTAGTAACCACTCCGTCACCATCAGGGAAGCTACATGCTGCGCCGTTTCCACATGAGCGACGACCACATGCTGGTGAAGATGGTCCCACCCGGCGATTACATTTGCAAGATGAACCTCCAGCACCAGCCGGAGAACGACACGATGAAGGTGCAGGTGTTTAAGTTAGATTTTTATTTCACCATTTCGTAAGCGGGGTGGCCAGTGCGTGCGAGCGAGCGAGCGATCGAACGAAACCCAAATAAAGAGCGTGATTGTGCAACGTGCGGTGCGAGCAAAGTTCTCCCCCAAATAAAAAAAAGCTAAGCCGCCGTCCCCGATACACTGATACGCTCGGTCGGAAGATTGCCAGCGTTAACCTCACCGAGGCGGCTGATGTACGCGATCAGAACGTCCGAGTCGAGGGGTCCAATCTGACGGTTCGTCCCTTCGAGCATCCACCGGAACCCATTCAAGCCCTGCATCAGATAGGAGAGCGTGGCCACACTGTACAGCTTGACCGGATCGAGTGGTTTGTACTGTCCATCGAGTGGATCGACGATGGAGGCCGCGGTAACCCGTTGATACGGTGCGTTACTCAGATTGACCGTGTACCGGATGCCGGATACTTGCGCCACGTTGAAGCGTCTCTCCGAGTCGAACGTCCACGAGTGTTCGAGGCACATGCGCAGCGCTTCTCCGGAGAGCTGGATCAGATCGACGGTATTACCGAATGGAGCCACGGCGATCGCTTGCCCATTCGTTACGTTACCGATCGGGATCGAAGCACGGAAGTTACCGGCATGGATGAAGGATACCGGTCGGAACGTGGTGTTGGTGTAGTACGCACCGAATGAATCGGCCACCAGGGAACCGGCGGTACACTCGCCCAATCGGCAGTTACTGTGGTTCAGCAGGATTGCGGTCGTTCCGATATTCTGCGAGCTAATGCGATCCAATTCGGCGCGCCACGGTGCTAAACGCTGCAGTGTCGTTGGATCCTGGTGCAACGCGTTGCTCATGTACACCGGGTAACCTTCCCAGTACTTGACGTGGCCGCTTCCATCGAAGTAGACCGTCAATCGGCCAACGTACTTTCCGTAAGCGTACGCTTGTGTGATGAGAACCTGCGCACGAAATCAATGGGAAAAAGCTCTAGAACTTAGTTGTCGTTTAAAGAGTGAGGCGCGTTCTTACTTTGTGCCCGTCCCCGTTGGTCACTTCCACCGGATAGTCTCCTACGACGACCTCGGCAGGATCACGCGGTTGCGTTGAGTTCGGTGGAAACAGGAACGAATGGGTGTGACCACCGACGATCACGTCGATGTATCTGCCCGCCAGCTCGGCCGTTATGCGATCGACATCCAATCCGCAGTGCGACAGGACAATGATCCGCTTCACGCGGTCACGGTGCAGCTGCTTCGCTTCCCGCAGTACCGCTTCGCTGCAGTTCGAGAACGTTACCTTGCCGGTCAATTGTTCTAGCTGGATCGCGTAAAAGATGAAGCAGCATTAGAAGAAATCGCTGGCTGTTCCCTGGCCACGGCCACTTACATGCGTTATGTCGTGCGTTACGCCGATGATTCCAATGCTTTGTGGTTTCGCACCTGGGCGCCTTGATCGACGGATAATCACTGAGCGCCGGATGTCCACTCCCTGCAGGGCCGGTTCCATGTTCCGGTGCAGATTAGCGGACACCGTCTTGACGCCGACCGACTGTAGCTGCTTCAGAAACGGTGCCAGTTCGCTGGGCGAATTGTCAAACTCGTGGTTGCCGAGGGTCTGTCGAGGAAATCGGTTTTAGACCCTCTGCTACAGGATCTGAGCTTCAATCGAACTTACCATCACATCCGGTGGTAGATCCTTCAACAGATCGCCTGTCACGTTGCCGCGGAGCAGCGTGTACCACAGGGTACCCTGGAAGTTATCGCCAGCGTTCAGATAGATCGGATTTTTCGACGCATAATTCTGTTTCAGCTGCTTGACCGCGGCGAAGACGCGTGCCAGTCCGGCCACACATCGCCCCGCTGCCTGATCGGTTGGTTTGCAGATAGCGGAACTTGTCGTCGTTTCCTCGAACCTATAAAGCAACAGGAGCACGGGTGTTAGGATCGAACTTATTGGGGTGCGTTCCGTTTGCTGCTTTGATCTTACCTGGCATGGAAATCGTTCGTGTGGATGAGGGTGATCGGTAACAGTCCGTCGTAGTTACCATCGGCTGGCAGGTTGTCGGTTGCCTGGCATTGCCATGGTACCAGCAACAGCACGCCGACTGCCAGCAACAGAGTGGCCGCCATGCTCTTCGAAGCCATTTGCTTGTTTGCTAGCCGTGCCCTGTTTAACAGGTGCACAAGCAAGATGATACTTTCGAGTTGGCCGACGACGACATTCATCTTTTATACCCGACCGTTCGGCTCTCCCAGAACAAGACGGACAGGCAGGAGCCAAGGAGTCAAGGGAGGAGGCGAGTTCGTTCGCCGAACAAATTGGTTCGTTTCATCCAACGGTTCATATGTAATGGATATCTTTCGATTGGACGCAGGAAGAATCGCACAATTCATCTGCATAAACGGGTATCTGCTTTTGCTCTGTTGGTGCGTGTCCGGTTTCTTACCCAAAAAAAAAACGAGTGATAACGAAAGACAAGCGTTGAAGCAAAAAGAGGTAGAAGTTGGCGTGTGTACGTGCCCCTTGCGAAAATGTAGCACAATTTTTGCCATCTGAGTTACCTTCGCTTAGCTAAAGACAAAGAAAATGTACATTTCTGCGATGAATGTAGGTCGTTTGTTTAAAAAAACATGGAAAATGTGGATTACGCTCTATCTTTCTTTTTCGTAAATGAATGTACCGCCAATCAACGGGTGTATTGATCAGGGCGGACATATGTTTCAACCTTCCTGTCAGCAAACCATGGCCTACCCAGATGGAGTCAGCAAAAGTGCCGTGCGTAACCACCACAAAACGCTCACGCTACGTTGAAACCGGATGCTAAACGGTCGGGGCCACAGGTCAAAAGGGCCTTTTGCCTTTAATTTGAAAGCATTCCCCTACACCGATGAGGGTGAGTTCAGTTCCCTGCCGGTAAAATTTGCATATTAATTGAATGAACGAGGATGCAACGATGCAACACTAGCACCACGCCCGGACCGGCTGAGGATTTCGTGAATCCATTTCGTGGCCATGGACAAGGATGCAAATTGGGATTGATTGGACGTTTGATGGCTTTACGCCGGTACTCCGGTACGCGTCGACGATGTGATGCGTCACAAATTGAAATCGATACACGGTTACAAGGGATGCTGCGGTGCAAAACAGGAAGGGCAACCCGGGGGGGAGAGAGTTTATGCGTTTTTAAATGATTGCCACCCCTTGGTCGGCGCAGCTGGTCAGCAATTTTTGGCCGATGGTCGTTGGTTATTATTAAAATTAGTTGGAGCGTGAAAAGGGTAGCTACGATGCGATGCTATGGAGGAACGAACCGCGTACCCGGTTACGGTTGGCCGCGTAGCGCTGGTGCTGCTCAGTGATTGCTGTTGGCGCTCCGGTGCTGTTGTTTGTAGCAGCATTGATCACAAGGCATCGCTTGGACGAGGCTATCCATGATTATCACTATTTTGTGGTGGATACAATAATGGCAAACACATTTATCATGTGAAACAGACAAACAGGTAATGCCGTTTAAAGTAGAGATATCATTTCAACTACATCAGTTGAGTAAATAAAATCCATCTACAGTAAACTATTTACTGGATCTCTTCCATAACTGACGCTTCAATGATGCGACTTTACGTGCCTTCAAGCGCGACAGTTCTCCGGACAGAACCGCTGGCCTGAAGCGATTAACTTTATTGAAATAAATTGACTTTCCTCCGTTGGGTGCTCGGCGAGAGGATTACGCGGCAATCGAAACACACGACACACGGTACCTGGTCTCCCAGTGTCTGTCTCCGAGGTGTGTCTCGGTAAATTGCATTACCGCGGTGACAAGCACCGCCGGACGACCCCCGAGAACGGTCTCAAGTCAGGATCAAAGTGTCCTCGGTCCTGGTACGAGGCCAAACTGGTGGCCTAGTCACCGTGTCCCGGGATAACTTTGCAATGCAAATAGGTCTGAATCATGAATTGACACCCAATTACCGGTTGATCTGCGTGGCTGCGGTGCTGCGGTGAGGTTTCAGAAAGGCAGCCCGCTTCCAGGTAAATTATGACGTCTGCTCCTGGAGTGGGTCTGCACCTGGAATGGGTGTGCACCTTTGGCAGGAGATTAGCCAACCGGAGCTGGTCCCCCTTTTGGTCGCTAATCGTGCATTAGCAGGGCGAGAAGGCAGCGCTGAGGCAGGTTAGTGTAATAAATGACCTCACCGACAGTATGGTGCGTTCCATCCGGCTGATAAGAACTATCGAAGCCACTCCAGCACACCCTAGGTCTAGATTAGACACTCTAGAGAGAGAGAGAGAGAGAGAGAGAGAGCTCCCGGCGATATCGTTGTTACGACGTGTACCGCATTTTGCTGTTGATTCTCATTACAGACCAACCATAATGATTGGACGGGCAGAGGAGGAGATGGGAAGCGATATCGATTGCGCATGAATGCGGTTCCAAGATTTAGTTGCTTTGAAGCACGGGATGATGCTGTAGCAATCGTATTTGCTAACCTTAAATACCAATAACTAGCATGATATTTCCAGTTTTCGACACTAAAGGGGGATCGAAGAAATCTACAAAAAAGTTTTAAAAATACTTCGTAAGTAGAAACAAACAAAAAAATTCAATAAGAATCATATCTTATGCACATCAGATGATTTGATTTTTAAATACGGTTAACAGTTAACAAAAGTTAAACAGTTAACAAAAGAAGGTTAAAAATTGCCAATCAATCAACAAAAGAAACCGAAATTGTTTCGCAAAAAGGAATCTGATAAAAGGCTTGCTAAAGGAATTATTTGAGCCTTTCATTTCACTTGCTGCATAAAATTTACTTAGCAATTTAGACATTACAATGTAACGAGGAAAATACACGAAAATTACCGCATGGTGTACTAAAGAAAACACGGTCCAATAACAATTCTAGTCACCTCAATTTGCTTCCCAATTTCCTCACTTTAATTGACTTCGTTTGTGTTGGTAATGATCAGATGATCGGGTGTACAGTAGAGCTCGCCAGCGCCAGCGACCTGGAGACAATGTTGCGGACTTTCTCATCTCCGTCCAGCATAAAAGCGCTCCATAAAACCGTTTCCAGTAGGCGCTGCATTCAATTCAAAGTAAGCATCTTTGGTCCCTATCCACCGTTCCCGTCGTCGTAAATGGTGCTAATTGCTCCGCTGATGAACTGATTGCAACCGATTTCGTCCCGAATATCAATGACACAGCGACCGGGAGGTGGATTTTCCGGACGATAATTTGGATGACGGCGGAGGAAGCAACCGCCACCACGGGGGAGAGGAGGGTCCGTAATGGGTAACAGTTGACTGACAGTTGATAATGGCGCCCTCCGTAAACGCCACATCCCTTGTTGGTTAAAGGTTAACTGCTGCTACTGCTGCCTTCTATTTGCTAGTTTCCAACGATAATGACGCCAAACGGTCTGTGTCTGTGTGGTGCCATTGCTGTTCGAGCCGAGAAGGGAGGATTATCACCCCGGGTGGGCGGTCAATACCGTTCTGGTGTGAGTTGGTGACATTTCTTACGAGAAGAAATCAAAATCAGCCCTCAGTTAGACTCCAATTTACTTCGCTCCGAAGCAGGCGGCGACAGCACCGAGCGTCGAGGAGCTTCGTTACGGCCTGCTACGATGAGCGACGAGGCTCGTTAACCAGCTCTGCAGGCTGGAGCGATAGGCCCCCGTTCTGATGGGACGTCTCAGACTCTGGCTGGTAGGTAGCGTCATCATTAGCGTCGGTGGCGTACGTCCCCCGGAGCATCTCATCTTCAGTGCTTCTCTGAGGAACTCTTCAATTTTTCCACACCGCTGGCTTTTCACCTTTTGGACGATCTTTTTATACGATTAGACCTCTTCTGATGCTTCGTTCTGGTGCTGGTGGAAGAATTTAATAACAATTATTACAATTGCTCCAGCGCATGAGACCAAGACACCGAGCATCGTTGGATCAAATAAATTCTTTCCAACAACCGGGCCTTTCAAACGTTCAACGAGCCATTCTGTCTCCGTTGCTGTCGGAATCACCTTGTGAGCTGCTTGAGTCATGGTTTGCGAAAAATCTTAATTAGATTTTGGTTCGCTCACGGTCGCGTCACCTGGAGCAGGGACTCTAGGCTCTACTTCTAGGCTTCTGCTGATGGCAATTTTTTCCTCATTAGTTTCCTCCTTCCCTTCGGCTTCACAACTCACCGACCACGAGGTCCGAGCTGACGATAGAGAGGGGGGGGGA
>NC_064878.1:5115000-5125000 GCF_943734665.1 Anopheles aquasalis | reverse complement strand
CCCGGTGTGCGGGGTAGATTTAGTGTACAATGGTTTCCTGGTCCACCCAAATTATGGCAGTAAAGTTGGTCTCGATAGTGAGTCCGGCTCGAGGACATTGTTTCGACCACACCACATGTGCATGTGTGCGCCTTGGTTGGGGCCAGATGTTGGTAACGGAATTGTAATATTATCCTGGCGTTTCAGATGCTTCATTGGAGGAGGAGGAGGAGGGGGTGGGCTACGGAATGCCAACACCAGTCGCAAGAATCTGGCAAAATCTTTAGCCAAAAAAGCCATAAGTTTAGTTGATTAAATGAACTAAATTATACAAATTATTCCATCGCAATTACACCGCTTCACAGTTGCGATGCTAATGATGAGGCGACAGATTGTGCAACGGTTATGCTTTGGCTATGCTGGCAACAGGATTTGTTACAAAATTCTCTGGCAGATGGCAGCCCGGGGAGGGTTTGCAGTAATGCAAAAATGGTCGCACCAAAAATCGCGCCCCCCCCAAAATGACCACCGTGGACGCCGTAGCGTCAGTGACAAGGCGAGCGCAGCTGCGTCGACAACCGCACAGTCCATATATCATGCGGCAGTTATTTAATTTCAACAATTAATCAAGCTCCAGTTTCACCGAAACCTTTTCAGAATCGAATAGAGGTATGAGCGAGGGGGTCAGTAAGCGTTCTTCATTAGCTGCTTGCCGCGAGAAGGATATTTGGTTTTTTCTTTTGTGAACGAATGCTGTTCAGATGAATGTGTTCTAATCTTGATTATTAATTTAATGAAATCAGCATATTGATTTAATCTTTCACGTGTGCTTTATATAAACAAAAAATGATAATAGATAGCGAAATAATGTGGATAAGAAGGAAGCGAAACGAGAATTTATTTTGAGAAATCAAGTTCGCGATGCCTACTATTGTGGCATTAAGTAGTTGACAGCTTAGTCGCCATCAGTCGGTAGTTACCAGACAATGAGGATTCGCAGAAAAATCGCCGAAAATTATTATCATCAAGAGTGTTCATGGGTAGGAAAACAAAATGCAAGCTATCATTGCTCAGTTTGTATTATTATGTACTTGTTACACGTTGGCACATGCTAATAGATGCTAAGAAAAAGCTATGTCATGCTTTGTAAGGCCATTGTTCCTAAGCAAAACTGGTCAGGTACCAGTTGTATCAGAGAAACGGTTACAAACTGTTGAACTCAGACATCGCAAACCAAACGGAAAGGTAACTTTTAAGTCACCGTCTTAGTACATCTTGTTGTGTTGCAAATTCGAGAGTGAAATCGTTTCTCGCTTGATAAGTAAATACACTTCTTGAAATCTCGATCAAACTCCGAACTGCTCCCAAACCAAACTTTATTCTAATTTGAAGTTTGCTGTTCAAGGACAGCTTGCCGGATGCACTGAATCGAGCGCGACAATCCCAGCGCCTTCCAATCAAATGGCACCTTGTCTTTGCGGTTAAATCCGAGTGAACCCGGTCCGGCCGGTGCCTCGAAAGTATCAGAAAGGTTTAATCAAACTTTGCCCCTAGTACAGGCCAGTCAGCCACTGCACACCATATGCACCTGGCATTATGTTTCGTGAAGCGGCATCTATTCTCGTCCCCCGGTGGGAGAAGAAAAATCGGTTATCGCAACCGGTGCTGCCAAGACGCCGCGTATGTTGTTGCAATGCACTTCCCTTGCCACGTCACACGAGTGTCACCTACACGCTGCACACCAAGGTGTGGTACACAAGGCGAAGCGGAAAATAATCTTTACCCTTTCCATCCCGTCTTCCGCCCCGACGAGATGCACCGTGGGCGACCTGAGCGTGTAGGTTGCAATTTGATTAAACCATCCCCAGATGCCTGACGCTTTTCCGGTTGTCCTGGCTGGCTGCACTTGCCGCTCCGATTCAAAACTACGAACTGCTACTACAACAAAAAAGGTCAACGCAAAAAAAATATGTACTGGCCGGGGACAAAAAGAATGCTCGAAGGATGTTTCGATTTGATAGCGTGTCCTGGTGTCGCTTGAGTCTGTTTTTTTTCGTTTCGAAGGAGTACGGGGGAGAGTGTTTCGCAGTTTTTCATCCTCGCAGCTCACTTATCCTTCCCCAGGGAAATGGTGGTAGGGTGCACCGCGTTGGGCCGTAGCTGCCACAACTTTCGGGCGACACTGTCAGCGAAACGAGTTGACACCCGGGCAATTGGTCCGGACCAGAGCGCGGAACGCATCTTGCTTCATCTCTTTTTCGGCTCTTTTCCCGGGGTGACTGGTGCTGCATCGCCCCGAAGGTGGGTTGCTCGCTGGATTGAAGGACAAAAAAAGAGGGCCCCGAACAGTAGCAGTGACCGGCCCAACCTCCCCGTTCTCTGGAAGGCAGCATGACAAGCAGTGGAATCTCGCTCTCGATTTTTTTTGTTATTTCGGAGCTTTTGGCGGCGATGAGGGGTGTGGAACGAGGATGTTGACCGCGGTCGGTGCAATAGGTGGTAAATTGGGTTCACCAGCTCCGGTATGCTGACCTGTGGGGACCACGCGACACCAACCACATCCCCCATGCAATCCCGTGTGACCATGTTTTGATCGGTTTTACGGTCCGTCCTGGTCGAGGCAGTTCTCTACACTTTTCCCATCGGTTATGAGCTTCTTTCTATGGGTGTGTTGCGCTCTCCACGGGGCAATCGAGCGGAGCAAACATGACGGTCAAAAGGGAGACCACCATCTATTCCTAGCCCAGGCCGGTGGGTGGGTGGTGTTTTTGCAAAATTTATATCTTTTAGTTCTGTAAATAAATCATGTCATTTTGCATTTTGATAAATCCGGCTGACTGGGCTTCGGTTCGGAATGCGATGCAAGCGGGGGGTTTTTTTTTAACGGAGAGCGTCCCTTTCCCGTTGAGGGAACAGTTTGAATTTACTTCCTATTTTATGGTTTTATGGTATAGTTTATAATTTGTCTGAACAGCAATTGGAAAATCTTTGATATGCATTGGTGAGGTGAGGGTCCTTTCCAATCTTGCTTTTGATACTTACCATCTAATTAAACTGTGTCTGTTTAGCATAAGTTCTTTCCTTTTAATGCGCAGTGTTGTATATGTTGTAGTCTTTCAACAGAATTATTTAAAACTAATGGGAGTGGTTGATGTAAATAAAAACCGAAACCAACTTTACAGCACCACCTGCAACCTGCTCAATCGTCCACCATAGTATCGAGGGGCTCGAATTGCAGCATCACAGGACCCCGGTTCTGGAAAGTCACAGAGTCCTTAGCGTACACCAACGGTATCGGTGTGTTGGGACCGGGACGGATACGAAAATTGGCCAATACGGTAGCTAGTCCGACGCGCGCTTGCATCATTCCCAACCGTTGACCGATGCAGACCCGTGGTCCCTCACCGAATGACAGGAATGTGCACAGTGGCCGCTCAGCGACGGCTTCTGGCGTGAACCGATCTGCTTCGAAACGGTCCGGATCCGGATAGTAGCGTGCATCACGTTGAATCGCATAAATCGGTATGAGGATCTTCATCTTCGCTGGCAATACTACGTCACTATCCGGGATACGGTATGGTTTGCAGGACGTCCGCTGCAGCATCGCCAGTGGTGGATACTTTCTTAAGGTTTCTAGAAATGAAGTGAGTACGCGAAGGATCAGCATAAGTGAGGCTCGTGAGTTATGCAATTCAAATTACCATTGATACAACGATCCAGGTAGTCCATGTCGGCGATCGCCTCATAAGTCATACCACCGTGCTTTTGAAGTGCTTCCAGGACGCAGGTCCTTGCACGCTCCTGACACTCTTCGTTCAACGCTAGCTCATACAGACAGAAGGTTACATTCGAGGAAGAAGTGTCGTAGCCCGCCACAAAGAACCCGAAAGTCTGTGCTTTCAAGTCATCCATCGATAGACCATCAGTATCGCCTTCACGCGCCCTTAGCTCCATCAACAGGTCCATGAAATCGTTCCGTTTCGTTCCATTGCTACGCTCCCGGAAGGCCACCGTTTCCTCTACCAGTCGCGAGAAGAAATCGATCACCTCATCGCGATTTGCCTTCATTCCAAGAGCATGGCCAACGGCCGGATACAACCGCAGCACCATACTCACGAGCTGCGAGTGCCGCGGCTTTTCAAAAGCCAACTGACCCGTACGCCGGAAGGCACTGTCCGGATCGCGGAAGCTATTGCACTCGATACCGAACGCGCAGCTACCGATGTTGTCGATCATCATGCGCGCACTGTAGTCCTTAACGTCCAGCTCGGCCCCTTGCTCGCCGACCTGTGAGCGTAGAAACTGTTTAAAGTTCTGGGCCACTTGTTGCAGTATCGGAAAGATGGCCCGCATCCGGCCGGCGGTGAAGGTAGGTGACAGCTTCGAACGGGTTGCCTTCCAGCGAGCGCCTTCCATGGCGAAGAGGTGGGCAGAAAGTGGGTCAACACGCTCGTTGAGGTATATTCCGTGGTCCGGGAAGGTCGCAAAGTCGCGTATCAGAATCGTTTTGATGAGTTCGGGATCGGTCAGCATGAGGGCCGGTTGTAGCGTTACGAAGAGACCGTAGAACCGGTTCCGAGGATCCATCCGATGGTACAGCTCCGATGATACTTCGGCCGGAGATTTGTGCCTGAGATCCCCAAAGTTACCGAAAGGGAACGAAGGTTCGAGTGTTGGCACATTTCGGTTGGTCCAATAACGATAGTTGTATTTCACTAGCGCGTAGATCAACCCAAATACTGCGCAGATCAGCGCTAATCCAACTGGAAGCGCCATTAAGCGAACGGTAAACGGAGCACTATACCGCGAGAACGGCGATGTTGTGCCGTTGCCGTGATCGCACAGACTGCACCACTATGCGCACTCCGTGGACTGGTTGCGCAAGGTGATCTGGTTCCAGCTGACCGGTCCGTGTGCTTGTAGTAGTGCTGCTAGGCGCCCGGCTGATTTGTGCAATTTACTCTAGACGTGTCTGCCCTGTGTTAGCTCACAGATAACAGACAATACCGCATCGCATCACATGGCCAGCGAAATGATGGCAATGATTGCCATAAAATTTGGGACAACGCTGATAACAACCGAGTTGAGGTTGTTGTCATAAGGTTGTTCAGAACAGATTACAGACGTGTTGGGATTCGGAGAACAAAGAGAGATTCAACAAGACTACAGCACTGCGCGAAAACGAGAGGAGTGTCGATCTTATTTGGATAAATGTTCCTCCTTTCCTTTAATGATTTTTTTATGAAAAGGATTCCTTTTATGATTTTTTTTAGCTATGCATGATAACTTCGGATGTAGCAGCGTTAAAATTATGACATTATTATATAATCCGATAAGATCAAAACATTGAATCATAGAACTTTGATTATCAAGCTCAAGAACAGTTTATGTAAAAGAAAATTATAAAGTCTTTAAGCGCATCACTTTGTTCTCGTTTGATTCGATTTCACCAACACACATGGGCCGCATTCAATCAACGCGGAGGAATGCATCGCGTCCAGGTCCCCCCCCCCCCTCCGTCGCGCGGCTTGAATCATTAAAACATTTCGCGGTTCATTAGCGCTCGATTCTCATTCCGAACCACACCTTCCGCTGTCACCGGCGTTATGGAATCATGAAATGCGGGGCACCAGCAGTCCGTACCGTTGGGACGTGTAAATAGCGGCATTGATGCAGTTGATGGATCCCGTGAATTTGAATAGCGATATGGATATGTTTATTGCGTAGCATAAAAGCATGCGTGCGGTGCACATGGTGCTCCAGCGGCTCAGCAGCCTATCGGCTACTCTCGTTCGGTTGAATCGTTTGGAGATGAGTTAGTTTAATTAATTTATTCTTTCCGGCTCTCTCTCATGGCGGCTCATCACACTTAATAGGGGAGAGGATGACCATTCTTGTCGTGCAACGAAGCGCACGACACCGAACAACCGCAGAAGGGTGTCATTATATGGAGGAGTTTAAGCGAAACAACGGCACTTCTCACAGCTCATTGGAGACACTAATGTGATCGATGGTGATTAAAAGGAATAAAAAAAAAGACAAAATGCGAAATAAATTGCAATGTGGGCCATTTTTTCTTTGATCTCCCTCAGTGTTTCCCGACAAAACACATTGATGAGCGAGCATTAATCCTTCCATTCATGCTTTAATCGGCTTGGTCACACGCCCACACGCTGTAACTGTAACTTATTTGGCTGGACAGTGTTTGGGCCAACGACGCCGGCATTTTTCACCATTTCCACCGTTCGCGAAGATGAACCAAACGTTGGCGGCTGACGGCGTTGGCAAACCAGCATCATTGCGCGCATTATGTTGAATGTTTGCCCACCATCATCATTCCCAAGGGGGAGGGGAATTGGTTCAAAAATAATTATAATTGATTTATATCAATGTCAGCACGGGTCGCCGCGGGTGGCCACGAGCCGGTGCCGGATCAATTCACCCGAGGTTCGGTGGGGCGAAGAATCGTTTGAAATCCGTCGTCCCACCCCCCAAAAAGGCATACGGGTGTTGACCGGTAAGCATTTTTCCGGTTGAAGCAATAAATTAAATTCGAAATAATAATGCCTCGACAGCCGTGGCGCTGGCACATGGATGGCGCTGGCACATGGATGCTGCTTCAGGTGAGTGTCAGATGATGCTGATGATGCGGCTTCCGATGCTCTTTCGAGCGAACATCAACGAGTGGCGAACGGGCACCCGTGTTTGGGGTGGTCAAGTGCGCATCACGTAACGGTGTTCAGTTCCGTTCCGATCCCCGTGTCCACTTTTTGCAACTTTTCCGGCAGCATAAAGGTACAAAAAAAAATCGAAAACAAGTCCATCCCATCCATCAATTATGATTGCAGCGGATCATCAGCAGAATGGGTTTTTTTTTGGGGGAGGCCGGAGGCCCATCAAGGCATCCAATCAATAAACCGGTGCCACGGGTAAAGGTAAACCATTGGAATCGAGCGTTTATTGATCACTTTTTTAACGCTTAGTGCATGTTTTGCTGCACCCAGGGGAAAATTGGGAGAGTGCGTTCAAAGCGACATAAGAAATGGATGGCTCTTGGCCATGTAGGATTGATAGTTGATATGGATGTTCTGAGGATGGACATTTGAAAAATGCATCGAAAACATATTTTGAAACGGTTTAAATGGCAGCGGTGTAATCGATGTGTTGCGAGGAAGCATGAGGGCAATGATGAAGTATTGTAAGTGCAATGATACGACAACTCGTTTGATAATAAATTAAACAATCATTTTTACAGGAAAAAAACATCCACAGAATGATTAATGAACACGTTTAAAAAAATGAAATCGTTCAAATGAGAACATAGAAGAAGAAAATGGGAAACGATCTCTAGAAAGCATATTTTGTAGCATACTTCACACATTAACCGGTACGGCAAACAATAGCCGATAATTGGCGAGATGTGGAAAGCGAATTGTGAAACAATACGACAACAGCACTGCATCGCACACCTTCTAGTCCATCCGAAAACCCGGATGCTGGGAATTGGAATTTAATTAAACGGAAACCATTCGATTAGAGAGCAGGCCAGCAACAACATAAAAACAAAACGAAAAACACACAAAAATAAGGAACGATATGAAAGATCTTATCTTCCGCCAGGATACCGACGCTTTTCTCCTTTTGCTTTCCCATCCCGTGCGAAAATAGTGCGAACGATGCAACCGGCACAGAAAATCGGCTTGAATAGACATTCCAGCCCGTGCGGCAACATGGCATCGCTCTTCGGTTCTTTTTCCCACTTTTCCGGAAACACTCTCCGCTCTACGTCAGAGTAGGAGAACGGATTCCCAATTTCGTCTTTCGCGTCAACCATCCAGACGAAAAGTAGAAGCGTTTTCGCGATGGAGAAGCTGCTGCCCGTTAGTTGGAAAATTAAAAATCAAGTGTTCGAATCCAATTAATTCGAGCGTTCTGTTGGCTCCCCCGCACCCATCTTTGGCGTTTTAGGTAAGAAGCGAATAACAAGCAAAAAACGTTTTCCGTCTTCGCCGGTACCTTGCGCGCAAATGTGCAATAGTTTCAACAATTTGCATCGATATCGAGTTTCCAAAACGGTTCGTTAGAGATGATCAAGGAAACGAGGTGCGAGCGGTTTTTGGGCCGGATATTTCGGCCGGATGTGCCTTGATGGGGCCTTTTGAGGGCACCCCCTGGGGCGGCCACACGCTGTGGAATGCTAAACGGTAGCTGACCTCTTGGCAGCGGCACTCTTTTGCTCTGTGGGTGAATGGGAAAACCAGGCGTGAACTACGTGCTCTTGGAGTAGGACCGTGCCGAATGCAAATGTTCCGCCAGAGCACGATCGATGGTGAACGATTGGCGGTGAGGAGTGTTGTAAGTAGTGTTGGCCAGTCTAGGTCAAATAGTTAGAATAGTTAGTAGTTTTTGCAAATAGATTTCAATAGAAAGTTAAATTGTGGCTCAAGTAGTAACGAAGATTGCACACTTTCATGGAATTAATTGGAAATCGTCCTGGAACATCCCTTCCTGCATTTCCACACAACAATCCAAAATGCTACACCATAAGCTGTATCTATTTATACTCATAATTGCATTTCACTCGCTCTATTAACCAGTAAAATACAATTAAAAGTCAAAAGAGTAAAAACAAAGCGACAATCGTGCGAACGTAGCGTGTAAAACGGAGCGTCCACTTTAAAGCAAAAACAACCATCACCAAATGGCGAACTTTACACGCTCGATCCGGCTGTCGAAGAGAAAACAGTGAGCGGCCAGAACAACATGTGCAAAAAAATGCGGAAAAACAGTTCGCGACACTCGACAATACATTGACTTTGCACCATTTGACGACAATAAATTTAAATTTCCATAATAATTAATATGGAAATTTGCGCGCCCTGACCCTGCTGTCCTGTTGGCCTGCCGGTATTTAGTTACCTTTGAATGCTAACGAAGGTAGCGAAAGGAATGGGAAATGCTCTGCGGGAAAAAAACTGAACACCGAGAACAATAGCCAAAACGACAAACTGGACCCGTAGGTCCCCGGGTGCTGCTGATCCGTTGGGGGTTTTTGTGCCGCCCATGACTGGCTACTAACGAGAGCCAAACGGGGAAAACCAAGCAGCAGCAGCAGGAGCAGCAGCAGCAGGAGGAGAGTTGTAGCCTCAGGCCAGGTTGTCCGACCGTCCAACATCATGTACCGGACCAGAAGCCAGCACCGTCGGCTGGCATCAGGTCATAATCTACTTAAACGTGAAAATAGAGCCAATTTTGATTCATCTTCTTCCTCCGTTGGTCTGCTGGTGCTGCTGCTGCTGGTGTTACTCGGTACCATGGTTCCCGCAGGACAATCGCTCACCACACTCTGTCCAGCGCTGGTCCAAAGTCGAACAAAAGCGCCAGCGTGAAAACTCGGTAGCACGGAAAACGTCACAGAAAGCGGACGGTTTGGGCCGAAATGCCTTCGAGCGGATGTTTTTACGTGTTTTCGGTTCCGCTTCTGCTTTGCCACGTCCGATGCATCATTGCTGGAGGTGAGAAAGCGGTTCCATGCTTACACTTTGCCCTTGGTTAATTTCATTCAAAGTGTGACGGACACGTCGGAATCGTCGGTTCGTCCTGTACCTTTCGGGGTGGGACACAACATGTTGCTCCGGGGCAATCAATGGCAAAGGTCATCAATGATACGAGGGACGTTCGGTCGTTCTAAGCGCCATGAACAGCTCGTTATACTGCTTGGTTCGTTCGGTAGTCAAAATACTGAACCTAGCAGACGAGCCAGAGAAAAGGAATCGACTTACAGATGTTGCTACAATCCCAAGAACAACACTTGAACAACGCCCTCAATGGCTTGAAAATTACACGAATCAATTGAATCGGTTTTATCGTGTTTTAGAAGGTTTTTCACTCACATGAGATCAACGTATTCCTTTCGCTTGTCCGAATGCACCTAGTTGCACCGGTGAGCAGAATCCTTAAACATGCCAACCCCGTCCTGTCGGAGCTGGTTGCTAGGAGCAGGTAGAACCAAGCGCTCGGA
>NC_064878.1:5110000-5112500 GCF_943734665.1 Anopheles aquasalis | reverse complement strand
CCATCTCTCACTAAATGTGTCATTTGTCAACCATTCTCTCCATTTGCTAACCGTCGTTTCGCCGCCAATCATATTTCACCCTGAGCAATCCAACAAAGATCAATGGTTATAGCTACGTAAGGAAAATCTAACAAAGTACTGCTTAAATGGGTTTCCTTTACTTTCCCTATTGTGTTGTTTGTTTTTGTGGTTTGGGTTTCACTACTAGCGAACCATTAGTGGAGCATACAGAGGCCCTTCTCTTCACTATCGCACTATTTCACTATATGTGTAAGCTATTGTTAGCTGTGTCATTAAGAATCTATTGGCAATTACTAACGGATCAGATCGGACGGCAGAGGATCTTGTCGCGTCTGTTTTGCTACCACCACTACGAGCACATCGAGGGAAGTAGCTGGTATGCTGGAAAGGGGGAATTGTTTCCCGTTACGTTTAATATTTTTGAGACTTCTTGCTTTACGATCTGCCAGAGCCTACTAGGAGGTGGAAACAGCTTTAACTGCATGGAAACGCTAGGACACTATTGAAAGGTCGCGTACAGCCATGCGTGAACATTCGGAAAATGGAGTTCAACATTATTAAAAGGGAAAACATACCGCGGCCTAGTGCACAGTATTTTACGAAAAATCCTGCCTTTCGATTCTATCAATGGTGTAAGGTGCACGATGTGAGAACATAAAAAGGATGTCCGAATCACGCGAGTGAGCGGAGCTATTGTTACAGGAAGAACAAATTTCCAGTGGAGCTCGGTACCAATCTTACTAACAACGCGAGCGGGACGAGCTCTCTGCTATAGCTACTTCCTCTGCTAATTCCGGTGATACTCACGACGAAGACGATGAGATGGTAGTGCCTTGATGGTGCTTGTCTTGATTAGAGACGAACGCTAACATGCTGCTATACTGGTGCCCATATCTTTCTCACTTCTCAAAACAACACACAAACATACACACACACACATACACGCAGATCATCACATGGCTTCCAGCTCCTTATTGAAACGAAAAGCCGGTGGATCGAATTTGTGAAGACAATTTATTTTCCCTTTCAGTAACGCGGTCGCCATTCGGGGGAGACATATTAAAAGTGCAATCATGAACGGGTCATGGAGAACTGGTACGCGATCGATCTCCTGCTAGTTTCTTCTTCTTATCCTCTTCTACCTTATCCCAACCGGCACTACGCGCATAATATTGAAATCGAAGCGATGCTCTAGGATAAATAAAACGAATTCTGTAGCGGGGGAAGGAGAGTGGTGGCCCGTACAAGCTAGCTAGCGGGAGCGCGAAGAGAGCTCGTGAGAGTGCTCACGACGCACACGACACTTTTTTTTTCTACAAACGAAATAATAATGCATACTACAAAATAGCAATAATAGCAATAATAATAGTAGTAATAATAATATAATAATAATAATAAAGGATCGTTATCAAAACTAAGCATCAAAGTAGTAAGCAGACGAGATAGCTTCCCGGCTTCAGCATTACACCAGTTTGACTATCTGCCTTCTTCTAACGCACGCGCGCGAGCATTCGATACCACGGATTAGAATTTAGAACCAAGACTGAACTAGCGATATTTAACAGTAACACAGTTGTTGTTGATTAGGCATTATACCAGCAAACCAAATGAGCAAAATTCGTCGGATAATCATTTGCACCACCGACAACAATGACGGGGGATTCAATCTTCAGCGCGCATTCAATCCTGATCGTGTATCGGCTTCTACTCTTTCGCTTTCTTCCCATTACTTCCTGCTTTATCACTGGTAGCCGCATCACTCGGATGTTTGATCGTCAGCTTCTCCATCGAAGAAGTGATTTTATCCGAACCGGCCGCCGTTGTTGTTACCGTCGTCGTAGTGTTGTGTCCGGATACCGTCGCCGCAGCCGATGATGATGGTGTCTTCGTGTTCGCCAGACCGCCAGCAGTACCAGCGGCTACCGGTGGTGTCGGTTCCGATGGTACCCCAGGACCGCTGCCAACACACGTCGCCGTCATCGCAGCCGCCGTGGTGATGGTGGAGTTCTGGTTCGACCGCCAGATGCCGGCCACTGTCCTGGGTGTCGTTTTCAGCGAAGTGTTACAGCAAAGCGGCGAAAGTACGCACTTGCTCTCCGCCGCACTCCGTGGATGCAGTCGATCGGGCGAGAGAGCACGCCGCAGCAGCGGAGAGCTCGGTTCGGCGGTTTTCGCCCTCGGGAATCCCTTCTTCGTTGGCGGTGTTGCTGATGGACCGACGATCGTACCGGCCACGATCCCTGGCACCGTCACTGGTAGTCCACCGATGCCAACCCCGACACCGGCAGCAGGCAATCCACCGGGACTGTACGATTGCGTTGTGTTAGATGCACCGAGTGGATGGACAACGGGGAACGCCAGTGGACTGGAAGATCGTGTCGGCGATGCGGGTAACGGTGATGGGCTTGGTGTGCGTGCCAACGGGGACAGTGGCATATGATCGGCTGACTTGCGGCGATTTGATGGGCGACCACCGGTG
>NC_064878.1:5085000-5105000 GCF_943734665.1 Anopheles aquasalis | reverse complement strand
GTGTGACCGGGGCGAGATGTTCGCCACAAAACTAAGTCGATGGCGTGCGACGGCTGCACTGCGCGCAGCCGCAGCAGCAGAAGACGATGAATTCGGTCGTTTCTGGCCAGCGAAAAAGCTGCCACCACCGGTACCGGACAGCAACCCGAACCCACCATTATCCTTCGCGCTCAGTGACAGTGTTGGGGCCGAGTTGCCGAGTGTGGAGTTGCGGACGCGCACCAGATTCGAGATATCGCTGCCACTGCCCGAGTAGCGCAGCGAATGCGAGTGTTGCGGCTTGTAGGACGACTTCCGGTACGAGGCAGACTTGTGCAGACTGGAACCGGACGAAGTGCGCATCACGACGGTCGACGCCAGCGACGAACCGGTCAGCGATGTTGCTGGAGAGCATGCCGTCGGTGAAGCGGCGGCCGTCGTTATCACAGGTGCTATCAGACTAACGCCCAGTGGCTGCGGGTACACCGATGGTGCCGCCGGGTGTTGTGTATGTTTCCCGGCACCGCCGTTCGGACTCGGTGGTGCCGGTACAGAGGATGACTTCAAAAGTGTCGGTTTCGCACCAACGCTCAGTCCACTGTCGCGCTGTGTCTCGTGCTTCAGCGAACTCTGGTGCGGCACGTTCTTCTTCGATGCGCTGCACTTGCTGGGACTAGCGGGCCGGGGAAGCGCCGCCGGAAGCGACGTTTGCGGGGCCATCTTTAACTCTTCCACCGGATGGTGCTTTGGAGCGGATTGGGGTGGTTTCGAGGCCGACACTACTGCAGTGGTGCTGGAGTGTAACTTCGGAGCACCTGTTTTACGTCCACCGGGAAGTGTGGCCACTGCGAGCTCCGGATCGTCAAAGTTAAGCGCACGAACCGAGGAGAGCGATCCCTTCGGACGTACGCCATCTGCACTGTTAATCACTGATTGACCACTGCCTGTTGCAGCATTCGATGCTGCTGCTGCTGCTGCTGGTACTGTCACTGCACCTCCTGTTGTCGATGCTTCGATGGACGGTTTCTGACTGGCGGTGGGCGAAGTCGTGGCCGTCGTACTTGTCGTCGTCGTTGTCGCGGTCGCCTTCATTGTACCTGACTTACTTCGAACTCCTCCTACGCCACCACCTACTGCGGCTGTCTCTCCTGACGTCTTTTGACTCATCGTGACGTGCCGAGACGTGTTGGTGCGACGGGACGGCTGAAGGACAACGATCACAAAATCGAACCAAAAAGCACAGTCTACGGACTACCTCTTCCACTGATTACACCACGGGGGGAGGTCGATGTCTTCTAGACTTTCTTTTCTCCCGCTTCGCTTCACTGTCTACCAACCGGCCGGCTGCAGTTCCGGGGCGTGTTATCAGTCAATACTGGGTGGACGCAGGAGAAAAAAGAAAAAGAAAACGGACGATTATCAGTGGGAGGATCCGGTGTGGGTGTGAGTGGTTTTGACAACGGGTGCTTTTGGGAGGGTGGAAGGCCGATAACGATCAGCACAAAGGTGTGCTTTGGACGGGCCTTGAACCGCCCCCGAAAGGTCACCGCCTAAGGGCATCAAAGGGACACACTAACCTGTTCTAAGATAACACCATGGTGCCCCGTCGATCGGGATCGCGCTCGTTTGAACGTGCCGCGGATGGTTGGTTGCTGCGATTGATGGTAAATTTCCTCCCTCCGAGACGGACAGCTAGACTCCGCACCTGTTATCGGTGGTTCCACACAGGGTCGAGTACCGAAACACGTCTTCGCTGTCCTTCTTCTACCCGTGTCTTCGAATGTGTGGAGTAAAGGTGATGCTCAGTAACGTGCTTCCCCCACGGTGATGAGAAGCTGTCCGAAGCACCGACAAACTTCACTTGACAACTGTCGCCTACTGCTGCTGCTCATCTTGGCTGTGGGAAGAGAAAGAAAACAGAAAATCGTTAGTAAAATCCGGTAAAAGTGGCAATAAACGTTCATTAGGATCGAAGTCGGATGGGGCCAAGCGATAAGCCGAGCACCTTGGATTAGATAGCCGTCAGCGACACAAACGCGCCGTCAGCAAACGGTCGTAATCGACCGTCGGTAAAGGCAGTGTGAACTTAACCAACCCATCCACCACGAACCGTCGTCTCACACCGACTGTGTTTCCATAGTGATGCTGGCTTGCCTGCCTGCTGTGCTAGAGCTAGCGCGCGCTCCCTTTATCGCTTTGACTCGCGAAGATGATGGTACGATGTTTTATGGTTCGTTATTGGTGAAGGCCACGCACTCGCGGACTACATTGAAACAGTGAGATTCTGTGTTCCACATTGGATTTTTGAAGATCATTTGCCTCTCATTTGACTATTCTATTTCAACTGCTCATCAGCCGGTTAAAGACAAACGCAGCACGATAGAAAGGTAACTTTGGCTAGGGTGCTCTGAGGATGATTGGCCAAAAGGTGAAGGTGAAACCCGTTCGTTCTCAAGTAAAACCGAAAATGTTTGATGAGCACAGTGGCACAAAGATCACGATCAAACGTTCGGCAACGAATGAAGCTCGACGCGGGAAGGATGATAAATAATCCACAGGACCCACAGACTCATCTTTTCCGTAACCCTGAACGATTCCAACAACTGATTTGTTTGGAAATATGCACGACGTAATACAGCGATGCTGCGATCGATCAGCAAACTCCCCTTGCCCGTCCGTTCTGACTCACTTTCCAACTCAAATTTGTTATGTTTCATCGCACGCGATTTCGACAGCTTCCACCATCCGGTGGCCCATATGATGATCATCAGTAAACACACGTGATGCGCTCACTCCGATCCGATCATCTGTGTGTGTCGATCAGCTGTGATCTGGCAGTGATACTCGAGAGTCGTTGAGATCACACATGTGTTCGTCCGTCTGTTGTCGTTTCCAACTTTCTATGGGAAGACGATGACGAATGCGTTACACATCGGGTGTGTTCATGGTTCCGGTTGGTCTGGCTCGCGAGCACTGTGACTCGCGTCTTTGCTTTAACGCAGCCCGCGCCTAATGGATATTAATGGCCGTCACCATCAATTTCAAAACATATTAATTAATTCTGAAAGATGTATGGTCATTGAAAAGCGACCGTGTCGTGTTGCTACTAGCAGAACCTTTTCCTGTTTGCCGATTTTTACCATTTCAAAAATTTATGTACCATGATGGCCGTGTACATGTTTCTCATGGTTTACTTAGTTTTTTTTCTTTCTCATTAATTTATAAACTTCAATTCCATCACACAACTCAATAGAAGATCGCAACAATGTACTCGCCGGCTATGCTCCGCTCCGCTTCCGCCTTGTTCACGAATCGCGTGTTTCATGCTCGAGCACCGCGCGTCTGGTGGCCGGTGGCCATCCGCCAGCAATGGAGTAGAGTGAACAATAAAAGATTTTAACTTTCAAAACGAACACTTCCGTTGCGGTCAGTTGAGTCGTGCAGCACCAGCTGGCCAGCAAGCCAGCGAGATCGAAAGTCCGTCCGCGGTCGCGGCCGTCCTTCGGTGGTGCCGACTGACCGTCGACTCATCGCAGATTCATCTGGACATCGGTGCGTTGTTTACATTCGCAGCATATTGATCTGTTCCACGAGAGAATTTATTTTTAAAACCAACATCACATGGTCCGGTCCGTAGTGGAGCGTTCTATGACCAAGAAGGGACCTATCTTGGTGGAGTACTGTAAACAAACTCAGCAAAAGAAGAGGAGACAAACAGTGCATACGCCCCGCTCCACGCCGTGATAAGAAGTAATCTCTTTGTGCAGCTGATAAGGAGCAACCACCGCACCGCACCGGACCGCTCCGAATGTATGCCACGCGACCGCAACGCACGCTATCACGAGGCTAGCGACTGTCTGGCCGGCCTGTTACGGCACACCATGGGGAGGTGTGCGATATCATTTCACTTCTCCGCACCGGTAGATTTCCCAATTTTTAATGTCGAGCAGTGGCCACCGAGAAACATCTCAATTGCGGTGACCACGTGCAACAAAACGCGCGCGCCAAGCACCTCTTGACGATCGCCCCGGTGATATAAATTAATTACTAGAAAGAGAAGAGCTAGCAATCGAACTCAAGCGATCGCCAACCGCGTGTGGTGCGGCATCATTTCGAAAAGTTTTCCCTTTTCAAATCAGCTCACATCATGTGCGTGCGTGCGGTGTGCTTGCGATCGGTTGCACCCGGCCGGCCAGACCAACGGTTCCTATCTCTCTCTCTCCTGCCTGGCGTGTGAAACACACGCCACAGTATCCGGAGCTTAATTGCTTGGAAATGGTTTGATGAGAGTGTCTTTCGCGTCGACGCACACTCTCACTACTCACTCCCCCTACGCCGATTTCACCCCCTTCAAAAACCACTCTCTCGAATAGGGGGCGACTGGCGGCTGGTACGATGATGAAGGAAGTGATCGAAGGTGCGTGAAGCCCACGAAGCGGTCGTTCCTTCCTGCTTCCACTGACCATGAGGGTGCAGCAGCAGTGTAGTCCACCCAGACACTGAATGCAAGGTTGCATATGGCTACGATCACGATACCAACACTCTTGATGATCACCATCCCACTAACCCCGAGAGGCACCTGCTGCGAGTGTTTGGTTCATGTTTTACTGGAGATAAGCCTACAGGGGTACTACTCTGTGGATGGGGTCTGCAATCCAGCGAACCGACGATAATTAATACATTAAAGCCCGCAAAATCTTAAAATTGAAAGCCCCCTCCGACGCAGATGATCCGGCCTTCGAGAGGAGAGGCGCTCGATTCGGAAGTTGGTACCCACGACCACGAGACTCTGTCCAGTTTCAGGTGTCGGCAGAGAGTGCAAACCCGTGCGTGTCCTTGTGTGCGCCGAAGCCGACATTTAAATACGTTCGAGCGATCGCACGCGCGCTCGCTATAGGTTCAGGGACATGATCAGTGCGCGAGCGCGCGTCGATGGAATTGTGCTACCGGGTTTTAAGGTCTCAATGTGGCCGATCGCACCTCAACTCAGGTGGATTAGCTCGGTTTTAGCTGCTGGCTCTATATTTATCTCAAAGCGAAACACAGGTATCGCGGCGATTTGCCTTCTCTCCGCCAGGTAGCTGAGACAAGCGCGACGACGACAAGACAATAGAGACATCTTGGGTCTCGAGTGTGGCGCCTCGAGGGGTAAGGGGTAAGAACGTGTTCACGGCACAACACGCCGTTGCAACAGCATGCCAGTATCTGCTGTCCGCAGATACACAAACAAATGAGTAAACCTCCACGGCCGCCGATACCACCGAAAAGCAAGAAAAAGAAGAAAGAAAAAAACCTCCAGCAATAAAGCAATCGAAACACTTCCTCCTCCCCGTCGCGGAGACCGAGAGCGCACGATAGACGTGACTTCATGGTTTGGGCAAGGTTGCAACCAAGTTGTCGAGTGTTTGACCGGCTCCGACCGGCTCTTGAATAATTACGCACACCGGCCGACGGTGGCCGACACGAAGCCACTCTTCTTGCGTGCGTGCCATAATCGCGCGGTTACAGCGCTAGAGGTCGGTGTCGTGCGAACGACCACCAGAAACGCGATCCAATCGGTGACCCAATTCGGTGACCCCCTGAGGCACCCCTACCGCTTTACTCCAAAAGCGTGTGTGTCAAAATGCCCATTCTGAAGCAACAGTTCTCGAACAATGTCCTTTGTTGGAACACCTTTTGGTAGAAGTCAACTCTACACGCTTGGAACTTGTGCATGATACACGTGGCATGTATGGTGACTGCCTCAGTGGAGTTCCAACCACTGTTATCGCAACTATCAGAGGGTGCAGTGTGCGCGATCGAGACACACAACACGTACGCTGCTGCTGCTGCTGCTGGCCGGAAATATCTCATTGAGCGACAAGCGACATGCGCGCCTTGATCGCTACCACGCGATGTCCGCTTTCATTCGTTGTGTCAAATTGATAATGATGCTGCTGCTGCTGCTGCTGTGAGTCAATTGGAGCATTTACCGGACGTGCTGCTCTAAAAGATCGCAAAATTGGGGATAAAGTCCGTCCGAAAACCCCCCGAAACCCACTAACTGAACAGGAAACGGAATGCCACGGGCCAATGAGCGACGAGAGAACTCTTCTCGTCTCAAAATATTCCGTAAGGTCATGGACAACCGAAGGTGATCTTCGGTGGACCTTCGCGGCGCGGTAGTGTGTAGCAGTTCCGTTGGCAAGAATTTTATTCCAACAACACGATCAGATGGGGAAGCCGGGGAACCGAGAGGAAAACTAAACAGCCACCGCGTCACTAGCTGCGTGCGTGGCGGCGTCCCTCACTTCAGCTCAGTTCGATCGCAATTCGGAAGCAAGCTAAAAATACGATCACCAAGTGAAGATCGTGTCGCCGATAGGAGTCGACGTGCGCGGAATGGTTAGTACTCTACCTCTAGACACCGGGATTGTTTGTTTGTCAACTTCTGTGCCCATCACCTTCTTTTCTTCGCTCACCAGTTCACACCTTCCTCGCTTCTCTTCGAGCGAATAGACAAGAACCAACATTTCACCGGCAAGTGAGACACCGGAGCACATAACAACAACAAACCATTCGAGCACGCTCCCATGTGGTGTTCTCTCGTTCACATTCCTCGCATCCCATACCGATCTAATCCACTGATCAGTCCTCGGCTCGTTCTCCGGGCTACGCTCTAGCAACATCGCAGCAACGGCGGAAGTGAATCATCATCCCTCGTGGCCGTGGGTTTAGTGCATTCCCCGGTAGCGACCGCGGAGGGAGAGAGGAGGTGTGACCGAATGGTCAATGCCAAAGCAAACATTCCCGCGCTTATTCTCGCGATCGCGCCAACATCGCGTCATCCACACCAAATCCACCCAAAAAGCAACGGGCGCGGTGTTGCCAAGCCTCTGCGGCCGCTGGGCGCAGAGGTGGACACAGCACAGCTTTGTAAACATTTAGGATCTTCCATCCACGCTAGTCCACCGGCGGCCATTGCTATGCTTTTAAAGGCAGTGGACCAAATCCGCCACGATGCAAACTATTAACTTTGTGTGGCCCCGAATTTGAATTCGGTTGCTTTTTTTTTGTTTTCGAAAATGGCAACAAACGAACCGATTATGGTCGACGCTCTGGCACACAGGCGGCAGCGTGTCTGTAGAAGGCACGTAGAACACCGGGAGACTGCACGGGGGTTGGTATTTTTAGTTTCTGTTGGCACGCAACTTGCCTTCTGAGTGACCCAGAGTGCAGCAGGCGGGGCGCGCGCGCAAAGTGGCCGATTAATCAAGGGCATGTTTTGACACGAGTCCATATTTAGCGGAAAACGACAGAAACGCGATCGCGTCAAAGTCGCTGTGACTTTTGCAGACGAAGCAACAGCAGCAGCAGCAGCATCAGCAGTAGCAGCAGCAGCAGCAGCAGCAGCAGATGGATACGCGCTTCACGGATGCGACGACTGCCAAATCAGCAGATGAGCCGAGACGGAACGGTGATTTGTGTTAATTAAGCTGTTTTCGTGAGTGGACGCGGTTGTTTACACACAAAAGGAGATCGCGCAGAGTCAGAGACGCGCTCCTACAAATCCTCTGTCCACTCTTCTTATTTCCTATGCCCGATGCCGCCACGACGACGAATCGTGTGACTTGTCCTCTCGTGCTGTCGAATGATAAAAATACATCATTTGGGGTTCATTACTACCACTCACTCACGCCCTCTTTCCCTCTCCCTTCGCTCCGGAAGAGGTGACTGCCGGTGGTGCAAATTGGTTTGCCGTGCTCGTCGACGAAACGATGCAGACAAATTGGAAGCCACGCGCTCCTGTGCTTGATGGTTATTCGATGGCCATAAACGTGCCTCCTTCACAGCTGATCGCCGCTCGTTCTTAGGCGTTTTGCAATTAACAAGCGACAAACAATTTAACGAATGTGACATCAAGTAGCTTTAGTTCGATGACAGGACATATTAAGGACACTGAGACAGACAGGCAGTGCAAGATCAGTTGTCAGGCGACAAATTAGAACACGTTCTACGCCGTGCACCGCCGTCGTCACGGGGTCATCTCCTTCGACAGTATCCTCGATCATAGCTGCAACGCGATCTCTTTGCAACACACTCTTCTGAAGGTTCCGGTGTGGCGTTGTTGTTTCTAGCCAGCTTGCTGCTGCTGGCTGCATCCGCTTCAAACAGGTGGACGCGGACACGGACGTCAGCATTTGATCGTCAAGTGTTTTCATAAATCCGACAATAAATTGTCACCTTCAGTAGCTTCGCGTAGTGGCAGCGGTGGCAGTCGATCGCAAATCGTGACACTTGGGCGTTCGAGCACGAACCGTGAGCGTGCTACAGCGGCAGGTCTGATCTGTTGAATTTATTTTCTGATCGCGAACCCCAGATGCCGAAAGGCGTGACTTCATCCGACATTCATGGCGACGATAGATCGTCGAGAGGATGGACACTGCGAGGGGCGAGGATGACAAAAATAATCTCTAATTACTTGACGCGACGCGAACAACACGAGGTGACACGAGGCGACGAGATGATGGTGCTGATGATGATGATGACCGTTAATCCAAGGTTAGCCCAATTCAAGGGCCACCGGTGTTGATGCCGCGATGCGCAAGGCATGTGGTTTCAGATTCGCGGTTTTAGCGAGCGAGCAGAGGACACGGCCGTCAAGGTGTACGGACATTCTTCCCACTCCCCCTCTTCGTTTCACTCCCCCTCTTCCCACTCTTCCACTATTTTCAGCTAAAAGCCATCTTTATGTGCGAGCCATAGAACAAAACAGCAGCGTGATCGCGAGTTTGTGATCACGGCATGGCCATGGATGAAAGTGAAAGGCATTGTGAGCGTGATCGCTAGATAGGACGAGTCGGGGAAGAATACCACACTCAAAACTAATGCACTAAAGCAAATCCTTTGCCAAGTTGCACCATCTGCTTCGCATCGTTCGATCAACTAGCATAAACGATCACCATCGATCAACATTCGATTCGCAGACGCTGCGGTTCAAGATTAGACTTTACGAAAGCTCAGCGATTCGTTCGGAACCTTTGCCGCGATGCCCTTTCATCATCACCATCACCATCATCATCATCATCGCCGTTGCCGTTGTCATGATCGCGATCGGCCTTTGACAGCGCGATCGGAGTGGTTTTGCGTTAGCCGCAGGCACCTAGGCTGATCTACTTTCATTTTTTTTGCGGCCTTTGGCAGCACCGTGGTGGCGATAGAGCGCTGCACAGTGCGATCGTCGACTTCTCTGGTCGTCGAAGGCGCGCGCGGTAGTTCTCGCGGTGGCACAACGCGGGCGCGCGATTGCGGTCAACCGCGACAATCGCGTCTGGAGGTGGGCGGTGGCGGAGGTAGAGTTTGATTATTCAAAACCAACCCCGCTTCGACGACGACCAAAGCACGCAGCTCACTCCCAGCGCTGCGTCGTCTAGGCGCGTCATACAGCGCAACTACCTCCGCGGGTACTCTACCTGTGTTGATTGCCGCAACAGCACCACCCCCGGGGGGGGGGGGGGGGGGGGCGCCTATATGGCAATCGTCCACCACCACCCCTTTTTTGTGCCCATGGCGTGTGTCTCTCTCGCTCTCTGTACCTTAGAGCGAGGTACAGCAGCAGGAAAGCAGTAAATTACGCTGGCCCACAGTGTCTGTGTCTGTGTCTGTGTCTGGGTGTGTATCGACACCACGGAACTGGCACGATGGCACGAGACACACCACGGAGACACCCAGCGGGGTTTTGCCCATATCTAGTCATGAGCCGGCCCTCTCGGTCGTGCCTCGGAGGATGGTGGAGGTGCGCTCTCGTGGCAAGGTCATTGGAAACGTGGCTCTGACTCACCGACGCGCCCCGTGACACATCGCGTACCGGCGGCTCTACCTCTGTTGTCCTTCTTCTCGCCCCGGGGGGCCAGGAACAAGCAGCTGTCCGGCAAAAAAACTCCCGGACGGAATGCCGCCTTGTGTCGTCACAGGTTGGCCCGAATTTGATCGATTCATCAGCCACCGATGGATCGTTAGCTGCGGCTGTGATTGGCTGCTTTGGATTCAATCAGCGTGCGCTCCCTCATCTTGTGCGTCATCGAGCAGCCATGGGGTGCTCCTCTTCGATAGAAGAACCGCGATCGCTTCGCGCCATTGCGACGACGTTCTACGGGACCATACTTGGACCGAACTGCAGCGCATCATTCGTCGTAAGACTTCCAATCGTTTATGGTCTCCACACGGTCATGGTGGTGTTTTGAGAGATTTCAGTTTTGGGCCCCCTTCAGTTCACAGTTGATGCCGGCGCACCCCTTGGCGACCAGGACACCCTCCCCTTGCCAATTTCGTTTTATGATCATTCCTTTTCAATTGCTCCGGGATGTGCTCCTATTATTGCCGTCCGATGATTCAGATTCCTCTTCCTTCTCTCTCTCTCTCTCTCTCTCTCTCTCTCTCTCTCTCTCTCTCTCTCACGCTCTTTTTCTCTTCCGCGAAAGTGTATGTCCATCTCGGATGCCGGGATCGGCAGACTGGCAAGCGAGGCGATCGTGCAAAATAAACAGATAATAAACCTCGGTTGTCGGCCACAAACTGAAAGGAAGAAAACCGGAGTGAAAATGGTGTCTCGGCGTATGGTTACAACGAGATACCGAACGGGTGGTGGTCGCTGGCCGCGAAGCGAAGGAGCGATAGCGACGAATGGAGGCAACAATCGCGCGTTGCGTGTATGTACCCCACCTACCCCACCAGCCGCCGCCGAGGACTTTGTTTTTCTTTCTCTCGCATGATGATAATGATGACGCGGTCTGGGACCGATGGCGATGATCGTGCGATGATGCTGCTGCCGCTGACGAGGATCACGCGGAGAGTCGAAAGTAGACGGGAGAGTTCTTCTTGCGAATTGTTTTTCCTTTCGCCATTTGCTGGCCCTCCTCTCTTTTGTTGCTTCTTCAGCCAGCAGCAACGGCAAAAGGTGCTGTGGCCGCCTTAGCAGTCAGACAGGCCCCTCGGCACCATCGCGGTGTTCAGGTAGGGGTGCGTGCAGCGCGTCTGCACAATGGGATTCTGATGGTTAATATGTTGGCAAAAAGTATCCGATGGGAATTGATCTTCAGATTCTTGGACAAAGGTTGAGGAAACCGAAACGATGTCGACTGCTAAACCAAAAAGTGTCCTTCTATGAGGTCTTTGCGATAAGTTGTGGCCATTTTAGAAGACTTTTGGCAATTTATTTGCAAGGGAATGCAGCGATTATGATCTGCGTTCCTGGCTTTGCTTTGTAGCAAATGTATCATCATGGGACTTTTGTTAAGCTCTTAAGCTCTTTTTTCTTTTAAAGTGTGACTCAAATGCATCACCAGATTTTCTGTACGACTCACCAGTAATTCAACAAGGGGCAAGAGCACAAAACCTTGGAAATCTCACCTTACTCTCATCAAGTCCGAGAAAACCACACTGTTTCGAATGTTTAGATCCATCTTCTTACGGGGATAGCTGCCAATTACTGACCTCCAAGCCGAGTAGCCAGGAAACTTCAAGGAACACCAGCCCTCCCCCTTAATTGATTGTGTCCAACATTGTGTCGTGGTTATCGATTACCTTCTCCAACCTGAAAACGCTAATCACTCTCTCTCTCGCACTATCTTGTGGCTTGTGTTCCCAGTGCAATTATGGCTTCCACTTTATTGCCGCTCCTTCGCGTGCGATAAGGACTCGCTTCGATCCGTGAGGTGACAGCGCCCGATTAAACACAGAAGCGCGTGCGTGCCGTGCCCTGGTCGAGTACAAGGCAAGGGTGCGTACGCTTTCGTTTGTTAATTTAATTACCCCCCGAGAAGCTCTTGGAGCACCCTTAGACTATCGATTGACGCAGTGGTGCCACAGTGTGTGGTTCAATGAACAGATTGCAGGACTCGAGGAAGGCTCGCATGCCGAACAAACGACGCCTGGCGTACGCAAATCAACCAAGAGCCACCCCATTCTCTTGCCACCCAGGAAGTGTATAGCGCCACGGGTTTGTGCGGACAAATTATGACCACGCGACCACCGCTCCAGCCCATCGTGCCTCGGCCCGTGGTCGGCTCGAAACCGATTGGAGCCAGTTACTGATTCATTAGAAGGTACGCGGTGCGGCCCCGGACACATTGTGCCATTCGCCATCCACTCATCATCGACTGACCATCAGTGGCCAAGGGGATTTTTCGTTTCCCTTCTACGCGACCACGGCGTTGTGTGCGGCCGTTTCGTCGTTTAAGGCCCCCCTTCCCCCCCTTTCGGAAGACACGTGAATCCGTACGCATGCCAAGGGTGTCGCTGATTTGGCCTCCAGCAACATGGGCAGCATGAGCAGCATGTCGGCGGATTTGCGTTTTCGGTAGGTTAAGGGAAGGGCATCCACGGAGGGAAGTGTATGGTCGGGGGGCCCCGGGGGCCGGCTGTTGCTTATGAATAGTGGATACCGGACTTCCCCTTTTTGGCGACGGTCGGATGACGGTGACGTGGTGGGCACACCCGCCGCCCGGGGCGATTGAGCATGTTCACTCGTTTATTAGTTTTCGTTCCGTTTTCCCATCCCATTTGGTCCGCTTGGCCTGCTTGGTCCGATCCATAATGGAAAGCGATGGGCCAATGCCTTGGAGAGCAGGTCATAGCAGGCGCGATCGATCCTTTTACCTCGGACTCATATTTGGTTTTCAAAGGAAAATCCTTGTTTTACGCAACAGCTGCAAGGCTACCTTTGAAGGCTATGAGCCAAGCTTCAAGAAGAGCTACGACGGAGAACGGGAGAGAGAGTGTTAGGCGAACGCCTATTGGGTGGTGGAAATGGTTCCAGGAGTCAGCAGGAGTCGAGGTCAGGTGAAAATAGTAAACACAACAAATTTTCCATCTCTCGGAGAGGAAATGGTCTCTCTCTCTCCCTCTGGTGGGGGGCTTACCTCATCTACTCGTTTGCGCTGAGCTGGGATGTTTACAGGATACTACTACCACACCCTTCCGATGTACACTCGCTCGCACACCAGCAGCACAACATCCTTGTTATCCTGGCGGCAGGCGCAATCGCACCAACACACTCGTACACCGCGAACGCGTGACTGTTCTGGGCGCTTCTCCACACACAGACACTTTTCACTAAAAACGCATAGTAGGCGAAGGGGCGATCCTTCGTAGGCCGCGATGTACACAAATGCACCGACGGACAAGACTCGGTGCGTTCACGCATGCACCCTGGCCAAATTGCTGCAGCTGCGGCGGCTGCACCTTTAACATCGCTCCTCGTCGGGCTGGCTGTTGATGGCCACGGCCACCAAACCGGTAAGCTGCTGTCGAAAGAAGACACCTAAACTGCCCATCATCATCATCATCATCATCATCTCGGCGTCGGCTCCTCGGTTGGTTGGTTTTTGATCGGATTTTGCTCGGAGTTGCGATTCCGCTGGAATCGACCGACAATAATTTTCAATTTTCGCTTCCACCAACGGGCACACTTACGTGCACTACACACGGACGCACGCACGCACGCACAGACACACGGACACGGCACAAACCTACACGCAACTCGTTACGCGGCGGTCGCTCTTTTCGGGGGAAACCGGGAACTTCCAAACCCGTCTCCCGGACGAACGCGAAATGGCATTATTCTTCAAACCGTTGCTCCTGCTTCTGCTCCTGCCGACCAGTTCCAGGATGTCCTCTGCTCACGCGGGGGGTGGTTCTGCTTTCTTATCGATGGAATTGATTTTCTCCAAAACAGACACACGCCACGCACGGACGCACAGATCAGCGGACGGAGGCGAATCGAATCACTGTCCGCTGGTTCGGTTGTTGGTCTTGCTGGTCGCCAGCCACTTTTTTGCCTTCATCTTTTCGCGATTCCACCATCGCCGAGGATCGATTTTTGCTGGCCTTTAAAAGACGGATGAAGGGGGGTGTGCTCCGCGGACCTACGCACTGGAACTTGGCCACTACTGTCGTCGGTGTCGCAGGCAAAGCTCACACTTATCGCACGGCCCAATCCGGGGCTCCCGTTTCCCCTCGTTGCCACTAATTTCACGGACGATTTTCGAACTGTGCTGGCCACTTTCCTTCTTCTACTTCTGCTTTTTCCTCTTTTTTGTTGCGATGACAGCACCAACTGACAGCTCGACAAAGCTGCTCGACATTGCAAGATTTCGAGCAAGTGAAACAGCGAACCCGGCCCGCTAAAACAAACTGCTCGAAATAATCCGGGTTCCCGATAATTTCGAGCAGTCCTGCGTTTACAACTGCGCGGGCTTCAAGAGTTCGACTCCGGGTCGGTTTATACTGAAGGTATGCAATTCGCAGAAAGATTTCAATGCCGGTTATTGGGAATTCAAGCGACGAACGTACTGGCGCCTCCACTGAGTCTGATGCTCTTCCGCAACCTGAACGACAGAATGTATATTTTTGCAAGGCTTTAGTGTAGGAAGTTTGGCAACAAAATGCAACAATCTTTTAGGACGATAGCTCCAAGACAAATCAGTAAATTCATTCTGAATATATTTTAAAACGCGATGATTGTAGTAAAACACCGCAACTTTAATTTAAAAAAAATATAGTACGTGAATATTTGTTCAGGCTAATTAATCCCAATTAGCCACCATCCATATATCACTAATGCTGGGCGATCCCCAACCGAGGCTTCTAGTGAAAGCGGGAAGAAGCTTTTCCCGAAGCGCGTTAGTATTCCGCCCCCGGGGTAGGGGTTGTCTTAATCGGCTCCCCGAGCGTCTATCTTCGTGCGCGGCACGGCGATCCAACAGTATTCGAGATGATCTTCGATTGATCGGTAGCATCCGCACGCGTCTGGAACAGAACAAAGAGAACGAAAAAAAAAATCAAATTTGCATAACGAGTTAGTGAGCGGAGAATTTTTAGATTGAAGTGTGTTGTTCTTCCAATCCCCAAATTTGTAATTGTTATCGATCAAGGTAAGTAAATATGGGAATAGCACGGTGGTTAACTAATTGCACAAGATTGATCCCAAATCAATCCGCACCACTTGTGCCATGCCGGCCGGCGCCGCTGGTGCATGGGATCCCCGAAGAGGGCGGGTTGTTGAATATGTATGGGTGCCTGCATTAAGCAAGAACGTGAGGCGCTACCAATGGTCCGATTAGATCACGAGATGTACGGGCGCCTATCGTGCGTGAGCAGGAGCGCCCATTGCATCAGATATGTTGCAGCCGTCGAGGAGCGCGACGCCGATGCTTTGTTGGTAGATGTGTGTTTGAAGAGGAACGCATGGTTCCAGTTGCGTCATCACTAAGCGAAAGCGCGCCGAAGAAGAGACAGCGCGGTGGCTTAGAAACCGGTTCAATTTGTTACGGGATTCTGCATGGTGACTCATCGTGAGGTCTAGCCCAGTGACCGCTAAACAGTGCAGCCACACAGAAGAACAAAGGAGTGGTTAATGCAAAAAAACTGGCCACTTTGCCGAAATATAAGAAGCAAGATTGAAAAAATATTGAGGTAGTTATAGTTCTAAATGATAAGATAGCACAAGGCATGATATCAGTGTTAACATTAACCCTTTCCGTAATTATAAACCACCACTTGGCAAATAATTTTTATAAGTGAATTATGACTGCACGTTATGTTGTAAAAACGCCGTCATGCTTTATCGTGTCCAGCTAAATTGTGTCCAGTGCTTAATTTTATCAAAAGAGTGAATGAATGAAGTGAACGATTTTTTGTCGATCCAGCGAAGAGATCCAGATCGTGATGCAATCTCTGGGCTATATTACTCACGTTTTGCTACGAAAACAAAAAAATTATTCCCAGCGTTTGGCCAGCCGTATCGGCCAAAGGCTCATTTGTGCGTCCGTCGCTCGCATGTGATTGGGTGAAAATCAGATTACGCATACGCGCATACTCATTATGAAATCGAAAGGTGTCAAGCGTTTAAGGTTTTTGCTTTTCTTCAGTTAAGTTCTTGCTCACTCTCACTTTCTTTTCCCTACTTTCCTTACTCTACTTCAGAACTGCTGGCTTAGCTATACACCGAGACGATGGCGATTCCCTGGGGCCCTAACGAATCGGAGGATGATGAGCAGCCGAGCAATAATGTAGACGTCGAAGCAGCGTTATGGGAAACGCAGAACGAGAAAAACGAAATCACCGATACGGATAAACAACAAAAATCAAGCAGCGCAACAAACGACGATGGCAGCAAGAATGATGTGGAAAGCTGCGTTTCTGGTGGCACTACCGTGGCCGATGATTCCACTTCCGGTGCAAGCAACAGCTCTACCACCACTTGCGTGGACAGATCAACATGGTTGGATTCGATGAAGGAAATCTTCGGCTCATTGAGCGCCGGCTGCTTGGCTATTGCGCTGGATTTCGTTAAGGTAGGTGCTGGTGGTAGTACATAAATCTCCCTTATCATGAACTTTAGTAAAGGTAGACCGGGGTTTCAAACCCATTACCTACAATGTGATTTCGATTTGAACTTTTGGAATCTGAGATTTAAAGTTATTTCAATCCATTCAGCTATAAATGGTATCTGTTGGCGTATAGGGATTGCAGAAGAATGCGTGTGCGCGCGTATCATTGATAAGGGGCCACAGAGCCACGCGAATTCTGATCCTGATCGTGCGAAAAGCGAGCTAAGAGTAATGCGGTTAAAATGCGAGCAAATGAAAGTCTCAAGAGGTCGTTTCGGTTGACCGAGGGCAGATTGTTAAACGTGCCATTCCATGTATCATAGACCGGCGACGCAGAGCGGAGTACGAATTTCTTTGATTCCATCCAGGTAATAGTAACACGTTTTATTTTCGGGTAGAGTTGTAGGTTGTCCATGTTTTTGGATTGGATCGTTTATAATTGTTAGTGGAATGAGTAACGTGATTGTATTTTTGATAACCGCAAAATTAATGTATTACTTTATCCGCTACCTGATGCACGCCTATTTACAAACATTATCATCATACTGGCTAGTGTGCTTGCTCTGTAAATGGTCGAACAGGAGGAAAAATGCTGGTTGAAATAGGACAAACATGCTCTTCTAGTATTGCTCATTGCTAATTCTAGGCTTGCGACTACTAACAACAACATAAAACACCCTCTTGCGTGTTCGTATGATGGCTAATTGAACATGATCTTTCTGGCACGTGGCTTGCACGGGAAATGGTAACCTTTAACGTTTTGCATATACACATAGTTCAGCACGCACTCAAACGTCATTGCCTGTTTTCCGTTTGTAAAGTACTCCTACTGCATTAATCTAGAATTATTGATTTGCACTACCACTGGTTTGATTGTTTGGTAGTCTTCACTCACTAGAACCTCTTCATTGGATGTCTGTTGAGGGTTAAATGGTCTGTGTGTACGGTTCTATGTTTTAGAATGATTATTACTTTTAGACTGTGCTTTTGTACCGTGTGTTTTCGATTGTGTATTTGCAGCATTCCGCGGTATTCAAGCGCTTCCCAGACTTGATCATCCTTGTGCTTCCGTTAGCAGGGCTGATTAGCAATTTCTGTAATTCATTGGCGGAACGATTGCAACCAAATGACTCGATTCCATCAAATTCAGACCAACAGCCCAAGCCCAAATTCATCGATTACTGGGCGCCTCGATTTGTGCTATACTTTATTAGTATCATCATCATCGGAACGGTCGTCTTCTTTAACCGACGAGGCTGGAATGCTGAGCCAATCGATTCTACAGTGAATCTGCTGTTGGTCACCGAGGACGCTGTGATCTGTTGTTTTCTCTTGATGGGTGAGTTCAAGAATATCGATTGCACTTCGATCTAACTGCACTATAAAGCACTCCTACTAATCATGTTTCATAATTTCTCTTTAAGGAACTGCGCAAGTGATTATTAGTTCGCTGCCGCCCTATGTTTGGCTCATACCGGTTATTATAAAATCTCAGTGGTGGGCTACGATATGGTCTGAACTCTCGACATCTCCGCTGTCCTTCATCATCGAGAACCTGATTGAAAACAATGGTAAGTAACGATAACATTGGATAGCTGGTAAATGGCAATGTAAAACAATTTTCTCTAATTTTTTTCTTCACAGGAATACGCCGTTTTGCATGGGTTGTAATCATCTGTTGTCTGAGCATTTTTGGATATTGCCTGTCCGTCATACTGAAGAGCAAAACGGCACGCATATCGTTTCAGGAAGCAAAGTGGAAATCAGAGATGGCCACTCTCCTCACGCAATGGTAGTTTCAGAAGATTCCAATGAGCTTCCACCGGTCTACAGCATGATTTTCAATACTGAAATGCAATTTTACTCTCTCTCTGCCACACAGTTTCACCGGACTGTTACTGTACGAGGCCAGCCTGAAGTTTGAAGATGTGGAGATACTCTATCAAATCTCAACAACCGTAAATGACTACCACATGACGTACGTGAGCAACGAACTAACAACCAATCAGCTCGAAGGAGACAACACACCAAGTAGTCAGATCATACCATCCTGTAAGAAAAAAGGTTTGTAACCAGTTGAGTGTGAGAAAAATGAAATCTATGCTGCTGCACCTTTGCACATCAACATTTGCGAAATTACACAGATCAACAAAGACGTGGTACAAATTTTAACATCAATCCTAACTCCGGTTTCGCTTTGCTTTACACAGGCTGGTGGATTGCACTCAAAATGGCGGGGAAGTCCACGACGGTGTATGCTCTCATGCTCCTCATTAACCTCATCTACTTATGGCTATTTAAGACATATCGCTTGAACATCATGCTTTTGCTCGCGTTTTACTTCACCAACACACTCGGGGTAAGTGCCGTCAACAGGAAACAACCTAAATGAAAACTATATCACTTTTCTTGATCACTTTCAGCTAATCTGTCGGCTATTCGTGACGTTCTACGGTACCAAGATATTAAAGAAACGGAACCGGGATCTAGCCAGCTGGAGCCCATACCTCAATGTGCTTGGCGACGTTATCAATATGATCGGATTGAGAGTCCTGCTGTTCCTGTACCCGTTGGCTGAGATCTCTTTGTTTGAGCCAGTTTGAGCAAATGCAGTCGACTGATCCTCGATATTCATGTTGCATATTCTGCTTATGACGATTGTAGGACATTCCATGACATTTCCTGGAATTTGCTTTCTTTATCGTTATCCTTAATTGCATCTATATCCCGTATCAATTACATTTCAATTATGGAATTGCGTATATTTTCTAATGAATGATGAGCAAAGGACTCGTGGTAGGCTAGTTCCTGTTAAATCGACGACCTCGTCCCAAAATGTATTTCTCATTACATTATAAAAATATTGATTGATATATCATTTTTAAGGAAAGCCCGAGCCATCACACAAGTGCCTGTATTTCTTAGTTAGTGGATTTTTCCACGTATTTATTACACATATCAAAAGAGAATCGAGGACAATAAAATCGAAATTATGTTATCTGAAAACTAGCCTGCCTTCACAATGCATTTTGAGTTAGTTTGATATATTATCGAAGCGAATCTAAAACACTGGAAATGATGACTTGTTTAAGGGTCGAAAATGGTTCCTCTCGTCGGTACTTCATTTCACCAATTTCCCAGCATTACAATGCAGTACCTGGCTTGGGCAAGATAAGACATTCAGCGTCATTGTCGGATGGTGGGACCATTGGATTGTGTCTTAAGGAAGCAGCTCGCTAAGATGCTAAATCACACGACCAGGGTGGCCACGAACGAGGAACAGGAGCTGCGGCAAAAAACCCCCGCCGGGCGGAGTGTAAGAAATGGAAAGATAAAGCGAGAAACACGAGCCCAAGACAGTCCGCGCCGACAGTCTTCTTTTCAATTTGCACAATCACTCGAGTGCACCGATTCAATCTAATTGGATTGGTACTCATCCATATGCATTCACTGCCTCCGTGTCCTTGCAGTCCTCCCCCGTTGAGACCCTTTCGATGTCAGCACGATCCCGATTCCGTATGTGTCCGGAAGCACGACGATGGTAACGATCTTCTGTGGGAAAAGAAAAGGAAACGGAAAGATAAAAGAGTTTCTCCGCTGTGGGTTCTCTCGCTTAAACTGCGATAAAAGAAAACCTGCACTCAGCAGGGC
>NC_064878.1:5077500-5080000 GCF_943734665.1 Anopheles aquasalis | reverse complement strand
TTAGTTCATTTTCATTATAAATTATCACCGAGGCTGCACTTAACGTAGAGTAATTATTTTCATTAGCATGTCTTCTGGGAGCAAATTATGTTCCAGCCAGGCGCGGCGCGGCGCGGCGTGGAGTGTCGGCGGTGCGGCCTGGCAAACGAAACGGCAGGCCACGGATGCAAACAGATGGAACGGACCACGATGACGACAAGGACGGCACTGGCACTGGCACATTCCCAATGGGACCATGGCATTTGTTCAGGGCGCTTCTGCTGCTACTGCTGCTGCTGCTGCTGCTGCTGCTGCTGCTGCTGCTGCTGCTGCTGCTGCTGCTGCTGCTGCTGCTGCGTGCTGGAGTGCTTCCGGTTTTGTCCCTTATCCGCATTTTCCTCTTCGCTCTCTCTCTCTCTCTCGTGCTCTCTCTGTTTTATTTCAAATTATCTCAGGCCTTGAGGCCGATGGTAGGTCACGGTGCCTTGGTTGGTGATTGTGGTTTTGTCATTTTCTAAATTCGATCAAATCAATAAACTCAATTGACAGTCGCTAAAAGGAGAGGGAGGGCCCGTGACGTGACACTGACTGACCTAAATCTATTGCCCGTCCGGAGCTGATGATGCCGCAGATGATGATGATGATGGATGCGGCAGTTCAAAGCGTTCACACAAATCATAATCAATTTAGGTGTTATTTAGAGAGGTCCTTTTAAGGACCCCGGGCCGGGCCAGCACAAAAGCCAAATGCCCTCTCCACTCCTCTGCGCAATGCTTTTTCCTATCTTCTGCATCCGGCGCCCTCCCCCCGCCGAGTGGATTATCATAAAAGCCGGAAAAGCGGTATCGTTCGCCTGCAAAAAGTGATTCCTCCGCCAGTTTCCACCAAGCGGGGAAAATGCTCAATAATGAACGTGAAATGTAAGCAAATAGCGTCACGGCATCATGTCGGTGCTCATCGGTCGCACATCAGTCAGACTCGGTGGATGAGCTCGGTTTGGACGTGAAGGCTTCGAGGATGAGCAGGAAGCAATGAAAACTCAGAGGATGATCGGCGAGGAGGAGTTCTCGCTGAACGCATTTGAATGTGAAATGTGACAGATTAGCGGGAGCCGCTTTTTTATTTCGTTTTATTGAAAAATGTTATCCTGTTGATAATGACAGATGAATTGAAAAGACGATTTGGAGAGATAATAAATCGTTTATGAGTTTATGAATCAGTGTTTTAATTAAAGTTTAACAATAGTTTAGATATTTATAAATTTGATGTGGCGCTTTATAAAACTTAATTGGAAAAGTGGTTTTAAAATTGTGCTTCGATCTCAAAGTTCTCGAAACTACTTTATAAAGTCATTAATTCGAATCAACAACTTCCTCAGGCTCTGTGCAGACCTTCCATAGGTTACTGTTGCTCTTCTTGCGTAGCAACCATGATACCAAGCGATAATATTCCCTTCCGCTTTCGCCTTCAACCGTCTAGCAGTCTAGTGTCTAGTCTAGTCCCGAACGATCCGACGGGGTTCGTTGCCTGTTCCCTGTTGGGGATGGCAGCATATTGATGACGTTTGCACAGACCCGCTCACCGTTGTCGTATGCAAATTCAGACCATTTTTCTCCTTACTCATGCGTTTTCATTCTCATTACAAATCATTCACGGTCCAGTGGTGCCGTCGAATGCGTCTCGTTGCTGGCTATCGCTTTGGAGGACCATTCAGGACGCGAGTGTTGTCGATGAGAAGGATGTAGGAGTTTCCTGTCTTGCCGGAGAAGGTTCATTGTTTGATGTGAGTTTAATCGTCCTAGAGGTAGAGAGTAGTTTCTTAATCCCAATAGATATTCTTGTAAAATAAAAATAAATCATTTGTGAGATGCATAAATATCTAATTATGTTGCGCCGGGGATATTCAGCTGCTGGTTGAAAGTTTGTATCAATATATCTCTTACCATTAGTAAAGAATCCATCGCGAACTCCACACACGTTTTGACTGCGCTTGGGCAGCATTCGCTTTATCAACGTCAAAAGTGAGCTCATCATCATCATCGTTCGCAGTCACCGGAGCAGTGGTGCAGAGTGGCAATATCCTGTCCTGCCCGTGACGCCATCGATTGCGCTTGATCGAGCATCCGTCACACGTTTTCGCAAGCGTCACGGTACCGTACCGGGCCGTATGACATCTATCTCACTTCCGGCACTTTTATCGCTCGCGGACGATAGACGACGGATCGAGACCGTATCAGCGTCACCCGACCGACCGGAAGGCAGCTGCAATCTTTAACCATCATAATTTCTCAATCACTCCCCTGGATTTCCGATCCCTTGGAGCCACGAGACAGAGAGAGAGAGACACGGTGCTGTTGAAGCTCGTGCTCATCCCATTGATCTCACCACCAGCCAGGACCAGGACAATGAGTCTTTGCATTCTGATGAACCACCGGTATTCCCAGACATGCCCTAACAGCTCGCGGATCGTCCGTCGAGCTTCCACCAATCCGCGCAATCGAAGCGAGAGGAAACACCAGTT
>NC_064878.1:5060000-5067500 GCF_943734665.1 Anopheles aquasalis | reverse complement strand
CGTTCTTGGGCCGTTCGAAGATGCACACAACAGGCGCCCCATACAGCCATATGTGTACCAAGGGCTAGGCCGTTTAGCAATGGCTGCAGTGTACTCGCGTTGGTGGATGAGTTCCTTTATTCAAACCATCCCCACCATCTTGGCAGCGCTTTAGTGTGATAGAGAAAGCCTGCAGCTCAAGGATCCGAACGGGAGTGTGCAGAGCCCCAATTGAATGACGGCAACAAATCCTCAGTAGAAGACTGGAAGTTCCAAGCTGGCGAGAGGAGGAAACAAAAAAAACTAAAAAGGATTACGCCCGGACTCCAAAAGAAAGATGAAAAAGATTTATCTCTTTGCCGCTTCAACGAGAGAAACGAGCGGTGCTGGAATTCTCGAAATGAAAGTCTATTTTATTATTTGATTTCATAACATTATAACTTTTCCTGACCCCCCCCCAAAAAGGGGTGTGAATGACGGCGCACTGGAATGATGCAGAGGCCTGTGAGATCTTCGACACAAGACACCAGAAGCGGTGGGGGCCAGGGGCGGTTGGCTGAGATTGCATTTTCTTATTCCTTTCGCCAGTTTCGCTATTTACCGGGGGCTTGATTATATGTTTCACCTCACTGGCCAACGTCACCGGAGGGAGGAAGCTCTCTGCATATTTTCATTCTTGCAGGTGAAAGTTTCTTCCTTGATTTTACCGGGCCTCATTTCCTTGAATTTTCATGGAAGGGAAAAAGTGAATGAAGGGGAGGTAGCCACTAGGAATGGAAGGCATTTGGTGCAACTGATTGGATTGAAGGAAACGGATATGGAAAGGGAACCAGCGAAAAAGAGGGGCTTTGAGGGCACTGTCTGAAAGTAGTTTTGGCCCCTCTCATCCTGGAGTGAGGCTGGAACATTTATGGGACAGCGCGCGACCGCTTCACTTCCTCGTCTCGAAGTCCTGGGATTCCTTTCATCTCGCGGATCGCCGTAATGTCATCGTCATCGGACCGAATGCCAAAATTGGCAGACGCATAGGAGGATGTGGAAGAGGAACCAAAACTTTGCCGCCGCCAGGGACGCTCCCCAGGTTGGAATCGATTTTCCGATGGAGGCTCACGAAGGCCAGGGACCAGAAAGTGTATCCAGCAACTGTTTGTGCCAAGGAATTGCCAAGAAAAATACACTCCATCCCCCGTGTGCTGGACGATTTAAAATAAAAACATCCTCTTCCCTCTTTGTATTGACCACAAGATGGAATCACATATTACATCCTGGTCCTGGCCTTTGAAATTCTTAAAAACTTTCCACCGGACACAACCACTACGATGGAGAAGATGGTAACGGCCTGGCGAACGTTGTTTTCCACCTGATTGCGAGTGAATGGAAAATGATTTTCTGCTTCTGGCCACGACGACGACAACGTAACTGCATCGTCCGCCACGAAAACAAGATTATTGTACCACAAAATGGCCAATGTTGTCCCTTGTTTTGAAATTGTATCTCGAAAAGCAATAAACGGATGTGTGGTCAATGCGCCCAATGCTCGCGGACACAATATTTTCCTTCCACCACAGTATCATCAAAGCTCTATGTTGACCATGCACTCGTTCTCCTTTCTTCAACATTTGGCGTTCATAATTTCAAAGCCGACCAACGAGCCTGGTTATGCGGGGTCGAAACACATTTTCCAACCTAATTTCGGGTGACCAATTCGATTCCGGTCAATTTTCCACGCCACTCCCACTCTGGTGGTGATCTTTTGCAACATTTTGCGTTGCTTGCGGTGCGGATTATGGATTTTTCCTTTTCACCGAGCTATTCTGCCTTTGTGGTCAAGTGAATTTTCTTTCCTATTCGTTCAGTCCAGGCCACCCATTAGGCCTTGCTTGCAAGTGGCTGCCAGTTCCAGTGAAGGACAACGGTTTTGTTGCTCGAGCAAAGGGGTTCTTTCATTGTGACGGGGTCTTCCTGTTCTGGGGCATGTTTTTTCGACAAGGACCCAAAAATCGGTTCCCCACAAAAGGGATCGAAGCTACGGGGGATAAAAGAGTTCGTCGTTAAAATTGGATGAAGGGACGATTTCCCATTATTATGTTGGCGTAATGTGGTGGTATGATTTGTAGATAAACGAGTGATCCCATTTTGTAACTCTGCATAACCCTTTTACAATCAACTGTCTTCAGCATCTCAACCGGTCATCTTCGATGAATAACGGTCTTCATAATGGACGTGCGGTGTCACAGCCCTTCCATCGTACAAAGCATTTGTCTTCTTCAGTATCCAACATAATTCGCTTTTCAAATTAAAATAAAATGTTGACACATGTTATCGCAGTAAACGGCGACCACACGCCATGCTACTCACAAGCAGTAATTCATCGACTTAACGCAACCTTACACCAAGGGAAAAAGGAAAAGGGAGGAAAAGGGAAGCACATGGAACACGAAAGCGGCGCACCAGTAATAACTGTCACGAATGGTTCCATAACGATCACATTTCACACCGTTTGAAGTTTGAGTAGCACCGTTTAGCGGCAGCATTTACTCTATTCCCCGCACCACCGCCTGCGTCGCCTGACATCCTGCGTGAAATGAAGAAATTAAATAAAAATAGCTTCATACCGAGGCCAAAACTTTTTCCCTTTAACGTGTCACGGAGAGCCCAAAATGGTGCTCACGTGTTTGTGTGGGAAAAAACGCAAACGGAAAATGGCACCGATCGTGTCGCTGGAAAGTGAAACAAAAAGTGAACATTTAAAAACATTTTACCCACCTCCCCAGGCCAGCACTGCACATGTGTGCCTGTGTTTGGTCCATGTATGTGCAACGGAACGCTTGAAATGCTCCAGCGAAGCAAAAAGGAAAAACGAGAAAACTGAAAACACAACCTGACCGGTTTTTAAAAAGGGATCGCGAGTTGATGGAAAACCGAAACGACGTAACGACAACAAAAAAAGAAGGTCCGATGCGCACCACCGCTGCAGCAGCAGCCCTGTGTGTGCAGCGATAAATCAATCATTTGGTCGCACGCGAAACGCGAACGCATGGAAGGAAAAAAAAGGGGAAAAGAAAATGGAAAAAAATAAAATGCTTTTCCTTCTCGTTGTCCTAGCCACCCCCGGGAAAAGCGCAACAGCAGGAGCAGCAACAGCAGGAGCAGCAGCAGCAGCAGCAGCGGGAGCAGTTTTCCATCCGTTTGGTTCGTGACAATTCGACTAATTTAATTTCCCCGCTAGGGTTTGGTGCGACTTGTTTCCCGGGTATTTTTTTCCCGTTCTCTCTCTCTCGTGACCTCAGCACCATGGGCCCCAGCAGCATACATGGGGACACGGTTTGCGTGTCCCTCTTTTTTTTTTAAACGGATGCATCATTTATCATATTAAAACGATTGCGTGGCAAGGTTAGGCCGCTCGAGAGGACACGCGTGCAGGTGATTAAGCCCATTTGGTGATCGATTATAGTTGCTAGCTGCTGCAAGTTGTGCAAGAGAACGAGCGATGGAAAGAAGATTTATTAAAATATTTCTTATTAACTTATTCATTATTTCGTTATCTGGTCCCTCCTAATCAATCAGTCAGCTGTCCTTCATTTTTTAATATTTTTTTAAAATCTTTGTCAACGATTTTTCATTCAACAGAATTGTAAATTGACACTAAAATGTTAAGTGTACTGTTAATCGAGTTTCGCACTCGTAATCGATGAAAGCTAGGTCATATATTGTCATGCGCTTAATCGGATTCTGCAACTCCTTCAAAGAGGGAGGCGATAATGATGCCCGATGATCCGGCACAAAAACCGCATCTGCACTACGCGTGCACGCACCAAGCTCTATTCCCCATGCATTTCACCTCAAGGGCATTATCCTGTGGGATCTGAGAGATAGCGAGAAGGAAAGAAAGAGAGAGGTGGAGGACCTGCTCATCCTGCCGCACCATTGGTTTCGCTCGTGATCTCGCACAGCAAAATTAATTATATGGTTCAGTGGGTTAATTTGATTTTGAATTTTCTCTCCCGCCCCCCCGGGGGGGTCGCTTCCGGTGCTTCGGTGTGAGTTTGAAAATGCGAAAAACTACGCGCCCGTTCCGTTGTCGTTCCGCACAAAACATGCGGTGGAAAAACTTTTCGAAATCGCCAAACTGTTCGCCGGATTCCGGTTCCGCTGAGCGCCGTCATCGTTCTCCCCACATGATCATTGTCCTAATTGAACTGTCAAAATTAGTAATGACGTAGAAAAGGGAGCGAAAACAACGGTGTCGAACGCTCCCTCGAAAAAGGACGACACCGGACGGTCACAACCTGCGAGCGCAGTTCCGCGAGGAAAGCGTGTGAAAAATCGATCTGCATCATCGATTTTGGGCGTTTCACGCCAGGCACTCGATGCAGGAACCACCGGAACAGCGCCGTGTCGTGGTTGGAAAACTTTAAAACCACCACCATCACCGTTGCCATCCGTGAAATGCATCGACCACCGGGTTGGTCTGGTGTGTACCGTAAAAGAGGGTGCAACAGAAGGGATCCAAAGCATCCCCATCCCGTGTGCCTTTCGCTATGCATAAGTTTATCAATGACAGCATAATACATAATGCCATATTGGACATGTCAGATGTGATTATGTGATTATTATTTTCCAAATCGGATTTAGGAAGCCAGCTCAAGCCAAAGTCCCCGGTGCAACCCTCGAGGTGCCTCCAGGCACCGACTAGAACCCCCGAAGCTCCAGGCAGGGGGGAAAAGGGAAAGTGAAAATACACTTACTCCCGGAAGGTGGGGCTGCTTTCTGCTCCGGCGACACTCGAAACCGACATTCGATCCTGCAGAGTGTGTGCCACACGGTGGTGCCGTGGTGTATGTGTGCTGCCAGGATGCAACCACTGCAACCAGCAGCACTGGGTGACCAAGCACTGGATGATGGTTTTTCCATAAATATGCAACACATAAATAACACATAAATATCGCTTGCACACCCGGCCGACTTTTGCTCTTTCGACCTCGGCCACCGGCTGGACCGTGGCCACCTGACCAATGTCAGGCTCGAGTGCGCTTGTGATGATGGTATTGGTGGCGCTGCTGCTGGTTTGGTGACTGCGTAAAGCGTCCTGCCGGCCGTCCGGGCGTAAGGATGTTTACCTTTCTGGGTTCGCTGATCATCAGGCTGGCAGAAAAGGGGAGCGGTGTAGGAGGAAGAGGAGGAAGGTATTGTTGAGCCTCACAATAAATTTGCTGTAAATTTGTCCGTCCGTCCGTGCCAGGTTGGCGTGTTGGAGCGCTCGCAGACGCAGACGAACCGATTCGAACCGATTTCCAAACCGACAGTTGATTGCCCCCCCCGACCTTTGACCAGCGCCTGTCGATGCCTGTACGTGTGTCTGTGCTTTGGTGTACGTGTGCCAATGGGAGTGAATGGCTGAAATATGGTTCAACATAACGCGACACAACTCGGCACCGCCCGAACGACATCATGCCACTGGCCGGTACATATGTTTTATGCTTTGGCTGACGTTTCGCAACCGGAAGTCATTCTTCACGACCCTGACCCGTGCTGCTGCCGGTGGCATTGCTGGAGTCCACATCGGGCTCACCTCTCTAGGGCCTCTAGGACCGGTGACCGCCATTGATTGGCCTCTGGACGGCCGCCGGTGCCACAGACATCATTGCCTTTCTCTCTTTCTCACACAAACCCATTTGGGGACACGAAGTAGCGACGGAACCGTCTAGGGAGTTGTTGTGGAAATTCGGGGCAAGCTCCCGGGGAACACCAGGCGCCTCCCATCACGGATTCCGATTCCGTAGCAAAGCGCCTGTCAGACGAAGAATTGCTGCAAAATGGCTAGGGGTCTGGGGGTCTCTTGGGAATCCCGGGGGATCCGGCGACGAATCGTCATTCGGACATTGTGTCCGAATATTCGGTGCCCTGCCACTCGGCAATCGAGCATTTGCATACTAATCATCAATATACAAATTTAATTATCGACTCTAGTGTGCTCACACAGATACACGCAAGCACGCACAGACCGTGCCTCTGGAGGGCTCGCAATCACCGGCTTCACAGCACTGCCCTGCCCTGCCCAAAACAGCTGGCCACTGAAGCTGTTGAAGCCCACGGGGATTACACCCAGTGCTGTGCGCCGTATTGACACGTTGCCAATGCCACACGGGCACTAAGAGGCATATTAATTTGATCTGCATTGTCGGCAGCAGTGCAAGATGGCAGCCGGCCGGTAGATTGGGGGTTGTTTCGAGCACCAGGGCCATGGTCGCTCGCCTGTCAACAGAGTGCACGGCCGAGACTGCCGAGACTGCCGAGTGCCGTGTTGTGCCAATGTGCATAAAATTAAGTACAGTTGTTCCGGTTGCGTTGACTGCGTAGGGACAGACACCAGAGCTAGCTGGCTGGCTGGCCGGTTAGTTGGTTGGCTGGAAACTTATGATACAGGGCAATTACCATCAAGGAGACGCTGTTCCTTTGAACCTCCGGTCAGGACAACCTTTGTGGATGCTTTGTGGTAGTGTTAAGAGGTTATTGATGTTTGATTGCGAGCCATGCTTTGAGGTAGAAGTGGTAGAAGTGGAGGTGGGGGTCTACAGACATTGTTGCTGCTGATACCAAAGACTGCTTCGATTTGAGTAGCTTTGTCTTTCAAAAAAGGATTTTTTGTGCACTTTTACTCCCAAAGTTATAAGCAAATTGAGTTTTTGGTCGTTTTTCAAAAGAAATTTCAAGGAATAAGGACTTATGGTGTTTATTCGTCTTATCACAAGCACTGAAAAGACGAATTCATATGCTTTTTTTGTATTATCCCCAATTCCCCCTTACTCGGAACTGTCACGATCTTTCCCGCGGTAAGTGATGCGGAAAGAATGAAGTGTCATGAAGGTAACATGCAATCGGCCTTTCTTTTCTCCAACTCAATCACGGACCCTTTTCCAACCGGCTGCAAAAACGTGCATAATCGAGGAATGACAATCTCTTACGGCCCATCGATTCATCAATCCGGCACCGACAGTTCCGATACGGACGCACGGACGGACGAGATTCTGTGATTTTTCTTTCGTTCGTTCTAGGCGAAGAAGCTGCTCAGCACCGTAATCCGCACGTCGTTCCAGGGGTGACACCTTTGTCACAGGCTGGCTGGCTGGCTGGCTAGACGATCGAGACCAGGGGTGCTCTAGTACACAATTTTCCATTCGAGTTCCTCCCGCTTGCCGGCACTTGCCGGCTATCGATGTCCATTTCCATACTCATCACCAGCGTTAGCAGCCATTCCCCACTGTGGCATGGGGCGGTCCCATAAATTGTGCAACCCATTTTAGGCAGCTTGGCAGCTTGGACCGAACCGGTCCGTGTCGGTCCGGTCCATCGGTTCCTTCCATCGGATTCGTTCGGATCAATCACACGGCTCGGGTGTTGGGTGCTCGAGCTCGAACCAAAACACTATTCACGCTTGACGCTACGCTCGACACCCCGACACCTTGCGAAAGGGGTTTTTGATACGGCGTAGGGTTGGTTGTGGTGTACGCAGCACAAAAC